>NC_079895.1:9576444-9943944 GCF_024868665.1 Triplophysa rosa
AGACGCGAGAGGAGAAACTCTCTCTCTCTCTCTCTCTCTCTCAGTAATGTGGAATGTGTGAAGCTGTTGCTCAGCAGTGGAGCTGATCATAACCGCAGGGACAAGCATGGAAGGTGAGTTCTTGGTATAAGTGAGACATTTAAGTCAGAATGATTAATCGCTCGCTTTCACACATGTGCTGTTCTCAGCTGAAGTTCAGTACTAAAGTTTCTAGACAGACTGAATGCATATAAAGCATCTGTACTATGCAGTGCATTCATGAGATATGTTATAGACCTCATGTTCACAGAGAAGCACAGTTGTCTATAATTGAGTCACTCTGTGATAAATGTTGCTAAGAAATTCCACATTTCATAAATGATAATTAGAATCCAACGTTTATCAAAACATTTGTGCAAGTTTTATGAAACATTAATGTATATGTCACTTATTGTACCTTTGTAAAAGTCTCTATCAGGGTGTTTTTTTGTTTGGACAGGACCCCTCTACACTATGCAGCAGCTAGCCGTCACTTTCAGTGTCTGGAGACTTTGGTGTCCTGTGGTACCTGCATTAACGCCACTGACCAGTGGGGGCGCTCTGTCCTGCACTACGCTGCTGCATCTGATCTGGACAGGAGGTATAATAAACATTTAGACATACAGCTGCGTGCGGCCTATCGACCGTTAAAACGGTAGGTTCTACATAGTATGAGTGGGAGTAGGATGAATACATTTCGTACATACTACATCCTCGTTTATTGTCATGTGACCCGTATGCTCTTTGACCTGTGACGTATTAACAGCAACTTGTACGTAGGCGTTGATAAAAGCATAATTTAGTCAAGAGAAATTCATTTACTGGCACTTACAGTTAAAAACGGACATCCACCTTAAAGTTCGTTGCTATTTTTATGTGATTTACTTTTGAAATTTGACCGTTACAAGGCTCCAGTGGCATCATGGGATAGAGTAGTGTCCATCCAATGCACACTCGCAAATCTTTGCGGAAGCAGTAAACCATCGGGTATTTCAACTGTTATTTTAATACTGAGGTTTCGGACGTACTATTTCGTGACTCATACTTATTTTCGCCTACTATATAATATGGAAGTAGGTGATTTCGGACGCAGGGACATTTTCTGACCCATTTTCAAGTCTCATTTTCTGCTAAAACAACTTTAAATGAGAGCACAAATTAAGATAGAAAAAGATGTAATTGGTGACCAAACAGCATGTAATTAACAATCGTAGATTAATATACCCCGAATAAATGAGAACGAGCTAGACCGTGGCCTAGCTGTAGTTCTACATCAGGTGAAATTGAGTGCAATGCCTGTTTTTATCTCTGGAGACTGCTCACTGCTACAGTAACACATATATCAGCGTCACCATGGCAACCCCATGCTATTTTTAAGTCTTGTGTCAATGGGGTAATTTATGTGCAGAAACCGGGGCTTTGCTTCAAGTTGATAAGGCATACAGAAACACTTCTTCCCCAGTATCTTTATCCACCTGAATATACATTAATATTTAGGATAGAACATGATGTTGCTGCTGTCCCTCTGAAACCTCGTATCTCCATAGTTTGTGATTTTTATTTTTTGCCATAAATCATTATTATTAGTCACACTTCGTGTTTGTCGAATATTTAACCAATTAAAAGTATTAAAAAGTACTTGTCAACTTTGATTACACAGTGTTTAATCATTTAAAAAGTACAGTGTTTTTTTCACTTCCTGAAAAACAGCGAATTTGGACATACAAGGTTTTGCAAGGACAGCGACGCTATGCAATTAAGTGTACCATATGACCATACAAAAAAGTGTTTTCCTTTATTTATAATTTAACCTTATGTAAAATGTATTCTTATTTAAACATTTTATGAGGACGTTTTCTAACTTAAAGGTTATACAATCTAATTAATAATCATAAACCAAGCTAATAAGGTTCATAATGTGCTCAATATTTCAGAGTTCACCTCCTCCCACTTATTTCTGAGTGAGAAGTGTTTGTGTGCAAGATCATCAGATGGATTTGTGTGTTTGTGTGATTTCTCGGAAGGCGGCGTGTGGTCCTGGAGCCAGAGAGTGAGGGAGTTCAAGCAGAGAGAGAGAAAGAAGCAGCACAGTAAGTCCCATCAGTCCCCATCTGCTCAGCTTCATGTCTCCTCCTGACCTCCATTTACACCCACCACTCGCACCGTTTACACGTGAGCTGCACTCACGCTAAAACTTTGTGTGTGTCTGCGTGTCATCAGTTTACAGACATCGCTTTGCATCCTCACTGTGGCCCTTATTCATACTTTTTCAGTGTTTAGGTTGACATGCAGATCTGTTGTTCAAGTAATATTTATTATTTATTTATAGATTTTCTTAAATTTACAGTTCACCCAGAAATGAAAATTCTGTCTTCATTTGACATTTACTCATTCTCAAGTTGTTTCAAATCTATAAATTTGAACACCGAGAAAGATATTTGGAAGAATGCATGTAACCTAACAGTTCTTGGCCACCATTGACTACCATAGTAGGAAAAATCGCTTCATAAATGTCTTTGTTCTATTGAACACCGAAGAAGATATTTTTAGCAATGTAGGAAAGCAAACAGTTCTGGGGCACTTTTGACTACCATTGTCAGTTTTCCTACTTTCCTACAGATTTTTGGGTGAACTGTTCCTTTAACGTGTCATTTGCCTTACGTTTATTCTTGCTTTCTGAACTTTATATATATATAAAGAGACACAAATAATGAGCTAGAAGTACAGTGCAAAATCATAAGTACCTTTGTTTACAGTTGCATATAATAACACAAGTGTACACGCAGGTGTCTAGAGTACCTGATGCAGCATAGTGCCGCCCCATCACTCAAAGATAAGCAGGGCTACAGTGCTGTACATTATGCTGCAGCGTATGGACACAGACACTGTCTGAAGCTGGTGAGGTCACTTCCTTTATCTCATTTCAATTTATTATTTACATTTGAAAATACCTTCTTTTTTTTTGTCAAACTACTGTATTAGTTAACAAAAAATGTGTGACAAAAGGTCTCTGTGAAGCTTCATACTACATGCTGGTGAAGTGAGAGAATGAATGTGTTTAATTCAGATGATCATAATAAAGTGTGATCAGCTGAGATTCTGATTTTAATTAATTGATTTTAGCTACTGGACAGAGAAGAGAACCATCAGGATGAGATGGAGGAAATCGAAACCAGAAGCCCGCTGCATCTGGCGGTGAGTCCAAACACTTTTACAGACACACACACAAAGTCGTAGTGAGGGCGAAACATGTTGACATTAAACGTTTTTCGGCAAACATTATTTGGTTGATTTATTAGCTTTTCAGATATTAAACGCTACATGATATGTCCTCGCTATTCAGTTTTTGAGACCGTTGTTGTCACCGAGTTTGTGTGTCTAGGCGTATCACGGTCATGCACAGGCTCTAGATGTGCTCTTGGAGGGTCACTGCGAGGTGGATCAGGGGGATGAAGTGGGACGGACTCCATTAGCCCTCGCTGCCCTCAGGGGTCACACTGACTGTGCTCTCACCCTCCTGAACCACGGTGCATCGCCAAGAAGCAGAGACGCTGTCCGTGGACGTACACCTATCCACCTCGCAGGTATTACACCTGTGCGTGTATCACAGTTGAATAATGAAAACTGTAGTAATATATACAGTATCAACATTATATACGATGTGGTTTTGCTCTCCAGTAATGAATGGTCATACGCCATGTGTGCGCCTCCTGCTGGAAGACTCTGATAATGCAGATCTGGTGGACACAGCAGACTCTCAGGGACAGTGAGTGATCATTTGATGTCATAAGAAAATCTGTGCGGGGACTTCTGGGAATACTTTAATTGATGACGTAATGCATTAGTGAATCATTTTTAAACCGATTCCTTTAAATGAATTTTTTTTTGCGAGATTTTGTTCATGATGACAAGTATTCGTGTCTTTAGGACCCCTCTCATGCTGGCAGTACTGGGGGGTCACGTGGATGCTGTGTCTCTACTGTTGGAGCGTGAGGCCAGTGTGGATTTGGCTGATCATCATGGTCTGACCGCTCTACACCTCGGGGTGATTTACTACTCGCTGCAAACAAACCTTTTCAAATCTACTATTATCGTGTAGACGTATGGAGCCTTTGTGTGTTTTAGTCATACTTTATTTTTGTTTCTCAGCTCTTGTTTGGACAGGAGGAGTGTGTTCAGTCTCTGTTAGAGCTGGAGGCATCGGTTCTGCTGGGGGATTCCAAGGGCAGGACGGCGATCCATCTGGCTGCAGCGAGGGGTCACGCGTCCTGGCTAAGCGAACTGCTTAACATCGCCTGTGCCGAACCCCCCGTACCCCCGTTACGAGACAACCAGGGATACACACCCCTACACTGGGCATGTTACTTCGGTCAGATCTCCATATGAACATTTGATTTGATTCACTGTATAAGCTTTCATTTTGGGGGTCCGGCACTTAGCATCTGTGTGTTACAGGTCACGACGGCTGCGTGGAGGTTCTGCTAGAGCAACGGCACTTTCGACAGTTTGAAGGAAACCCCTTCACTCCACTGCATTGTGCTGTGTACGTGATTGAAAATGAATTGAACTCATTAGGACTTTTGTGTGTCCAACCGGTGTGCATCCTTTGTCCCGCAGGGTCAACGACCATGAGGCTTGTGCCACCCTTTTACTAGAAACCATGGGATCGAAGATTGTAGCTTGCAAAGACTCAAAGGGCAGGTGAGTTTGGGATCCATGATGAATATGTGAACGGATACTGATTGTGTTATATATCATACATATGGTGACCCAAAACAGTATTTGGACACTTGAAACTGTATGAATGTCATTAGATTAGAAATCAAAATATGGCCTTTTTCAGGACTCCTCTCCATGCTGCTGCATTCGCTGGTCACGTAGAATGTGTTCAGTTGCTCCTGGCTCATGATACACCTGTCGATGATGTCGACCAATCAGGACGCAGTGCCCTGATTTTGGCAGCCGAGAGAGGACGATTGGAGGTCGTAGGTACATATTTTTCGCCGTTTCTTCTCTCACATCACTCTTCTGTTTATTTGTGTTTTTTAGGGGGTGTGAAAATGTGTAAAGTGACTTTCAAAATGTGCCGTGTTTTTCAACAGAGGGTCTGCTTGCCAGTGCAAATGTTAACCTCAGTCTGACCGACCAGAAGGGCAACACTGCACTCCATCTAGCCTGCAGTAATGTAAATATCTGTCTTATTGCAGGAAATATGTGCATTGTTTGTACATTTGAATAGAAGTATGATGTGCTGAATGATCTGTTTCTAATATACAGCCATGGAAAAAAATTAAGAGACCATTCCAAAATCATTTTTTTCTGATTTTAAAATGTACTTTTTATAGGTATGTGTTTAGGTAAAATGACCCGTTTTGTTTCATTCTGTGAACTATCAATATTTCTAATATATTCATCAAAATATTGTTTGTATTTGCATTCATTTGCAGAAAATGAAAACTGGAGAAACAGGTCAAAATAACATAAAAGATGCTCTGTGTTTTCTCAGACCTCAAGTACTGCAAAGAAAACAGGTTTATATTCACATTTAAGCAATACAACAGTAATATTTGTACTTGTCGTCTTGCCATGCTGTCAGTCTTTCACATTGCTGTTTGATGACTTTGTCACTCCCGAGGTTTGATTTTGTTGAAATTCAACAGACACTGGACTGGAATGGCCACAATACATCTAGAAATGCTGATTCAAAAATTTGGAATGGTCTCTTCATTTTTTTTCTGCGAATTTATAGGCTATAATATACGTTACAGCTCATGTTTACTGTATGTGATTTTGAATGCACCAAATTGAGCTGTGGCAGATTTCGGGCATTGCAAAAACGAGCAAAACTATTAAAACTGCCATTTGTTAACTATCTGACCATGTAATCATAGTGTGTATGTATCATATTTAATTAAAAAAGAAATGAAATATGATGCCAACAGCAAGTTTATTGCCTGAGCTCTTCCCTGTTTTTTTTTCAGGGAATGGAGGAATGTGCGTTACTCATTCTTGGAAAACTTCCAGACTCCGCCGTCATCGCTACAAACGCTGCACTTCAAACGTGAGCTCCTCTTTGCACATAACACGAATTTGATAAAAGACGCAATTGTTGCTCAACTGTTGTCTTTCACTTTCTCAGACCTCTTCACCTGGCTGCGCGCAGCGGTATGAAGCAGACGGTACAGGAGTTGCTCTCTCGAGGTGCCAGTGTTCAAGTGCTAGATGAGAACGGTACGTCTTCCTGAACCTCTGATGTCATCAGGTCACATTTGTTCATGTAGCTTGTATAATGCTTTTGCCAAAGCAGTGTCCGTCTTTCAAAGCTTTGACATGCGTGACCCTTTTATCCCCGTGTGTTTGCCGGCCTAATGGAATGCGGCCTTCGTCCAATCGTCCACCCTTTGTTCCACCTCCGCCCTTTCCTTCACCTCTTTCTGCTCTCCTGTCTCTCTGGCTCTTTGGCTGTCTTTCCCACGCAGGTCTCACCCCTGCTCTGGCTTGCGCTCCAAGCAGGGAAGTGGCTGACTGCCTGGCTCTCATTCTGGCTACCATGATGCCTTTCTGCTCCCCTTGCAGCTCTGGAACTCCCTCCCCAGGCGCCCTCCTGAAATCTCTGCCCCGCCACACCAAGAGTCCCCAGGGTCCTCGGAGTCCAAGGGACCCCTCCAGCGAGGGCACGACCACCGAAAACGACTCAGACTCGGAGACGTTTTGACCCCGGAGTTTTTCCTCTGTTACCCTTCATAGTTTTAGAAGCACATGGCATGAACCTCATAGACGTTTATAATGAGATTATGGCACACCCGGTACGCTTTCTTTCTGCCACACTTGTTTGCACAAGAGATTTTTTGTCTAAAGCCATTCGACTCACTTTAATAATGATTAGACGGATGTCTTTTGTACTTTGATGTTTGAGATTTTCAAATGTTAACTGATTCCTCACAATCACACTTGAAGTTCAATGGAAAGTTCTTAACTTGTGGACTGAAAGCACAAAACCTGTGGAAGCAAACACATGAAACTCATAGCCAATGGGACCAATTCACATTTTTGGTTAATAAGTGGAGTTACTGATTCTCAATGTATGCGTTCCAAATACTTATTTACAACAATACAAAGTACATGAAACCAGTATAATTTGAGGAAAATCGAATGCGGATTTCTAGACAGTACATCAGTTGTACTTCACATGTATTGTATGACATGTCATTAAAAAAAGAGATTTTTATTAAGTAGAGATATAAATTTATAGGCCTTGATGGTTTAGTTTGCATCTGATGCTTTTGGACACTTTTTCATTCTGTTCTGAACATTGCAGCAGTGTTCAAAGAAAACTTGTCATTCAGGTTCAGTTTTAGGTTCTAGTGAGAAGACATGGCATGTTACGCGAACCATGATGTTCATACAGATATTTATTACTATTTAGTTAACGATGGTACTAGATTTGAATGCACTTATGAGTGAGTAAATGGGTGTTTAATATTTGAACCCTAGAGTGTAAAAAAGCATTTTTCTTGTCTACTGAAGTATTTTATAATTTGCACAGGTTGATTTGATTCCTTTTAATGGTTTTCTGATCTCTGTCACGTACCCATTTCTCCCAAAAGATAAAAAGCTGCCAACAAAAAGGTCATTCAAAACCTCATAATGAAAATGTAAACTGTCGTCCGTCTGTTTGCCATTGGCTACAATGTGCTAGTTTCGGAAGCATGTCCAGTGCCTTGTTCTTCAATTTCAGATGTTTTTTCCTGTGTGTGTGTGTGTGTTTGTTGTAAATGTGAAGAGAAGTCTGGGTTATTCAGCTCACCTGCCAGCCATAAGCCAATGGTTCACCATTCCTGATGTTTGTGCCTATGAGTGTGTGTTTGCTACAGAAAATACAAAAGTGTTTGTACATATCAACTCATGGACGTCATCATGACAAGAGCAAAACTTGCACACAACTGTCTAGTAACAAAAGCACATAGTTGATTTTCAATACGTCAAATGAATTGAGTGTAAAGATGCAGAGGAATGAAATCGAGCAGTATTATACTAGAACAAAAGCTTTGAGATGTGTGACAATCTTCTTGTAGATCATGTGTTTCCACTGCAATGTAACATGGAAGGTTCTTCGTCAGCTCAAGTTTCTTTTTATAAATTGTATGGCTACATAAAATGTTTTAACACAGCTTTATTTTGTGTGGAGTTTGTTATACCTTCAAAAATTCCTTTATGGAAATAAAGGGAAAGGCCAAGCTTATAGGGATAGTAAACCAAAAATGACAATTCGCTCATCATTTCCTCACAGTCAGATTGTTCCAAACCTGTACAAAATTATTTACATTTTCCTATTTACTAAGGAAGATATTTGGAAGAATGTCAGTAACCGAACAGATCTCATCCTCCATTGACTCCCATCCCAGATAGCACAATCCATCTGGCTTACGTCTGCAAGACATAGTTTGCTCATCTGCAATACGTCTCGGAGATGTCTCAACGTCTGTAATACATCTGCTAAAGATCTGGAGATCTGCTGCATAAAAACATCTGCTAAACATCTTAGAAAGAGCAGCTTTACATCCATTCTAAATCATAAACATCTTACAGACATCTTCTAGAGGTCTATATGACGTCTGACAGCAGACATCTCCGAGACGTATAGCAGATGAGCAAACTATGTATTGTAGATGTCTTGCAGATGTAAATGCAGACGTCAAATAGACGTAAGCCAGATGTATCCCAGATAGCACAATCCATCTGGTTTACGTCTATTTGACGTCTGCATTTACATCTGCAAGACATCTTAAATACATAGTTTGCTCATCTGCAATACGTCTCGGAGACGTCTGAACGTCTGTAATACGTCTGCTAAAGATCTGGAGATCTGCTGCTTAAAAACATCTACTAAACATCTTAGAAAGAGCTGTTGTACATCCATTCTAAATCATAAACATCTTACAGACATCTTCTAGATGTCTATATGAAGTCTGACAGCAGACATCTCCAAGACGTATTGCAGATGAGCAAAAGATGTATTGTAGATGTCTTGCAGATGTAAATGCAGACGTCAAATAGACGTAAACCAGATGTATGTGTGCTATCAGGGATAGTATTTATTTTCCCTATTATGGCAGTAAATGGGGGATGAGGACAGAATTTTCATTTTTGGGTGAACTATCCCTTTAAGAGTTATATCATGGAGAAGTCAAATGTTGGTACTTTCAGTTCTCCAATTAAAAAAAATATTGTGATTGATTAATGCATAACCGATTAGATTAAAAAAAGTTTTAATGTTTTTTGATGCAGTCAAATCTTACACAACACAGCAATATTAATAAATCTTTAATAATCTTTAACATCTCTGTACATTAATGACAAACTTTTACATTGTCCACAGTTCAGGTTAATATGTTATAAACAAAAGCTATGTTAGAATTTTGTAGATCATCAGTTTCACTTTTGTCTCTTTCAATGTGTCTCCTTGGACCTGTGTATTGGTACCTCAGTTTTGGTCTGTCTGATGGTTCAGTTCAGTTGATCTCACTATAAATACCTGCATCAGACACTATTATGGACAGTATCTGCACTGTAACAGGGTTTTTGTCTTCAGGAGTTCTACTGTAACATTGAGAAACATGAGAGAGCAGCATATCTCCAGCTGTTGCCATCTCGCCATCAGCAGTTTAGCCCGAGACCAGTCCAATGATCAGGGACCATGAGGAAATATTTGTCCATTGCCTCACAGAAACGTGCTCAGTAGAGCTCTGGGGACACCACTGTGGGCATTTTACCTGTCATTGAAGGAAGATGACGATGAACATAGATTAAAACAAAAAACGGATCATTTCATGTCCAGGGTTGGGATTCAAGAACCAACTTTTATTCAGGCTTTAAAAAATACCTGTAAATGCGACCAAATCCGTATTTCCTTAGTATTATATTTAGTATAACTGCTATTTTATTTAGAACAATTGTTAAAGAGTACTTCCTCAAAACAACTAAAATAAGTTGTGAATAGTTTTGGATGTATGTTTTGGAAACAGAACATTTAAATTCCTTTCCATCTCTAGTCATTATAGATTTTTAGTTGGTTGTACTGTAACTGTACCTTGACCTCCAAGAATCCCTGTTGACTTGACCACCATTTCCAACTTTTTATCCCATGTGAAAGTTCGGATGTAATCTTAAAAAAATAACAAAAATATTAAGTTGTAAGATCCTCTGAAACCAAATTCCCATAGCTACACTACCGGTCAAAAGTTTTTGGACACTTGAGTAAATTGTTTCTCATTATTTAAAAAAACTTTTGATCTGAAAGTGTATGCTTAAATGTCTGAAATTAGTTTAGTAGACAAAAATTGTGCTAAAACTAACATATTTTAGTTAATAAAACATGTTTTTGAAATGGATGACTTTTACTGAATAATGAAGAAAGAACAGTCAATAAGAGCACAGCATATACTGTATGGGAACTCCTTTAATATTGTCAGGGTGAGACTTCAAGAAGCTTTTTTATAAAATGACAAGAAAATATTTCTGCAAATTCTAGTCAAAAGGTGACTACACTGAAGATGATCAAATGTTCAAACATGTTTTTTTAGTTACAACATCATTCCTATATAGTCCCGTTTTATTTCATAATTTTGATGAGATTATTATTCGTAGATTCTTATTTTTATGTGGAAAAAATATGAACGCATAAGTGTCCAAAAACCTTATATTTTTAAATGATATGTGAGATATGGGAGTTCTCACCTATGATGCCCACAACCAGTTCATCCGTGGCATCGTCACGGCCCACCAGCAGGGAATAATCTATGATAAGGTGGCTTGACAGGAAGTGAGCGTCACTCAATATAGCAGCACGCAGAATGGCCTTGCAGTGGGAGCGGATGTAAAGTGGATTATCATGCACCAGTTTCAGGAGGTTCTCATCTAGAAGCACCACCTCACAGCTCTCCTTTCCATGTTCTGTCTTTACATTCCTGTTTCTTAGAGATCCCTTCAGGTCAAACACCTGCATCATCAAAACCAGAAGATCGTAAGACAGAATGTGGCCAACAAAAATCATTTTTGCCTGTTACAGCATTTCAGAAACACTAATCATCAGTATAGTTAAATGGCTTTGAATAAACCTGGGCCATCTTTCGCCCATAGAAAAGGTTCTCCATCACCAACAGGTCCAGTTTCTTCTCTGTGTTGTTCTGGGAGTTCTTGTAGCCGATTCGGTACACGCCTAGAATCTTAGCAAGTGCTGTGGGCCGCTGTACATCATGCAAAACAAGTGAGTTATTATAATATAAAAATTAAATAGTATAGATGGTTTCAGTGGCAACAACATAGACAAACGTTAAGAGGGCAAAACTTAACTTCAGCCAGACCTCTGCAAAGAATCAATAATTGTTGAGTAGATTTAAATGAATCTAATACAATTAATATACAATAAAATGTTACTAAAAATTGATATTAATATAAATTAAATACAAAATAAATTGTTATATTATAACCAAACACAGACCGGAAGTTAACTTTGGGCCAGGCACGTGCGACCGATGAAACCGTCTATACAAATAGTATACTTATAGCTCACTGTAGTGTGCTTTATATTATTTAAAGGGGTCATACGACACGGCTAAAACGAATATTATCTTTGTTTTACATGTAATGCAATGCAAAAACGCTGTTTTTTCCACATACCATGCTTATTTATATCTCCTCTTTGCCCCGCCTCTCTGAAACACGAGGTGGGCTACGATTGGCCAGTTAACCAGTGCATAGTGATTGGTCGAATACTACAAGCGTGTGATGGAAATGTAACGCCTCTTACCATATTTGGAACATCAGGTTCCAAAGCAATTGTACTGACAGGTACGCCCACCTTACTTGCGTATACATTTGGGCGGTCCTCGTCAAATCATACCACGAACTGACGTAGATTTGTGGGGGTGTGGTTACACAAGGCGTTTCAGGCAGGTCTGGGTGAGCATTCGCTTTTAGATAGAATGCATCTTTTGTTCCGACACAAGTTTGCATGTCTAATACATGCATGGGCAACTTATAACACACCAAAGACATATGCGCCATATGACCCCTTTAAGCTCAAACAAAAAAAGCTCTTTGCTTATTGGCTTGTTACCTTGTGTTGGACCGCTCCTGTGATGTAAGTGAAATAATGGGGTGCAAAATCTAAAAAGGACTGGACCTCCAATCTGGGCATCTGCTTTAGAATAAACCGATCATCTAAGGAGAGACCACAGAGTTATCTACTACCATAACTAAAATCATTTCTAAACGTAACAACTTAGGTCATGTCACACCTTCAGTAGCGTAGAAAACCGCCCCGGACTTCCCCCCGCGAGCCTGCCAGTTAACACAGTGAGACAGTGAACGCACAAAGTCTTCCTTTGAGCTCTCCATAATCTCCTCTCGCATCTTATGAAACTCCTCAGCATAGTAGATCCGACAGTAGAACTTGGCATTTGCGTCTGAGAATTCTGTACAAAAAGATTTCAAATTGAACACAGCTTTTGACTTTATAAAAATCTATAATATGATTGTTTCGGTCGGTCATGCGAGTGTAATACTCACGTAGCTCAATGTGTGGATTTCCCATCTGCTTCTTTTGTTTGTCTCCGCTTTCAGGTTCCTCTGCGAAACACATCCCACAATCAGCATCTTTCATAAACAATTCCATATTAAATCATGACGTATATTATTGGTCAGAATGTAACAGAATCGATGTCTTACTGAGTGGATCAGTGTCTATGCTGCTGCGGCCCAGCAGTGATGTGCTGCCCTCACTGGATTTGGCTGGACTGTTCTTCACTCTACTTTCTCCAGCACTACACACAACAGAAAGGAAGTCCGCTTTTGGGTCAATGACGTTTAACGGTCATGTGGTGCGACCAATAATATCAATAATTGTATTACATTAAAAATAAAATATCTCCAATTTTTGTGGCTGAAATATGAATCTCTGATACATTATGCTTAAGTGAATACTATTTCTAAAACATTTATATCAGTTGTATGGGATTTTCAGGAAAAACAAGTAGGTTATTTAACAAGACAAAATTATAGAACAAAAATATGAGATGATTACTTCCCAAAACTCAAATGCAAATTCTTTGTTTCTATAATTTAAATACTAAATGATGCTTTAAATACTGAAAAAACACTAAAATCACTTTTACTCTATTTATTGTACGTCATTGACCCATAATACATAACAAGACTCTATGGCTAAGGATATAGGGAACTGACTGTACCTAATAGCTTGAGATGTGTCGTCAACTCCAGGCTTGGCTGTCATCTTGGTGAGCTCATCAAGAGCGGTTTTATACTCCTTACAGCTGTATAACAGATGTGGAATCATTACAAAATACAGAATCAGTATAAAATGTCGAATAAATTCAAAACTCTTGAAGCAGCTACCTGAGGGCAAAAGCAATGATGGAGCTGGGCTCTCTCTCACACACGGCTATAGGAACCCACTCATGCTCATACATCAAGTAATGCTTGTCTGGATCACTAACACACAAAAAATATGTATTGTGAAAATAAAGAGGAAAGAAAACCACGATAATTGATCATTGTAACCATTCATATCAATACAGCCTTACAAAGGGAAAGGGATGGGATTGTAGCTGTTGCCTGGTAACAGGTTGGCAAGGATGGTTTTCATGGTGGACTTTTCTTTAACTTGACTGTCATTGGAACCAAGTAAATGTCCGTCAAACATATCTAAGTAAAAGGAACAGCAGAGAAAGGTGAAAAGTCAGGAGCTGTGAAAAAAAACAAAGGAGCCGTGAAAGTCAGATTTGTCGTACCCTCAGTGATGCTGAAGGAATCCAGATCGGGAAAAGACGGTCCGCTCGTGACGAGGTCTGCGACCGGTTCGGCGGGAGACGGGAGCTGCAGTAGTGAGGATGAACCTGAGCTTGATGGGAACGTGCTGAGATGACGGTCCTCTGCGAGTCAGAAGAACATTCATGACTGAGCATCAATTCAGAGTAAAAGGAAACTTTCAGGTGAGCTGAAGCAATAAACTCACCTTTATCTCCATTTGGGACCACGGGAGAGGGGTTACGAGGAGAGGACTCCAAAGCACTGATCTAGAATTTAAAAACAAAACACACCTACCTCAGCCAAATATTTTATATATATTTTATACTCTCTGGGTATAAAACTGTGCGTTTTTACTGACCTTACTCTCATCTGATGTGGCCTGTCTGTGTCTGCCAGGACTGGGAGGAACAGACAGACGCTTCCTCCCCTTCTCCTGCTGGAACAAGTCTTGAAGTCTAGAGATCAGATAAAACACATTTGTATCGTTCTTCTGGCAGATGTTTAGTCTCCTCTTTCTAACCATATGAATGGAGACCTCACCTGTTGTTCCACGACTGTAGCGTCTCACACATACTCTGCTTTTTGATCACCACTGACTCCAGAACAGCCTGGAGTTGTTGGGGCGAGTCTATGATGCTGGTCTGCAGTCGCCCCTGCAGCTTCTCGATCCAGCCGCGGAGCTCAGATTCCTCCATCTTTAAACATGCATTAGAGTAACTGGACATTAGACAATGATCTAAAGAGTTTTTACAACAACACATTTGAAAGAGAATGCCACAAAACCTACATCTTTCTGTGCAAACATGTCCTCCATCTTTTCCTCTCTGGTTTTGCTGAAGGTATCTGTTTTTAAGGAGGTGAGACGGTCATCTATGGCCAGATATACTTGCGCCACCCTACAAAAGATAAGAAGTGAAGATAGTTTATTTAGTGCGCATAAGGTTGGGCAAGAGAGTTTTAGCAAGGAATCTTACTTTTGGAAGAAGTCCTTGAGGTCGTGTTGTAAGTTGGCTTTGGAGGGTCCCTGGTTCCTAATGATGATCTTTGGAGGAGGCAGACAGATCTCCAATAGCCTCACGGAGATGTAGCTACACATGACAAGTATGAATACTATTGGATCACTCCATGAAAAAACACCTAGAGACACACATATTCTGCAAATTCAAAAATATGAGAGACATATTGTAAGGATGCACACCTGAAGGAAGCCACCATCTGATTGTAGGAGAAATACTGGTGGTAGTCTTTATGAATGGAGTGGCCACAAGGCTCAGCGTTGGCCCGACGGGTGTACTGGTGCCCATAGAAACGCAGTTCTAGATACTTGGCGAAGGACATTGACCAGGAGTCATTAGATAAAGGAACCACTGGAGTCACCTTGAATCAAAACAGAAACTCATATGAATGCTAGTTCACATGCAACATTATTCTGAGATTATAAATGAAGATTGTAACATGCCGATCAAACATGTCTAGACAGTTACCTGTTTGCAGGTGCGGCACCAGGAGTAGTTGAGGATTGTGTGTTGATAGCCGGGAACAGGTGAGTCCAGCTCTTTCAGAACAATCTGAACACAGCCAGTGCCATGCACGAAACGCCGGATGTGGTGAACCATGGGGGTCTCACAGTACATGCTAGGGCACTGGTATGAGGGTCTGAACCGGTACCATAACACAACACAAACAGAACAGATGACATTACAACATCATCATCATCATCTAAGAACTGTTAAAGCTATGTATAAGAACTGAGATGAATATATCGCTGCTGACCTCTTATCTCCACATTTTGTGATTTTTACTTTTTGCCTTAAATCAAAAAATGTTTTATGTTTGTCACTGGGTTTTGCAAATATCTAACCAATAAAAGGTATTCAAAAATGCTCGTCGACTATGACAACACGGTATTTCATCATTTAAAAAGTACAGTGTTTTTATTTCCTGAAAAACAGCGAATTTGGAACAAGATCAGAAAGAATGTCTATTTAATTAACAATTAAATATATATGGTATATTTATATGACTTAAGAACTTAAAGCATACTGCATAATCAAATTATTATGCAAGTATCACATATCACATTTTCTTCAAAATCGTTCAACCCTACTATAAAAACTAGGAAGTATTTAGCATTGTTTAGTAAAACACCCACACAAAAAAAATGTGTATTAATATATTACCTAAAACAGTATCTCTCCAAAAACACACCAAGTGTCAAGTCATTCTTCCCATAAAACTCCATTGTTACAATCCTGGAAACACAAATCAGACAAACGTCCTGTTTGTATTTAAAGAAAACAGTGAGCAATATGACATTTTACTTTGGAAAAAATGAAATAAACATGGTAACGATGCAAGTAAGTTGGGGTTTACCAGGGGCTGACGCAAGGGTTGGGTGCGTTGTTAGATTGTGCTGATGAGCTACTAAACAGCACGCAGAGTCGCTGGTGGTTGATGGGATTTAAACAGTCCAGCTGAAATATAAAAACAATACAGACGAACATGTTCACGACTACTTGATGTATATTAATAATGAATGAAAAGTGCTAAAAACCCTCACCTTACTCGCCCACGTCATTTCATTCGGTCCCGCCCCTTTATTATCCTCTTCACTGTCTGCCTTTACTGGTGCCTTAGTGGGCGGAGCTTCACGGAACTGAGTTCCTTCCCTTTGCCGAATGCGCCCTCCTCGCGCACGGTAGTCGGCCAGCATGCGTGCCAGATTCTGACTGCTGCCCAGTTGCTCTATTATACGGGTGCTTGTAAGTTTGTGGGAGGGCAAGATCTGTATGGTCCGTTGGTGCGAAACAGTCCCGTTGATCAGGCTCACAGAACCCGGGCCGGATTCTTTAAGCAGCTGTCTTTTGCGTCGGTCATCCAGCTCCTTAGAGTCTTTATTCAAAAGAGGAGAAAAGTAAACCTGGTCCGGGAAATAATCCCGACTACGACAACGCAGTCCAGCCGGCATGAGCAAATACGGCTCCCGAAAGGTAATAAACGGCGAAATGCAAAGGATAATGTCCTTCAGTTCCTGTTTGAATAAGGCCGAGATAGACTTGAGACGATCATCTGAAGAAGCCACTTCTTCTGTCACGAACAAATCCGTGTCGTCCTGCAATGGGTCTCTGAAGAGACGTGCGGGTGGGAGGGAAGTGTCTGAGCCGGTGCTCTCGCGATGCACCAGAGTTTCCTCCAGCTCTTTGTTTAGCTCCTCACCTGACATTAAGAAAGGTGGCGACACTGGCTGGAGAACGTTTGATGAGGAGGAAACAGGCGTGGAGGTCTTCATCATCTCCTCCTCTCCTCCGGAAAAGGAAGTAACTGACCCATCTTTATTAAACCTGGGGCTTTCTCGATCCTTCTGAGAAGATTCTGAGATGGAGTGCTGCCTGCTGTGGGCTTTGATAACCGCCTGGAGCCCTGGCTAAAAATCCGCTTCTGATGCCAAAATGAGGTTCTCCAGTGTATAACCATCATTATCCAGACTATCTCTTTCTCTAACCGTCTCTTCTTCTTCTTCCAAAGTGGTGCTTTCCAGCAGGCATGGGAAGGAAGAACTCTCAGCAAGGCTGGGAGGCATAGCAAATTCATCCATGAGGAAGGAGATCTCCAGCTGGGAATGGTAAGCTACACACACCATAAAAATGATGACCTCTTTCACACGTGCCAGCTCATACTCGGATGCGCCGCGGAGCTTGATGGTGCAGCCCAGGTGAGGAGGACAGCCCTCGAAAAACAACAGGCTCTTTAGCTCATCTGTGAAACGGAATGAATCTGGTGAATTTTACAAAGCATTTAGAACTAAAAAAGTGGGAAAGCGACAAGAATGTACAAAAACGGGAATGAAAACTGTCCACACTTGTCATGTCCACATCGGAACCCATGTGAAGTCACAACACATTAGAAAAGATATATTTTTCCTTTTTATTTCGTTTTTGCAACATTTATAAGCAACAAGCTACACTGGATTCTAAAATAGTATTTTTTAATCCCGAGCATTGCGTCTGCTGTGGACACCAAAATGAACTCTTTAAAAAAACATATAATATAAATACAACAACGCTTTTTGCGTTGCAGTGTGTTTGAAAACTGAGGCTGTCGAAAACGGTAAGTCATTTCACATGGTCATGTGACCCATTCAGCCCAAGGCAAGATGGTGGACGACTATGTTCTGTGTCCGACTATGAAACTATTTTCAATTGCTTTTGCAACTTTATAGTCTTATGTGACCCACAGCAACAACTCAATCTTACTGAACGTCCTTTCCACAACATTGCTGCAACATTTCAAACAGGTGTAAATAATCGCCTAATGGACATGACGAATGTCAAAGCGTCCTCAAAGTGTTTTCAGAAGTTTTAGGGTCGATGGAAAATTGCTTGAAACGCTAGTGTAAACAAAGAACGTTTTGAAACAAAAACACAGTTAGCACACGTATGCAGATATAGTCTAGACGTGGCCTAAAAGGAACAGTTCACCCCAAAACGAACATTCTGTCACCATTTCCTCACCCTCAAGTTGTTCCAGATCTGTATACATTTCTTTGTTCTGATGAACACAGAGAAAGATATTTGTAAGAATGCTTGTAACCAAACAGTTCTTGGCCACCATTGACTACCATAGTAGGAAAAAATACGATGGTGGTCAAAAGTGCCCCAGAACTGTTTGGTTTCCTACGTTCTTCAAAATATCTTCTTTTGTGTTCAACAGAACAAAGACATTTATAAAGCAATTTTTCCTACTATGGTAGTCAATGGGGTCCAAGAACTGTTTGGTTACAAGTATTCTGTCAGGGTCCTGTCCCTCCTATTCGGAGTTTTCGTGTCTTGTGGACAGGGTAGTGACAGTACCATGTCTTGTGTGTGTGTTTCGTCTTGTGTGGAGACACGTGGCGGTTTGTTTTGACATTTCGCCGCGTGTTCTCCTGTCTTTCGTTTAGCTCCGCCCCCTTGTTTCTCCATTAGTGTTTCATCTCCCTCACCTGCCCGTCACCGTCCTTGTCCTGTTATCCTTCATTAGTTTTCCCCTTTATAAGTCCTGTCTTTATTCCCAGTCCTTGTGGTTCATTGTGTTCGTATCGTGTGGATTACGTGGTTCCCCTGGACTACTTTCGTGTTGGACTTATTATTTGGATTTTTCTTCGTGCTTACTTTATCCCTGTTCGGGAAGTATTTTAGTTTGTATTCTTGTTTTGTACAGTTTTCCCCATCGTGGGTTTTTGTTTTGTTTACATTTATTAAAATCTTTTGTGTTACCCGTACTGCTGCCTGCGTTTGGGTTCTGTCTCCACCACACCGTGACAGAATGAACCGACCAAAAATGGAGAAACAAGGGGGCGGAGCTAAACGAAAGACAGGAGAACACGCGGCGAAATGTCAAAACAAACCGCCACGTGTCTCCACACAAGACGAAACACACACACAAGACATGGTACTGTCACTACCCTGTCCACAAGACACGAAAACTCCAAATAGGAGGGACAGGACCCTGACATATTCTTTCAAATATCTTTCTCTGTGTTCATCAGCACATATAACCTTATAACCTTAACAGATTTGGAACAAGTTGAGGGTGAGTAAATGAAGACAGAATTTTTATTTTTGGGTGAACTGTCCCTTTAACTACTTTTGACAATAAGACAATAAGTTAAACAACATTAAATCTAAAAACAGTGACACTTGACAAATAAATATGGAATCCCACCGTTTGGCAGCTGGAAGGAATGTAGATAAAACTTGTGGCAGGTCCCCAAGCGAGGTTTTGTCAGAAGCTGGTCCATTGAAATGACCAAATCTCCCTGAGTCATTCGACTCACGCGGTCCAGGACTTGCTGTGGTCGTTTGAAGAGAGATTTTATTTGAAACATCCACAAACAAGCGATAACAGCAATGGGATTTAAATGTGAAACATTGAAATGTATGGCGTGTCTGGCAAAAGAGGAGCTCGATGTTTAAAGAATATCTTTAAGACGGTACTAACAGGTTTGACGTTAATCACGAGTGTAATTCCGTGCTCCAGTAACATGTCCTGAGCGATTCGGGAAACGGTCTTCTCCACCAGCACTAGGTTGGGGCGTAAGTCAGCAATCCTCTGAACATAATTCTTCAGAAACTCATGCTCCTATGAAGAGTAAATTGTAAATGATTCTTGCAGCTTTTCAAATAGATCTGAATATCGTTAGCTGACTCTTCAACATTTACAGTAATACATAGACAATAAGGAGTGAGAGGAATGGCCTTTACCTGTAAAACGATTGGGTCTATGCAGCTCAGTTTAGTCTCTTCTCTGTAAAGATACTCAATGGAGCATTTGAGCAAGAGGATCTTGGGATTTTTGATGTATGGATTCATCTATTATAGGAGTTCAGTCACCGTCAACACAAATAGCATACATCACATGTTCAACAGTACTGTATAGCATAATGTCTGATCAATACAAACCTTTTTGTGTGCAATATTCTTTGTGCAAACGAAGCCGTTCACTACAGCAGAGTCAAACTTCTTTCCTCCTGGAATCTTTATTTGAAAAAACAATTTGACCAATTTATCCAAACAACCAAGTGTATAGTCTTCATAAACTTGAGAGATCCTATAAAAAGCTTTCCATCTAGATTAAAAAATTACTTGTGTTCAACTGAAAAAACAAAGTCATTTGGGACAAAATGAGGGTGAATAGATTATTTCAGAATTTTCATATTTGGGTGAAATATTACTTTAAATTCAGCAGATATGAACTAAAAGCCTTTAAGCATTAATTGTGAATAAATATTTCATCGCCGTCCTTCCAGAACCTCGTGTGTCCAAATTCGCTGCTTTTAAGGAAATGAAATCAACACTGTACTTTTCAAATGATCAAATACTGTGGTGTCAAAGACACTTTTTAATACCTTTTATTGGTTAGATATTTGCAAAAAACAGTGACAGACATAAAGGGTGACTAATAATAATGATTCATGGCAAAAAATAAAAAGCATGAAATATGGAGATACAAGGTTTCAAGGTCAGCAGCGATTTGTTTGTTTCCCTCACCTTTTTGATATGGACCAGTTGACGGATATCCATGTCATCATCACAACTGCGTACATCCGGTCGCACCGTCTGCACCACCTGTCTCACCACAGGTACGATGATGTCACGCCAGGAGAGAGACAGAGACTCGCTATATAGCAGCTGCTGCAGAAGCGCCATCATGTGGCTGTGATTGGCAGACCTGAAAAGAAGGAATGATGCCGGTTATATAGACCGTTTCTATACTGCCTGGACTGCAGTTCACTTCCGGTCTGTGTTTGTTTATCGGTCTGGCTAGCGTCTAATAATATGAATTCTATTTTATTCAATTTAAGTGAATATTAATTAAATAGTGAATAATTGTATTAAATAAACGATTAGTTGAATTTGGTTGTATGTTAATTTGATTAAATAAGCAATTTGTTGAATGGGTCCTGTAGTTTTGTCGCATTTAAAGAAACCGTTCGGGACATTGACATCTAGCGTTTGAGCTTAGTATCCCGGTCTAAAGTCAAAATATCGGAGTGGCAAATTTAGCCAAGTAACTATTCTTCTCGGTTTCTTTTGCTTGTTATCAGAAATAATCTAAAGGCACTCTATTATTTGTGAATGTGTACCGGAAGTTAAGGGCAGTCCAAAACGCTTGCATGCGCGTAACGTTCGTTATGTTGTTGCTTTGCAACCGTCTATTTAAACGAAGTGATTTATAAATCATACACATCAAATGATTCATCATTTGTTCACAAGCATTTTGCTTTTAATTGTAAATAAGTCACAAGCTGATAAAGGTCACGAGTTATGACCAGTTTAGTATATCTTTAAAAATGTCACATGGCTCACAGCAATCGCTCCATGGCTTTCTTTTCTCCGTTTTCTTCACGCAGCTGGTCCAGGGAGCTGTGATGCCAGCCGAGAGGAGTGAACAGCATCTCTTTAGCCTTCTCCTCAACCCTCCGATTAAACAAAGACTCTACGGAGGAGAAACTTGTTAGCAATTTCGCAGTTCAAAACTGAAATAAATGCATAATATTCATGACTGATTGCTAGCTTCATTTCTTTCTGTTACTTGAAGACAGCTTCTATGGCCTTTCTTACAGCTTCATGATCAAACTGTTCCCACAAAACCTCAACATCTCATCCTAAATACTCGTCTATCCATTTACTATTCAATCTTTAAAGGGATAGTGCACCTAAAAACAAAAACCATTTACTCACCCTCATGTCAAACCTGTATGACTTTCATATTTTGAACAATGTTGGTGATAAAAGAGTCATATACAGGTTTTGAATGACACATGTGGTGAATAAATTATGAATTACACAGTGTAACAAATTCTTGTTTCGCCCGACCTTTTTATAGTTCTTGTAGAATTCTGTGGTGCTGATTATTGTGGTCATATTTATTTTGATGTAGCATCAATGTTTTAGTGTATATTTAGCTCAAGTAAATTTTGAGCTTATATGATTAATTATTATATATCTGTTTACTGGAAATAAACAAAAACTGTACAAATTTACACATATTATTTTCCAATTGTCACTGTCGGAAAATTCTAAAAATGTCTGTAGCACAGGGAAGGTGGGATGAAGCAATGATGGGTGACTACATCTGGAACTTGGTTCGTGAGGACAGAATTAGTCATAAAAGACAAAAACGATCAAATGTAAACTTCTGAAGTTTTGGACGATTCATTTTTAGTAACTGTTATGTTAAACTGTTGTTTTGAGCTCAGTGTTATGCCAGTGCGTTGTAATGTCTGCGTACATGTAATTAAACCGAAATGTATTCATATTTTTTAGTTTCTATGTGGATACCATCGATTACATGAAAAAAATAATGTGATTTTCAGCATGTTAAACTTCATAAAGAAGCAGTAAAAATGAAAGCGAAACACAACTTAAAAATAAAATTGTTATAAGAATATTTTTGGGTGAACTATTCCTTTAAGTGTTAAAAGTATTTAACCCTTTATTTTTATTCCAACAACTACTAACCAGATAGTAGTTTAAAAAACAGCACTCAAGAACCTGAAGGACACGTACCTTGAATGAAAGCATCACTGATGGATATGTGCTGACCTCCATCTTCAGAAAGCAGGACTTCCACTGTAGATAGAGAGATTTCACTTGAGACAGAACAGTCATGTGAAGACATTGAAGTCTATAAGGTTAACAGAGTAAATGCCAGAGTGAGGCCATGCCACAGTTTATTGCATGACAATGAATTGGTTTCGAATAGAATGCTTTTTTGAGGAAGTGGAAGTCAGTGATGCTGTTTTATAACTGTGAGGCACCCTTGATGTACCAGCAGAATGACAAACCAAACAACACATTATATTCAAATTATATGAATTGCTAGATTGTGAAGGAAGTCATGTGAAACTGAAAAGCAGAAATTCAAGCATGCAGGATTATTTGGCATAGTTGAGGATGTATTATTAACTGCTTATTTATCAATTATTAATTATGTATTTGGGCGAGTTGGACAAGGAATGTTGTGTCTCAGAGGTTCTGTACAGTCTATTTTTTAAAATGGGGAAACAAGGAAAATTGAATATGATGTCTCTTAAGATTTGTGTTGTTAGCTTAGAAACATGCAAACATCCACATTAGTCCAATCCAACATTCAAAGCATGAGGGTTTAGAGTTTGTGTTTATTAAAAAATATATTTAACGGTTAGGATGGTGTTTTAGGATGTAACTGTCATAATAAAGCAAGTGAGTTAGTGCTGCTTTTAAAGCAGACAGAGGCAAACCAGGATGGCCAACGGGCCTCTCCGCCTCTCCTCACTTGGTGCATGGATGTCGTGTTCTGGGGTGAACGGGTCGTGAGGCTCCATACTTTTTTGCTCGGCTGGATAAGGAGGCACGTGTGGGTACTTGGCCTGCTTCTTGATGTGGAAGTTGACATTGTCCTGCTCCATGTTCAGATTGATGGAGGCTGAGTCACTATCCACCGCAGAGTGGAAACTGCTGACTGACGTTCTTTTGCTGGGACTGGCCGAGTCTGTAAAAAAGTCGGTGAATGAAGGAAAATGAAGCACTGTCTGATATAGAATGTCAACAGTTGTGAGACACTTACTCGGTGTGACATAGTCAGTTTCGTCCGCTAGCTGCTCAGTGTCACTGTCGTCAAACTTGATGTCTTTAAACCACGACGGTTCAGAGTGTCCCTCCAGGGAATTCACGCTGTCACTGTCTGGAGAGGGAGTTTCTGAGAACTCTGTGCTCTGAAAGCCAACAAAACTGTCACCACACTGATATAATCAATTATATGTCTCATAAAAATTATATTTCACGAGAGATTTTAAATTTACAAAGAATAAATAATATATTATATATTTGTCTGAGGGACACGGCTTGGCTGAACAAAAGAGGCAATATAATATACTGTTGTTATACATATTCTTAATCATATTCTACAGTTAGCTTGCACAGCTATATTATTATCAATGTAATATCCAGTTAACCTTTATCAAACATATTGAATCTCACACAAAACTTAATACAAAAACAAATATAAACCTGCCATGGAATATATATTCTCACCTGTAGGGGGCGATAGAGTGCATATTCATCACGGAAGATCTGATCATGATGAGTGACACAGTCAAGCCAGCGACCTTCTACCAAAGCCTGTCCAATAGCTATGGCCTGAGCCCTGTTCAGGCAGATGGGAAAGTATAAAAAACTCATAATGTACCATTTATAGTTTTATAAAAAAAAGTTCCTACCTATTTGAAATGGTGCCATTTCGCAGAAGCCAGTTAACCAACTCTTTACCCACAATGCAATTGGGGTAAGTACGCAGCCAGTATCGATGGTCCTGGAACTCCATCCCGGTACTGTTGTGACAAATCTTTTTCCAGAGATCTTTAAGTTGAGAAGAATCCTAGGAGACAAATGATTTCCTTGAAGTGACCTTCAATTTACTTAGTTGATGACTTTGTAATAGGCCCTTTGTAAAATGTATACAATTCAAAGACCCTTTAAGGGTTCAAAAATGCCATTTGGAAATCTATGTACAGCATTCAAATTGATTAGCAAACAAGCATTAGTTTGTGATGTGGGGCACTATAAAAGTTTAGGTGGAACCTTATTGACACTTGAGCAAGAAAGATGTTTTACCAAAAGAATCTTTCTCTCCTCTTCACTGTGGTCAGTTTTCAGCATAGCTCGGCTGTTCTGTGGGCTAGCTGAAGTCTCGTAGGCAGGGACCATAGATGAGCCGGAACGGTCCAAAGACAGGTTGGTCACACTAGCTGACCTTCAGTTGCAAAATAAACAGAGAGTATTACATTTACAAGTTATAAACATAAGCATAAACAAATACAAGTGATCTTTAGTCAAAATAGCCACAATCACCTCCTCCTGGCTGGTGATTTACCCATATCCTCCTGGACTGCTGATAGCTGGGAATTGAGTGCACTGTTCTGAGACTCCTGATGAATCAAACTACAGTGATCACAAACACATGTTTGTTTTAGTATATTTGTGGGGACTTGCCATAGACTTCTATTGTTTTTACACTGACCTATTCATATTTTCTATTCTATACCCCTAAACCTAACCCTCCCAGAAACCTTTCAGCATTTTTACATTTTCAAATAAACATCATTTAGTATGTTTTAATAAATTTTCCTGTATGGGGACCGCTGACTGGCCCCCACAATGTAGGTGATCTTAGGTTTTAGGGGTGTAACAATATATCGAAGTATAGCATATCGCAATTCAAAAACATTAAGATATGTACCGTAGAGCCATTAAGATATGTCCATCCTAAAGCTATTGCAATATATTTTAAAATTAAATATACTTTTTATATTTTCATGATAAAATTCTGTTTTATTTTTCTGTGACAGAACTAATCCATTTTTATTAGTTTACATAAAGATGGTTGAACCTTGAATGTGGTCAATTCTTTAACAAAATAACAAATGTTACTCAAATTGTTAATGTTTTGGGGAAAATACGTCATTTGAGTGTCAGTTTCTGATTTTTATTTTTTCCTCCAAATATCGTAATGCATTCGCAATTATTGTAAACCCAGTATCGCATGAAATCGTGAGCTGAGCATATCGTTACACCCCTATTAGGTTTTACAATCCTTGTGGGAACACACACGCACTCACACACAAATAAACTAAACAAAAGTTTATTATTTTGAAATACTATGTTCATAAATGACATTTAAGCTACATATAACACTGTGTCGCACTGAAGAGCAGTAAGAAGGTCTTCACTAGGACATCATGCAAAAGAACAAACACTAAAAACTCACTTCTTCCTCATCCCAATGGAATTTTTTCTATGCATGGAGAGAGAAAGGAGAAAAGATGAGCATATAGACTCACAACACATGGCAGAAGGAGCCAGACGAGAAGAGAGCTGAAGTTTATTTGCATCACAATTGCCTGGTAACTGTTTTAAGCTCCAGTTTCTCTCAGTTACTACAACTAAACAAACATGCAAGAAAGCACAGCCAAATAAAAAAGGTAAAATAAATGGCAAAAAGATAAATGTGTCGTTAAAGAGTAAACAATGATTATCGTAAAGTATAATTTGTCACTACCTACACAAACCTCAAAAAGAGTGCTAAAATCTACAATTTTTAAAGAAACATCTCCAAATACACGTTCCCCATGCTATTGGCTTCTATTCTGTTTGTTTCTATGTTGTCTTTAAATGAGATGCAGAAGTAAATCCTAAGTCATCAGGTAGATGCTTAATACTTTAAAAATGGAGCTTGGAGGGCAGATCCTCCACACAAAAGAGATAAAGGAGCAATGATCATGGAAAGAAAAGTGAGTTAAAACAGAGCAGAGAAACACCATAGGGATAAGGTAAAGTGAGCACAAACCATGGCATAGATAATAATATGTTTTTATTTCCAACCCCCTTGTTTCACCTTTGCCAGGCCAAGTCCTCTTCCAGAAAGATGTTCCGGCTGGCTTTACGCCCCCCCACAGGAGTGCGTGGTTCGGTGGGCTCCAGCACGCACACGGAGCAGGGCGAGTCCGACAGAGCGCTCAGATCCTCCCCGATAGAGCTGGAGTCAGCCGAGTGGGCGTAGCTCAGCGCTATCTTCCGACAGTATGTACACGCTCGCAAATCACCTGCAGTATGTGGGGAAATCAGAAATAAAGTTAGAATATACCATCCGTGGCATGTTCCAGAACAACAATTTTCTGTTGCATATATGTTCATAGAGAATACCTGTGGTGCACATCAGCCAATCAAATCAACTATTGCTAAGTGGTTTGACCAATGATGAATGAGGATAAGTAAATCACACTAGTTAGACCAAAATGTCACACTTAAACCCACCCAAAAACAGGCAAAATCACTGCAAACATAAGCAGCATGCTAGAGGCGGTCTTACATCTGACAGTTGCTCCAACTATCCCGGGACTGTCCATCACCTTACTCCTCCTTGATAAAAGCCCCTTTAAAGGGGCCACGTCCACATACCAAGCAGCTCCCCACAGAACACTCCAACACAGCACTCACCCGTGTAGCCCATGAACTTGCCAGGAATTTCCTGGTTGCAGCAACGGCTGCAGAAGATCTGGCCGCACAGTCGACAGTGGTGACGGCGTCTGAACGTCGTGAACTTCTCGTTGCAGTCGTAGCACTCTTTACACTGGCTGTCAGGCATCCAGTACTGCTTAAGATCGCTGTCCTGGGACACAAAGGCAGGAGTTACATCTCTCATCTAGCTACAACATACGCTCTAGAATGTTGTAGTGGATATTCCTACAATAATCAGGAAATCCATACCTGACTTTTTCCTTCCATGATCTCCTTGAGTCTCTTGAGGGCCGTACGAAGTTGAACGGCCGTTCGTGGGTCGTAGCTGCCCAGAGGAGCTTCTGATTTCCGCCGACCTTCTATGAATGCAAAAAGCACCATTACAGTATTCAAAAGTACTACTCAAAAGATGCAGGTGGAAACACAGCACACATGCTCATTCAAAACCATAACCTAAGGGCCCGTCCACACCGGGACGATAATCTCGCGCGTTTATCGTCGACGTTTAACGCGTCGTGACTAAACAAAGGGCGCCAATGTGAGTGTGCACACCGACACGGAAAACGCCAGGCCTCGGGCTCGTTTTTTTTGTTTGACGCGGCGTGTTAAAAACTGGCGAGACGGCGTAAAATCTTTCCGTGACGGGTGGAGCTGTCACCGGACCTGTCACTCCTGCCTCGCTACCTGCCAACGTTTTACGTGCCTGACTCGCGACCTGCCACTGTTTTACGTGCCTGCCTCGCGACCTGCCACTGTTTTACGTGCCTTCCTCGCAACCTGCCACTGTTTTACGTGCCTGCCGCGACCTGCCACTGTAATAGTGTGCAGTTTTGCGACCCGTTTTTCCCGCAATGGTATGAACCGCGCGTCCCATCAGCTACGTAGCGTCGCGTCTGCCTCAACTTAGCATCACGCCTGCCAAAAGATCTCTCGCTGTTTGCTGCCTGACACTCAGACAGATGCGGACGAGAGCAAACAAAACAGCGCAACCATGCTTTTATTTACTTGTTTGTTTACTTTATTCCGCCAGTTTTACTCGTAATGGAGCGCGCGTCGCGTCAGCTACTTAGCGTCGCGTCTGCCTCAATTTCGCGTCACGCCTGCCACAAGATCTCTCGCTGTTAAGCTGCCTGACACTCAGACAGATGCGGACGAGAGCAAACAAAACAGCGCAACCATGCTTTTATTTACTTGTTTGTTTACTTTATTCCGCCAGTTTTACTCCAACTGGAGCGCGCGTCCCGTCACCCGTTCACCATAGTTGTCAAATCCGCTTATAATACGCGACCTTGGGCTTCTTTTTCTGTCAAGTCGCGTTAAAAAATCACTTGTCGCGGGTTGCGGGTTTTGGGGCTTATTTAAAAAAATATGGTAGCTTGCTTCTGAATCTGACAAGCAACTTCGTTTCTTTACATCTATGGTCGCTGTTTTGTTCAACCCATTAACACTGTCTGCTCACAGCTAGGCTTTTTGGACTACATGAGGCAGCGCACAAGATCACAGCACCGCGAGAGCTATTTGAAAGCATACAGAGCCGTCTACTGTCGAATCACTCTCGCGGTACTATGATGTCACGCGCGGATTGGTCTGAGCGGCGCCGCAGGAGGTCACACAACAGATCTAAGCACATAAAACATAGCGAAGCCAAGAATGCTACAGTGGTCTCTTCACGTAATCATCGGCGCTCTTTGGATAATCGGAGGTAAATATCATACTAAAAAGATAAAATACTCACTTAAAGATAAAAAGCATTTTATAACCGGGCTACATCATTAAAAATGTTAAAAGTGTAGATCTACGCATTTGGCTACACAGCGTTATTCAAGCCTAAGCACGCGAATAGCGTAATTTGTCCTCAAACACACCGCCTCCTTTCCTCTACCAACTAAACTAAATGTATTACATCTGTCACGATTAGAATGAAATGTGAAAATGAACGAAAAGTGTTCAGATCTGATCACATGCAGCAAAGATGGGGAGGGAGGGATGACCCAATTTATTACGCTATAAGGTAAACATCAAAACATTTTATTGTATTAAATAAATGTATTGATCATTGCAGAGTATAATTTAAAAAAGTATACATCCAATGCATATAGTTCAGTTTTACTTTATTATAAATGTGTGGCTGTTACAGCTACGTTAAGTGGTCATTACATCTTTTTCTTTTCCATCTTTCCAGGCCTCTACTGTTCACATGTGATCAGAGATTACTGAATCTTCTCTTGCTTTATTTTTGTAAAATAACTTATGTTTGTGTTTTTCAAACAGGGTAGTGTCAGTTTAAAATGACCCAGGCTCGTTCATTAATAATACATAATTCATAATAATTTACATTGATGATCATAAATAATGTAATAATGTTGGGCTTGTTCTGGGTTTGTTTTTGGAGCTGCAGTTACTTATTTGTCTTGCAAGAGTTGGCAACACTGCTGTTCACCCATGTTGCGCGGCTCGGGCCTGCCACAAGATCTCTGTTACATCTGCCTGATTGGCATATAGGCTACTTAAACTGATATACAGAATAGGAAAGCACATGACAAAGATTCCTCACGCATTGATTTGTTTTATTCTATTTTATTTATTTAGCAAATGATTGTTATGGTAGCCTATATTATACTCACTACTTGTTATAGACATTAGGATACACGATTCAAATCGTCATGTAAGGAATGTCATGCTCTCACCTGTGCATGTTTAAGTGTCAAAATAAAAACAGGCAAATTCAAATTGTTGCTGTGTCATCTCTTTGTTATATTATTTTATTTATTATTATTATTTGGTCATTATGATGCTTTAATTTCTTTTTACAAATTGACACATTTTCAAAAATAATGTATGATAATATTGTGTATTCTAATTTATATAATTGAAACTGCAGTTCAGTTGTTTTATTAAAACAATAATAATACAAGTACAGCCAACTTATACAGTTAAGTACAATAAAAACATGATAACATATTAAAAACAGAGATTTGAAGAACAGTGTTTTTGCAAATGAACTCTTCATGTATTATTCATATGTGTACACTTTTGCAATAATAATATATAATAACAATAATAAACATAATAGCTAATGTTGTTTCAGTGTTGTTGAATTAAAAACACTTCAGGATTTTTAAAGACTAAATCCTATCAACTCACCAAACTAATACTGTGCTTAAAGAAAATTGTACAAAAACTCTGCATCTGTCTGAGTGTCAAGCAGCTTAACAGCGAGAGATCTTGTGGCAGGCGTGACACTAAGTTGAGGCAGACGCGACGCTACGTAGCTGACTGGACGCGCGCTCCAGTTGGAGTAAAACTGGCGGAATAAAGTAAACAAACAAGTAAATAAAAGCATGGTTGCGCTGTTTTGTTTGCTCTCGTCCGCATCTGTCTGACTGTCAGGCAGCTTAACAGCGAGAGATCTTGTGGCAGGCGTGACGCTAAGTTGAGGCAGACGCGACGCTACGTAGCTGATGGGACGCGCGGTTCATACCATTGCGGGAAAAACGGGTCGCAAAACTGCACAATATTACAGTGGCAGATAGCGAGGCAGGCACGTAAAACATTGGAAGGTCGCGAGGCAGGGACGTAAAACAGTGGCAGGTCGCGAGAGAGGCACGTAAAACAGTGGCAGGTCGCGAGGCAGGCACGTAAAACGTTGGCAGGTAGCGAGGCAGGAGTGACAGGTCCGGTGACAGCTCCACCCGTCACGGAAAGATTTTACTCCTTACTGAAACTGGCCTTCCAATGAGAGTTGTGCTTTTGTTCACGTGCCTGGAGCTGCTGAAGTTACAGTAAAATACGACTTGGTGGCGCTCAAGCACAAAAAGGTCTTGCCGAGCACACATTGACGAAGAGGAAGCAAGATGAATTCTTCTTCTGTGTGACAAGCGAGTGTCAGAACGCAAAAAGCGCCACCTTGTGTACCGGGGTGTTTCTGTTTTTCATTAAGTGCCATCTCTGTCAGGGAGTGAATTTGCACGTTCACTCGGCTCATCACCAGTGAAAATCGTTTGGGTATGAACGCCGAAAAACGTCTCGAAAAACGCTGACGATAAGCACGTGTGATTATCGTCCCGGTCTGTATGTACCTTAAGCCTGCTGGCAAAAAACACAACTAGTACTTTAAAAGGCTCTCTAGAGCAGGGGTTCTCAAACTTTTTGGGGCCAGGGATCCTGTAAAGTTCGAAGGACCCCCTTTAAACATATGTTTTTATATGAATATGTTTACCACATTTTGCACTCTTATTGAAGTAAGTGTCTTGCTTTTTTAAAACTAAATACTGCAGACACGTTTCATGGTGATAAATAAAAACAATAATCTTAAAGGAGTCATATGACACGGCTAAAACGAATATTATCATTTGTTTTAGATGTAATGCAATGTGTATACACGATTTAAGGTTCAAAAACGCTGTATTTTCCACATACCGTGCATGATTGTATCTCCTCTTTGCCCCGCCTCTCTGAAACGCACAGATTTTTTACAAAGCTCATCACTCTGAAAAGCGCGGTGTGCTACGATTGGCCAGTTAATCAGTGCGTAGTGATTGGTCGAATACTGCAAGCGTGTGACGGACATATATTGATTTGGAACATCAGGTTCCAAATCAATTGTACTGACAGTACTGACTTGCGTATGCATTTGGGCGGTCAACTCAACTCATACCATGAACTGATGTAGATTTGTGGGGGTGTGGTTACATGAGGCATTTCAGGCAGGTCTGGGTGACCATTCACTTTTAGATAGAATGCATCTTTTGTTCCGACACTTAAATTTTTGCAATATTACATGTCTAATACATGCATGGGCAACTTATAATACACCAGAGACACAGAAAAACACGTGTTCGCACCATATAACCCCTTTAAATCAATTTAATTCCACTTATGTGTTTTCAGAACAATTTCTTTAGGTGATTTAAGTGTTCTAATGAAACAGCACCATTTTATGTTTAGCAAGCTCTATTAAAACCTTCAAAATGATGTATAAATTGTTGACTGACAAAAAAATGACAGAGCTACACCCCAGATAGCAACAAACTCTTGGCCAAAACTGGCTTAAATTGGGCCCTTCTGGCTTAGTCCTGGCATCGCTTTTTACATTACATTTATGCATTTGGCAGATGCTTTTATCCAAAGCGACTTACATTGCATTGTATTATACATTTGTTTCTGACTATGTGCAATCTCCTGGGATCGAACCCATGACCTTCGTACACCTTTTCCAAAGTCAAATTCCAGCACTTTTCAAGTACTTTCAATGTGGGTTTTTATGCTTTTCCAGTATACATACTTAATCACAATAAGTGATGATATTGTGCTAAAAAAGATCCTAAAATGACATTCCCAACTTAAATTGTTGACTGTCTGGAAAATTAAATAGGCCTACATTTTACATGAAAAATGTAGGCTTCCCAAAAATTGCATATCATTTGCAAGAGCTTGCAGGGCCTGAATTTTATTTTTTTTAACTGGGGGAGAATTTCCCTTACATTTATTTGCTTAAAAAAAAAAAAGAAACTAAAATGATAATATGCAATGCTCTCCTCTAAACGGACATAAAGAAAACTGCTTAAACTATATTGTCTTTCAGTTTCAGTTAAATTTTAGTTTAAACATTCCCCATTATGTGAGAGGTGATACATCTTAAGCAGGACTCTGTTTTTACATACCAGCTGATGTTCATTTGTGTTTATTTTTCTACATAATGCGTATTTAAGATAATGAGATGATCCATTGCGCTTCGTCGTCCTGAGTGCTACAGATTTGCTCTTAAACATATATAATAAATCCGGGGAATGCATTTTCATTTTAATTTTTCAACTTAAAGAGCTTTAAAATATCTATTTAAATTACATATTAAGTCCAGTGTGTAATTTTTGGGATGATCTATTGATAGAAATGCAATAATATATACACAGCTATGCCTTCAGAGGTGTATAAAGAGCTTACACAGTGAAGTGTTATGTTTTTATTACCTTAGAATGAGCTATTTCTATCTACATACACGCCGGGTCCCCTTGCATGTAATTCGCCATGTTCTGTCAGCCGTAGTAGTGTTTCGAAAGGGAGGGGGAGGGGTGGAGTGAGCGGTTGGTTGCAATTCGCAACCTTGCCTCTAGATTTCACTGACTGGACCTTTAAAACTGATGTAGAAACTGACAAATGTAAATTATATGATTGAATTTTCATTTTGCACCAAATGTTGCACATATGTTGTTGTAAACGTATATTTAAATACATAAATGCATTGTCATTTTAAATACTGCATTGCTATTTTACGTATTGCATTTCAAATTGAAATGTGCTACCAATATGCTTCCATACATATGTAGCAGCCCACCACTGCTCATCAGAGTGGCAAGCAGACTTGAGCAGAATGTTTTAATGTGTTTAAGGCAAACGCAATAAGAACTTTTCAGTTATTTTATCTAAAAAGTGAACTGTTGTCACATACTGATTTGATGTGAAATTAAGCAATTAAAATTTCAAGCAGTTTCAAGCCCTTTATCCCAAATCCAATCATTTTTCGACCTTTAAAACACTGCATTAAAAATCTATAATTTTCCAGGATTTCCAGCACCCGTACGAGCCCTGGATGCGTTTCATCGTAGATAACTTTACACAGCCACTAGAGGTCACAATCTTTATTTTGTTCTCAATGTAATGACTTGAAAGGAAACGTCCTAAGCGACCGTTACTTAAATTTAAGTTATTTTTTTGTGTTGACGCTACTTCTCTTCTTCTCCCAAAGTTTACGACATGAAGGTAATGTCAATATTACTTACCTACAAGCAATGTTAAAGGGGATGTGCAATGGTGTTTCATGCATTCTGACTTCTTTACAATGTTAAACGTGCTGTCTTCTCATGCTTGACATGGTCAACTTGTCAAAAAACGAGTTGGATGTACGATGGAGTATTTCTGTGCTCGATACAGTCCCCCAGCGTTCGTATATGTTTCGGAAAGTTTTTTTCTTACATAAAAATCTGTTTCGTAACAACTTTTCTTAGTAACTTATTGGACAATCCTCCCGGGAAAGCACGCCCACACGTCAACCCGCCAGAGCGGGAAGAAAGAGCACGCCCACGCGTCAACCAGGGAGAGCAGGAGAAGGAGCATGCGCACACATCAACCAGCTGGAGAGAGCACTGTGTTAGCGAAGTTCAGCTGTGTTTGTTTATCACTGCATTTCGGTGATGGATGTTATATAAATGGTGGATATGACGCTTGATTTGGAGATCGTTTGAAACTGATAAATGGAGTGGTCCCAGCGCTAAAGGATGCCGGACATGAACCGCACGCGGTAAGTGAAACTGAGTCATATGTCTGTGTTTTGTTGGCAATGTGTGCTGTCCGCACATGCTTTAGTTCCGCCCCCCACACACACACGTGCAGGAGGTCAGGTCATCTGTTTTCAGAAATAATTGTACAGTGTGTGTGTGTGTGTGTGTGTGCGTGCATGTCTGTGTGTGCGCGTACTTGTCTGTGTCCGTGTGTGTGTGTCTATGTCTATGTCTATGTGTGTTAGTACGTGCGCATATTGTGTGTGTGGAGTGTTTTGTATGTGGGTATGTCTGTCTTCTGTGTTTTCACCTTTTTCTTGTTTTTACAGGTACAACTTTAATTGTTTTGCTTATAGTCAATATGTCTTATGTACAGCTGCTTTGTAACAATGAAAATTGTAAAAAGCGCTATATAAATAAAGTTGAGTTGAGTACACCTGTATCCGTCTTATGTATCCGAGATATGCAGAAACTGTATGAGTTAAGGCAACTTTAAGAGTTAGAAGTAGGGTCTGTACTGTAAGGTAGGTGGGTTGGGAAGCAGTGCAGGCCCTAGATTTTGTATCATTTTTCCAAGTATCTAATTGTGAACACTTGTATCTAACTTAAATAAAAAAATTTTTTTTAATTATTTCATGTGTCGTGTTGTTTGTTGAGTTCACACACAGACATACACACATGCCACATTGACTGACTGTTGAATTGTTCATCAATGTTTACATGCGCACCATTAATGTGATTATTTCCAATAAACTGAGTAAGGACTTCACATTGTTTACATGACATGAGCAAATCTCTTCAATCCCGTTTACATGCAATTTTCAATATTCTGAATATTGAACATATATATATATATATTAACATTCTTTCCACACAGCAAGCTTTTTTTTTAAATAAAGTTTTTAGAAATTTCCGAAACAAAACCACTACAACCATACATTAAAATCACTGGTAATAAATGGATTTGGCACACACCAAGTCAAAACCAATATCTATATGAAAATATATATGTTCAACTTTCTTTTATTGTTTGTGTGACAAGATCTCAGGTGCACTTCTCAGCAAACATACAAATAAAGATAATTTTAGATGTTTTTGGCGCGTTGGGATTGCTAGACAAGGGTTTAATGCACTTATTTTTATGACAACCTAAAATTCTACCAAAATCTAAATTTTCATTGCCTGCAGCTCAAAACTATACCGTGCGCATTCCGGCTTATTATGCTATAGCAAGGGTCACAAATTATTTCGCGGACCCCCTAGCTATAGACTGCGAACCCCCAGGGGTCCCTAGACCCCACTTTGAGAACATCTGCTCTAGACTATATCATAAAGCAGCACATATACTCACGAATGTTTGTGAAATTATGATTTGCATGATGTGCAATGAATGAAAATAGGCATATGGATTTATAAAGCTCATGACCATAAATGTTCAGCTCACAGCACCAAAACTTCAGGAGATCCCACCTTTCAACACACCGTTTCACATGCAACAAATTTGGTTAATGTAAAGCCATAGCAGTCCATCTCATTGATGGTTTCACTTCAGAGCCTTATAAAACATTTACAAAATAAATTATAAATCCTCACCTTCCCAGTCCACTGTGAAAAGAAAGGAAAATATACACACAATTCAAATTTTGATACCCAAACTCTGTTATTGGAAGTAAAGGTGAAATGCAACCATGACTCAAAATGATTGGCTTCTAATCATCTTGTTGGAGCTTCCATAGACAAATTGACAACTGATAAATTGTAGTTTGTTAGATTTACTGTTAAATACAGTAAAAATGATATAATTTACCTAGTAAGTGAGCAGAAAATGTTTTGCTTGCCTGTTTCACTTTCATTGGTCACAGTAAATGACCAGTGCCGTAATACAGATCATTTGAGGTCAGAGTCTATCCTCAGAATCACTGTTATCTAGTGATGATAATAACCCACAGTCACAGTGATCAGTCATCAATCATCAATCAAATACAACACTGATTACACTGTGATAACTTATTATAATAACTTATACCTTATTATATTTTACAGAATTTAGAGAAACTGACAAAAACAAGAACACATCTGGTCATATTTCACCTAAACATCTAAAAAGATTTATAATATAATAATACCTATCATATTGTCAAATTTTAATACATAATGGCATTATTTTTCTTTTGATTTTACCCAATTCAATTCAATTTTATTTATATAGCGCTTTTCACAATGTGCATTGTTCCATAGCAGCTTTACAGGAGAAAATAAGAAAAACTGAAAAACACAAAAAAGGTAAAACACAGCACAGTGCATGGTGTTTATAGAACAAGCAAGATTATTCTAGTAAATGATATCTAATAAATGCAGTCTCCCGGTGGTTTATTTAGCATATTTTGTGAAGTGAATGCTTGACTGAAAAGATGTGACTTTAATCTAGTTTAGGTGCTACGTATTAAAACTCTTGGATTAGAGTTTTATACGATTTTTTTTACAGGTTATAATCCAAAATATTCTGCTCACGTGTCTTTGGTCCGATAAGTAATATTTCTGTTTTATTAGAATTTTAAAAAAGGAAATTACAAGTCATCCAATGTTTTATATCTTCGATGCACTATGCCAATTTGGATAGCTGGAAGGAATCATCTGGTCTTGATGAGATATATAGCTGAGTATCATCTGCATAACAGTGGAAGCTAATTCCATGTTTTCTAATAATGTTTCCAAGGGGCAGCATGTATATGGAGAACAGCAAGGGTCCTAAAACCGATCCCTGAGGTAATCCATAATTTACTTAAAGTTAGATTTGATGATTCCCCATTTAAATGGACAAATTGATGTCTGTCTGATAAGTAAGATCTGAACCATTGTAGTGCCTGTCCCTGAATACCGGTATAATTGTGTAAGTGGTCTAGAAGTATTTTATGGTCTACAGTATCGAACACAGCACTAAGGTCAAGCAGGACTAGGAGTGAGATGTTACCTTTATCAGATGCTATAAGCAGGTCGTTTGTAATTTTAACGAGCACAGTTTCAGTACTATGATGCGGTCTAAAGCCTGACTGAAATTTTTCGTGTATGTCATTATTTTGTAAGAAAGAGCATAACTGAGTGGACACTACTTTTTCTAGTAGTTTAGGCAGGTAAGGGAGATTTGAAATCGGTCTATAGTTTCCTAGTTCATTGGAGTCTAGTTTGGTTTCTTGATAAGAGGCTTAATGACGGCCAGTTTAAAGGGTCCTGGGACATGGCCTAGATTAATTGACGAGTTGATAATGTTATAAATGGGCTCAATTGCAACGGGTAATAACTCTTTTAATAATTTAGTTGGTATGGGGTCTAATAAGCAAGTTGTAAGTTTAGATGTTGCAATAAGTTTAATTAAATCTTCCTGTTTTATAGGTGAATAACACTGTAGCTCTTCTTTTGGAGCGATGGTTGGTACTAATTCATAGGACAGACTTGGAGGTTGAGTTTTTACTATTTTGTCTCGTATGTTTTCGATTTTCTCTGAAAAAAAAATCATGAATTCATTGCTACCAAAGTGCGGCGGAATAACCAGGTCAGGTGATGTCTGTTTATTTGTTAATTTAGCAACTGTACTAAATAAAAACCTTGGATTGTTTTTGTTAGTTTCTATGAGGTTATGGAGGTGCTCAGCCTTTGCTGCTTTTAGTGCCTTTTTATAACAGTTTGAACAGTTTTATAACCCAAAGCATGCATATTTGCATATTCTTTCATTATTATTCGGCATTCTGTATAACACAAAATAAATTGTGGACAGCAGAAATAACAAACAAACAAAAAAGCAATGTATAGTTATATGCTGTTAATACCTGATGCAGTAGATGTTCTTCTGAAAAGTTCAGAATGTTTCCTGTTTGTTTCAGTGCCTTGTATGGAATGGGAGGGACTTGACCAGTTGCGTCGCTGCCCCTGCGGTGATGATGAAGCCGACTGACTTTTCTCTGCTATTGAAGGAGGCCGTCCTTCCTCTGAACATTAAAACCAATAGAAGATCAATAGAAAAACTCTGTCTTGGTCAAAAGGGTGGGGAATTTAAATGTTGTGGTGTTTTGCTGATTTAAAAATAATTTACAGCGTGTTGACGTCTATTTTTTAAATTTAGCTTTTCCCTAAATCATTTTATTTTATTTTTCGTTTTGTTTCTTGCTTGCTTAACTTTTACTTCTGTACAAGAGCTAGACTTACCAAGTTTAGCAAGCTTTTTTGCCTGTGCAATGTTTGCACCTGTTTTTTCTAAAAGGGATAAAAGGGAGATGTTAGAGAATTGATTACTACGAATGTGCTTTTTGCAGAGTTAGTCACAATTTAAACATATTTTTAATAGAACTAATTTGTTTTAATGTAAACAGTCGGGAGTAACAGTTTTATGTGCTACTAGATAAGTTGAATAAGCCACATTTTAATTTTGTACTACAACCCTGCCAGTGAGAACGTTCTATTAACACTTTATAAAGATATATAAATAAAACTACAAGTAACAGGAATCTTGATGCTAACACATGGCTCTTCAAAACAATTCCCCTTCCCAGAATCTCTAGAAATCCTGAATCTCTATGACATAACCACATACCTTTTATTCCAGAGAAAAGTGAAATTTCTCATACAGACTTACAGACAATTAAAAGAAAATGTAATAAAATGCCTTGTATAGAGTCCTAATGTGTTTTAGAAAATAATGGTTATGCTTTCTGTAAGGTTTGATGTGCATGAACCAAAGCAGTCCATTAAAAGTACATAATGCACCCAATAAGTGCTATCGATCCATTAAAATGTTTTACATTCAAAGCAAACACAACTGCAATGGAGAATGACATCCATGAATAGATGTTTGCTTGACTGAAAAACAAACAAACAATGAACTTTTGAAACAAACTTCATGATTCAAAACTAGCGAATAAAGACGAATGCATGTTCATATGTTGATAATGTGTGAAATATAAATAACTGTACTTCACCTTTGTTGAAGCGGAACAGACTGACAAAGGAGCTGTAGGCAGAGCGCAGGGGCGGCTCATCCTGCTCTGGGGTCAGAGGTTTGAACTGTGTTAGATGGGAAGGACTGGTGGGAGAGAGCGTCGGCTCGGAGCTCCTGTCCATCCCAGACGAGAGGGAAGATTTGTCTTCGGCAGCCATGCCACTGCCCCTGTAGTGTAGAGCAATCCAAACCAAACTAGAGATGAGTGTGGAGAACAATGCTGCTGTGGAAACTTATACCGCTTTTGTTCTGCTTATATTGTATAGAGAATGATCATTCTCCTCTACTATATGAAACACATTTAGGCATTTTGTTTAGGCACAAACAGGAACACATGACTGGGAATCTGCATTCTTTTTTATCTGTGCTCATTTAAGAAAAAACAAGAGATGTGTTAGTGCTGAGGATACTGTACTCTTAATTGTTTTCTAAATTGTATGGTAATGTTTAGAACCTGTGTTGTGTTGAAATACTGATATTACATTTACATTTAGTCATTTAGCAGACGCTTTTATCCAAAGATGCCGCTGCATTTTGGATCATCCGTAGAGGTTAGGTTGAGTCCAGCCAGTAACAGGACAAGAGCCTGGACTAGGAATGCGTAGCATATTATAAATCTGCAAGGTTTATGGTGAATTCAGCGTGTGCAGATCTCAAGTAGACCTGCTTCTAGCTAACGTTATACAGTTAAACAAGCTTTAGGTGATATTTTGTGCTGTAGACCTCTGCACAGTATGCACAACTATTCATAGTTCAACTTCTACAAAATATTGGTATTTATCATGGCTAAATATGATCTTAAAAGTGTAGATTTAAAATGAAAATTCTACGGGCTAGAGCTAAGCAGTTAATAGGAAAGCCATTAATGTCAATGACAGGATCCTAATAAATGCATGAACAACAAAGCAAGACATGTGATTCTTAAGTCTGCTGACTACAGAACAAAACTTGAAGACGTAATAAGATCACAAGACTGTTAAAAGAGAAGTTGCTCCTTAAAAAAAAAAAGAGGACATCCGGACAATGTGATATTAATTCAAACAGTCAGTAAATGGATATTTGTATGAAGATCTGAGTAACCGGTTTATCATGTTTATAATATCATGTTACTATTCCCGTGAAAATGAACAAACAGACTAAATATACAGCATGAACAATCTAAACTCATATAAACAAACATGATGTCAATCTGAAGTTTATTATTTTGATTTTAAAGCACCACAAAAACTCCACTGTACATACTTTCAACAAACATATTTTATCTGATGTAGTTTCATTGCAACAATAATATAGTAAAGGTTTATAGTCACTTAAACGCTTTGGGATTAAGTGATAAAAAGAGGTAAGGATAAAAACAGCCGGAAAAAAGTATGCGTTTCAGTATATCATGTGATCGACTGAACTGCCCACTATGCCGAAGGCTTGATGTTAATTTATTATCTTACACTGATGTAACAGGTAAGAGAGTCCAATCAGGTTACTTAATTCATATTCATGAGGCAAACATTTAATTTGGCAATTGGTCGGTTGATGATTACCTACGTGTCAACGTACCTCTCACATCCAATCAGGTACGCCGACACTCCCGCTACGTCAAAAGCGTTTAAAGAAGGCCTTCGCCATAGTAAGATGCGTAAATTCGCACTCCGCTGCCGTTTACGTATTTTTTTATATCCATGATTAGCTAATTTTATGAGTGTTAGTAAGAATTAATCCCATTCATTAATTGCTATTACAAACGCGGTAAAAATAAAGATCAGTTGTCATAAATTTATTTTAGACAGTTGTTTATCTGAAATCATCTCTCTAACATTACTTCACCTGCTACTTTGCTAATCTAAACAGATACCGATCTGCCTATGTTTTCTTTACATGAAACAGAACAGATTATATCTTCGCTATTTCCTAAAACAAAATAATATTTCCTGTTTCATCCATCAGAGGCCATTATAAAGTTAGCAAAGCTAGCTAAACTAATGCAGCTCCATTACAGCATAAATGTACTGTAAAAGCATAACATAATGTTTACATGTACCTGTGGCGTAGCTCTCTAAACCATTTCAGTTTCAGCTGTGTAAATATGACATTAATCCTTAAGAGTTACATTTTATCTAATTCCACCCTTGTGATGTTAAAGGATGTTCAACGACTTGATCAGACCCGCTGAGTCGAGTACAGAGACATCGATCAGTGTTATGATCGCACTGCTCAAAGTCAGGCACAACGCATCGAGTTAACCTCCATAATAGATTCATTTCTGCCTACTGTGCGTAAACCCACAACTATACAACTATTTGCATAAGTAAAATTTTTTTAATGAAGGTGCATATTTGTGACCCTGGACAACAAAACCAGTTTTATGGGTCAATTTTTTGAAATTGAGATTTTTACATAATCTGAAAGCTGAATAAATAAACTTTCTATAGATATATGAGTTGTTAGAATAAGACAATATCTGGCTGAGATGCAACCGTTTAAAACTCTGGAATCTGAGAGCACAAAAAAATCAAAATATTGAGAAAATTGCCTTTGAAGTTGTTAATCAGGGGCACTGTGGCAGACCATCCACTCACAAAAATAAAGTTTTTATATATTTCAGGTAGGAAATTTACAAAATATCTTAATGGAACATGATCTTTACTTAATATCCTAATGATTTTTGGCATAAAAGAAAAATCAATCATTTTGACCCACACAATGTGTTTTTGTCTTTTACTAAAAATGTTCCCATGCTACTTAAGACTGGTTTTGTGATCCAGGGTCACATTTATTATCAAACCTGCGTGTTGCTTATAGGTTACCTATAGGTTATAGGAACATTGATACTTTTTAAATAACCAGTTAAGATCTAAAGAACTTCTACATATAAAATGACAGAATATGAACACCAGAAATGAACTATACAAGAATAAATCACACAAGACGGTTGTGGCAGTGCAGGGACCCCTAGTGGTTAATGTTGATATTTTATTTAAATCAACATAGGTAAACGTCTACAGCATTAACATAAATCCATCCAATAGACATAAACATATGTGGTATTAGTTTCCTAAACTGATAGAAAATATATAGATGTCTTGAGCTGATAGTCAAATAGTTACATTATGTGGTGCAGGATTTATGCTTCAGATGTAACTTTGACTTCAGATTGTGTCTCCTTATCAGAGTCCTCTTTCTCATTCATCATACCAGCAGAGTTTGCATGCACATGTCTTGTAATGTTTTTCTTCTTAACTTTGTCGTGAACTACTGTCCCGTGCCTGTCTGCAGAAATTGGTGGCAAGAAGGATCCCTTTGATAACACATAGATAAAAAGTGTTTAAGTAAGAATTATGTATTTATAAACATGCCTTAATAAATAAATGTAAATAAAAATCACTAAATATACAAGGATGGGACAAACAGAAATGTATCTACTTCTACTCTTCGTTTTAGTACTGTCATGCTCACCTGGGTGTATTGGCTTGGGTATCTCGATATATTTTTCATGAACTCAATGTTTTTAAGCCACTGGTTGTGCCAGGCTTGAATGTTATAATGTGGCCTGCATGTGGACAAGCGCTGAAGTATTCTCTGGTTCTCTTTAGTAATATGCAGCAGCTCCAGCTGTCTTTTTTCCTTGCCAAGACTGAAACAGAAGCCAAATAGTGTGTTTGTTTATTGTGACATATATTAAGTATTATATAAGTATTATATAAGTTATGTTTATACATAATTACATTACTGAACATCATCATTACTCATTGTAATGTGTGTGTATTGCTGTATAGATTCAAGTCTGGCCCACCTTTTTTTAACATAGTCATTTTTGCAGTCAACTCCCCCGGCGGTCTGCATTATATGGGACATTTTGTCCAAGAGCATAAGATTTTCTCTTTTGATTCTTGAAACGCGTTCTTCTTCCAGCTGGTTATTACAGGTGAGGGAAAGAGGGTTTAAGTTTGATGACTTAAAGGGATAGTTCACCCCAAAATTAAAATTCTGTTATCATTTACTCACCCTCTTGTTTGAAATAACAATAATGATGAAATAACAGGAGAGTGAGTAAATGATGACAGAATTTTCATTTTTGGATGAACTTGGAACTTTAACAGATAATATGTTTCTGACGTTAAAGTGGTAGAAATGTCGACATCTAGTGGTCAATATAGGATAGTTCCGCACTCCTACCTGTAGTTTCTTTAGCTTGACAATTAAGTGGTTGTAGGTCTTCGGTGGAGTTGTGGTAATAGTTGGTTTTGCAGATTTAACCTAATATTTGTATACAGAAGGTAACATTTTAATGATGCAGCTATAACTACAAAACCAGTAAAATACGATTTTTGAAACTAAACATGTTTAAACACTACTTACCAATCATCACTTGGTTTACTTTGAGTAAATTAAATTAAATTAAATGTTTATATGTAAAATATTAAATATCATAACTCAACTTTTGCTCACCAAATGTACTGTGGAAGTACCATGTTGCAGTATCTTGATAAACAGCATGGTATTAACACAGTACTACAAAACAAAACAAAATACTGTATGCCACTTAATGATACCATGCCCGAAAAAGCCCCTCCATTCACCGTTTTACCTTTTTCCTGTGCGTCTCGTAACAGCTTTTGTCCCATTTGTATTGCAGATATTTATTGACACTGGGTAGAATTGGTTGGTAAGCTTGATGCTGCATTACTTTGTCTCTGTAGCCTGAATCCACCTGCACCAGAAGTCACAGTGAACAGAGATAGGAGTTCAGCCTGAGTTTTGAGCCAGTCATGTGGTTGTTGCCATGGCAGCCATTCAAAAAGAAAGAGCAGCTTTGCTGGTCTACATTTATGAAATGATACTCACTGAAACACTGTAGCACTGTAAATAGGACCCATTCATTCACCACAACGAACATTTTTAGATTTTCCGAAATGTAGCATTGCCTGCCTTTTGCTGTCTTAGTTTGCAAGGTAAAAAGCACTTACTCCATCGAGAGTGCACCCTTACCCATATGAAGGCTGGCCTACATAGTGTCCTTGTCCGATATAGATATTGCGTATCCTGCAAGGGCATTCAACTAGATCTTTCATGGAAAAACTGAAATTCTTCTATACTGTGGACCCAACAAAAGTGTGAAAGTTTAAACCTTAATAATCCGAATCTCATATGAGCATATGCATCCACAAGCAAAGACTAATGTGGTGTGATTGTTTTGTGCCTTTTGTCCCAAGGACATGGAGATCCGGGTGTCCCTGCTTTCATGCCTCTATGGCTTTTTTGACTCGTAGGTGGACAATACCTGTACACCTGAGAGAAAGATGTGGCTCATGGTATAGCATTTCTGGCCTTCATTATAGATGTGTCATAAAGCTTTTTCATGGAAACCAAAAGCTTTGCATTGCACAACTGCAAAAATAAATTCTCAGAGAATGTATCTATATGAATAATTAAATGATATGCCTAATGCTATTCTCCACACTTGAGGAAGGACAAAGCAAAACTGTTTCGGCGTGTTAGCTTTTTGTTGCGTGAAGTTAGTATGATGGTTGTGTAGTAAGAGTTTTAAACCCGACAACAGTTGCTTAGTTACTTGGTGACCTCTGTTGTACCATTGTAGTTCAAGTAAACATAGCCTCAGATGAGCTGAGCTCAATACGTCACTGCAAGTAGCAGTGGTTATATCTGAAAAATGGTTAAACAAGCAGGCATTTCTGAATAATTACGAAATTATGTTTAGATAAAGCGATGAGTCATCTTTTGGCCTGACATTTCTTCAGAAATGTCATATTTGCGCAGGTTTATGAACTGTTACAGTATTGAGAGGGGTTAATGTGAATTATAATAGTCTAAAGATTGCCATGTCTACCTTACAGATGAAAATAAATGTCCCACATTTACACGTAAAGAATTTTCTGCATTAGTTTATGCACCATTTGTGTGAATTTTTTGTTTAAATCTATTTGATTTTAATTTGAAATAAAATTAGAAAATTCATACTCAAAACACGTTTACATCTTTTCCTACTTTCCTACTTTTTACATTTATATTTGATAATTGTCTGTACTGTTATGGAATAGACTGTACTGTAATTGCTGCTTGGTTGCCAGGCATATTTTTCACTACTATGTTAGTTTTGTGGGATATGGTATCATCTTCTTTTAGCACCAGTCACTCATTTTTTAGAGTTTGTAATTTTAATTGCCTTAAAAATATAGTTGTGTGCTATTTTCACATTCAATAAAAATGTTAGGCTTAGGTGTGTGGTGATGTTATGTCCAGATTTCTCCTGCTAGCAGGATTACAAAACAGCAAAATAGGAGACAGTGAGACTGCTCACTGATGGCGTTAAAGCTCTCACTCTGTATTTGTATTTTCTTAAAAGAATAGCGCACCCAAAAAATCTGTCATTATCTACTTTTAGCCTTATGTCTTTCTGGTTTCTGCTGCTTATACAATGAAAGATCCAAAAAAGGACAAAAAGCAGCGTAAAAGTAGTTCATGAGTCATGCGCTGTATTAAAATGATTTTAAAGCCATCATTTGTCACTTTGAAATTATAAGGTTCTATTTGACATTTTAGTCAAAATTGAATTATTCACATATTCTTATTCTGTGACAATTGATTTACATTATGTGTTTTTTTTGTGTGTATGTTGTGTACATTTTGGGACTTTTTTAGAAACAAGAGATTTTATCTACAAAGTCAAATGCAATTCAAAAAGCTCAATATCTCAAAAATGCCCATAATTCCAATTTGGCGATATAGGGTTTTTTATTTATTAATTGAAAACTTTGCCCTGCAGCTTTCAAATCTCAATTGCTGCATCGTGACTAGCCATGCAACCCGAATTGGCCTTAATTCTATAGATTTTTGTCCTTTTTTGCATCAACACATATCAAATATGTCAAAATGCATGCCTTTTTGCATTTGTATTGTCCTACGAGTCTTTTTTTTTTTGTTACTGCGTTACACATTTTGTTACCATGACAGCATTCGGTTCCTCGGTTTTAGAGCAGTGAGATTTCTATCCTGTTCTAGTCATCTAAAGATTAATAATTGCTATGTACTGTAGTAGAGTACATGATCTCAGACAAAAGTAAAGTGTCAACGAAATGGCATCATTTTCGAAAACGTTCTCTCTGTCATCATCACATTTTGATGTAACATCAATGACAAAAGTAAAGAATATGCCCACCAGTCCGTGTATATTGTCAATTGATTTCTGATGATGGCTTTTACCGTTACCTTTGCAAGGTTTCACTTTCCTCTTTACATGAAACACTCAAGTTGCTTTCCTTCGTTAGCCGTGACTTGAGAATCTATGTTCAAAGGGCCCGAACGACTGAACACCGTCTCAATGGTGGCGATGTTCCAGTAAATTAGCTCTAGGGGAAACTCAGAAGGGAGCAGGCAAAGCCAGGCATCATTAGCAGAAAGCATGTTTGGTAAGCTCCTCTCCTCACAGATGATGCCCATGTGCAAAAATTCCCTCTTGCGCAATTTGACCCGTTGGAGTCTAATTATCAAGCAGTGGCATATGATCTATTCCTAGCCTTCTGCGAACTTCAAGTGCAAAATGAACATCGGCCGCAGGAACTTATGCTATTAACATCGTCTGATGCAGATGTTTGGTCCAGTTCGCTAATAAAGCAAATAGCCCCGTGAATAAAGACATGGTTATGTAATCCTGCACTGCATGGGAGAAAAAATATTTTTTCCCTTAATGCTTAAAGGCTTTATTCAGTAATGATAGTTGTCACGGCCTGCAATATAATTTTTGTAGGTCACACGTGTACAAGCTGTACCGTATGTGCCCTCTGTTCTCAGTACAAATGCCATGGAAGCTGGATTCATGGCACATCCTCAGGAGATCTCAAGTGGCAACGTTGCATGATACAAATACCCATTGTTCCCTCTTGTTTTGCTGGGGAGCACTGGTCTCTAAGGAAGAGCCAGACGTGTTCCTTCAGGAGCCTGTAAGATCAGTGTTTTTCTCTCACTGTGATGGAAAGTGATCAGGGCAACCAATCCCAAGAGAGCTTAATGTCTAGTGATGTTCACATCCTCAACAGCATCTCTCTCTGCTGGGTGACATATACACTTATTAAGAGTGTTACTGAAAAATTATGCCATCTATAGAATCTAGTCTTGGTGCCCAGCATTTGTGGGTGTTTGTGCCGGCTGTTCACAGCATCATCCGCATATCTAAAAGATTATTAATGCATGAGAGCAAATCCTTGCTTTTTTGACCTAGTTTCGTAAATCTGTGACTTTTTTGAGTTAAAATGAACAAAATGTTATGGTGCAAGTTCATAAACAGTTAGGTTGAAAACGATCTCTTTACTCTGATTTACAATGGAAAGGATGCCGTCGCGTCAGATGTCATGTGAAATGTCAATTGTTTTTCAACAATTTTGTTTTTTAAGAATAATGACATGTTACAGATTGCAGCTTTAATCTTAATCATATTATTTACTATTCACAACCACATTCACCACAAGTTTTTGGCATAAAATCTGAAAGTTTTTTTTAAATCAAACTATTTAGTATAATATTATTATAATATACACTGCTTTAAGGGAACACTTAAATCACATATTAGATCTCTATGAACAAAACAGTAGTTAAAAGTTACAAATCTTAACTTTTATACGTAATGTATTGGAAACAAAACAATGTAATAATGGTCATCGAAAGCCATTGTTCATCGAGATCTCATACCTGTATGTGATTTAAGTGTTCCCTTAATTTTTTAAGCAGTGCATAAACTCAGGTTATGTAGGTTATGTGTGTATTTTCTTGTTTGGCAAATTGTCGGACCAGTCAGGTTTTCCCATAAACCCAATGCATCACAGTAACTTTGCAGACTGGGAGGATCAACGCTGCAACATTCTGGGGTACCATTCAGAGAACTATTTTTGTCTTGAGCAATAGAACATGTTGCTTGTTTTAGTTTGTACTGGTCTGAACACTCCCTGAGAGATGATTATTATGAAGCATGAGCAGTTATTTAGAACAACATTATTAAAGTGCACTCGCTGTGGGCAGATATCCATGGGCACAGTCAAAGAACTGCATATGTCAAGTTAACTGAAGGGAAAGTGCATCACCAGCACTGGCCCAGTAAGGAAGATGGGCAAATATGCCCACTATATCCAATGCGGCTCAATCACTTCTGTGCTTTAAAAGCAACACTGACAGTAAAAGGTCTAACTTGCCCCAGGCTCTAGAGAGAAGAGTTGTTTTTTAACATTTTATATTTTACTTGCATTAGACTCTCACTTCTGGGTACTTTCAGATAAATGGCTTATTTCTGTCATCCTGAAATCTTTCATGCTACACAGCATTTCCTGTTGACCTGGACCAAAATGGGTTTTAATGGTTAGCCAGATTCAGGGTCAAAGAGCCTGATCAGATGGTAAAAGAATGCTGGTAGATGACATCTTGCATGATGAGCTCAGAAGGGTTTATAGGGAGAATGAAACTAATCTTTGTTTACGTTGAGCTGTAGCCAGAATCGACTCATATGGAATCATTTACGTGCATTAGAATAGCACATTCTGTATGGATGCAGAAGGAGGTTTGCTTGCAAATAAAAAACAAATCCTAAATACTAGAAAACCAAACGTATGCCAACACTTTGGTGCTGTGGGTCATTTTAATAAAACAAACTCTTTCAATAAGTGACTATTATTTGAAGAGGTGTTGCTTAATATGTGTGTGGGATTAGTTAGATTCATTCTAATAGTACTCCTGCCTTGTTAGTCATACTGTGGGGGCACTCACACTTTATTCGCCCATATAGAAATGAAGAAAATGACTTTAAGATTTGATTCTTACCTGTCAAAAAGGTGGAATAACAGCAGGGTGTTTATTCAGCCACGGGACTTACAATATTAAGTTATTTAAAGACTCCTTTGTGTTGTCAAAGCTACTAATATTTCATCTTAAGTAAAAGACCTCCTTTACCACATTCTGTTTTCATTTTTTCACATTTTTAAAAATGAAAATTCTGTCATTTACTCACCCTCGAGTTGTTCAGAATCGCTATAAATTTCTTTGTTCTGTTGAACACAGAGAAAGATATTTGACTACTGTAATGCACTGCTTAGTGGCATGCAGCATCAATAAACAAACTACAGTTAGTTCAGAATGCAGCTGCCAGAGTTCTAACCAGGTCCAGAAAATACGATCACATAACCCCAATGTTATCAACCCTTCACTGGTTACCCATTAAGTATCGTATTGACTTTAAAGTTCTTTTAATTACTTATAAAGCCTTAAACGGTTTAGCCCCTACCTACATAACAGAGCTTCTACCACACTACAACCCATCACGCTCTCTAAGATCTCAAAACTCCAGACTTTTGATAACACCTAGAATAACTAAATCAACCAAAGGGGGTAGAGCTTTCTCATACGTATCACCTAAACTCTGGAATAGCCTCCCCGATACTATTCGAGGGTCAGACACACTCTCCCAATTTAAATCTAGATTAAAGACACATCGTTTCAGCCAAGCATTCACTAACACATAGCTAATGAACAGCAGCTATGCTAATTATTCTCTTTCTGCCCTCGCCTCGGGATGCCCATCCCGAGGTAGGGAGAGATTCCGCCAGGCCCAGATGAACATCATATGCCCATCCACAACTAGAGATTACGCCAGCTACATCGGAAAATCCCGTGCCATCCTCCTGCGAGAGCCTGCGGACTGACTGACCATCCAGCTCCATCCAAGGCAATTCCATCACCACCCAAGAAAAAGGCGACCATCTGGCCGGCCCAGCTCAGACAATTCCATCCCCAACCGAGAGCAAAGACGGACTACCTGTCACATAAATGCTAAATTTACAATACTTGGTATTTAATGCTAAACTTACATCACACGACAGCAGTTTGAAGTTATGGCTGCACTCAGTGACTTTGATTGGAGGTAGCTGGGTGGGTGTTGTAGGGAGTGGGGGGGCGTGTTGGTTGTGGTTCGGGGCGTTTCATTTGTTGGGACTGTGTGGGTCTGGTCTGGTTGGTCTTGTTTTGTGGTCGATGTCGGACAACAGAGGAATAAAGTTAATTATGCCATTACTACTTTTCCCTGGTTGTTCCTCTGTTGTTTGTTGTTGATCGCGGAATGAGACCGGGTTGGACCTGCACGGTTTCGGCGGGTGGGGCTTCCTGGGTCGCGGCTCGTGGGCTCTCCCTGTTCTTCGTGGACGTTGCTCGGTGGCTTTGGTCGGGGTCACTGAATGCAGCTATGACACGTCAGAGGAGATCTGGCCCTCCCGGCTGAGCCTGGTTTCTCCCGAGGTTTTTTTTTCTCCATTATTCATCATTGGAGTTTGGGTTCCTCGCCACAGCAGAGCAGTGCAGTGTTGGCTTGCTCACCGGGAGACTGCATTTATTTATTCATTTATTTATTAGATATTATTTATTATAATGATCTTGCTTGGTCTATAAACACCATGCACTGTGCTGTGTTTTACCTTTCTGTGTTTTTCTTATTTGCTCCTGTAAAGCTGCTTTGGAACAATGCACATAGTGAAAAGCGCTATATAAATAAAACTGAATTGAATTGAATTGAATATTTGGAAGAATGCTTGTAACCAAACAATTCTTGGCCACCATTGACTACCATAGTAGGAACATTTTCTTTGTAAATTTCTTTCTTCTGTTGAAATCAATAGAAGATATTTTGAAGAATGTAGCAAAGCAAACAGTTCTGGGGCACTTTTGACTACTATTGTCATTTTTTCTACTATGGTAGTCAATGGCATAAGGTAGTCAACATGCACTTGTTATATCTTGAGACATCAAATTAATGTAGCCCTTTTTTTAGCATAGCAAAGATAAAATAAGCCAAGATGCAAAACTTTAAAATAATGTTTCACTGGTTAATGCATTAGTTGAACTAACAATGAATAACATTATTTTCTAGCATTTGTAATTTAGGTTAATGCTAATATATAGGCCTGTTTGTTTTTCATAATTAATTAATATTAATTTATGTAACTAAAATGTGAAAAATGTGTTCGTACAGTATACAGAAATGACATAAATGAACATTAACCAGGATTAATATATATTTTATTAGTATTAATACATTTTTTTGTATTAAGGAGGCTACTTCATGTTTTTTGATTGCACTACATGCAAAACTTTATCTACATTGTCAAGTGTTACCAGGTAGCTGTTTAGGGGTTTAATTGTTATAGGCCTTTTATTGTTGGTAGGGGTTACTAACAATAACACATCTTTCTCTTCCTGCACAGCAACTTCCTGCACAATCAAATGAAAGTATTATAATGAGGCTTGACAAAGTTGTCAGAGAATCTTCCCTCGGGTACAATGAAGTTTTAAATTACATGAAACGGATCAATACTGGCTCGACAGTGAGAGGACAGGGAAAGTGCAGCATTACTTCTTAACAAAGACAATCACTGCAGAGACTTAACTACAAAATCAGGACGTGATGTATTTTTTCCTATAATGTGCTTTGTGTGAAAACATGACAGAGCACTATAGTGTTAAGTCTGAATCATTTCAGTTGACTTGGATTTACAGCATTGTGTTGTTGCTTTAATCAGGGAAGTGGCTCCTGCATCAATGACTCATAGATTTGAGTTTTGTGTTCATCGTGTAGTGGGAATGATTTGGCTGTGTCAGTCATTCTGTGGGGAATGTAGTCGAGAAACACTCGAGTCTCACAGGAGCCCTCCAATCGGAAGATCTAGACATCAGAGTGGCATGGCTTGGGGCTGAGCTAATCAAAAGTAGGTCGTAAAAGTAGATTAATGCAGTAAATCGCAGCCCGAAGCATCTTGATATTCGAACGCTGCCCTTTAATTTTTGTTCATATCATTGATAAAGACATTTTCTTCCAAACTCAGGAGAATTCGCCCCTTTGAATGTCGATTTTTATTTTATTGATGAGATACTACAGTTTACATTCTCTAAAATGGAGTTTCTACTGTAAATGATGTGCCATGTATCCATTGAACAGCAATGGACAATTTACCTAAATTGATTTCCACATTTGTCATCTTACAGCAGCGCAGTTAGACTATAAGGACAGTTTTGTTAACTTTCAGAATTTTTAGATTTCAGGCCCTTTACACACCAATATATTTTAACTGTTATGTATTGATCACTAACAGCCAACGGTTATAAACATCTCAGCTGGTAATCAATGAACTACCATCATGTGTCCTTTATCAAGTCCCTGTATAATCACTTTAAGTAGATATATATGCATTCTTCCTTTCCTTTATAGATTTTTCTATTTCAAATTTGATTTAATACGCTTCAATTCTCATAGATTTTCTTGAGCCGGGTTTTTTAATGTTTAATATTATTTAATAAAGGACGACTTGTTTTGGGAATAAGACTTCTCTCATTTATAGAACTTCAAGGCAAACACACGGACGACAGCATTCCTTTAACCGGCGCCGAACAAAGAACGCAAGGTGATGATTGAAAGACTTTTAATCGACGACTAAAACGAACCGGTTCGTTGAAGAGATTCGCCAAAACGATTCGGACTTCCCTACGCTACTCTATAGCGAAATGCCGAAAGCGTCAGTGATATGACAGAGCCCAAACCACGTGTTTTACGTAATGGAAAGCCAATCTTTCAATTCAACCCCTCCTCCTGCTCGTCTACATCCAACACAGATCCAAGGCAAAGAGAAATACGTGCGAGATACTTTTCGGGAGGAAGCGGGGCTCAGTGATGCACATGTGAAACATCAAGCCGCAGTCCAGCCGCAAGAGCGTCCTCAGCAGCAGCAGCAGCAGCAGCACCGATCGCGCAGCGCGTTCACATTGATGAAAGCTCATGGATATTACTGACCAGCAGCAACAGCAGCAGCAGCAGGTTTCACGAAGACTTCCCTGACCTGATGCTGGAAATGTGCGCTTTGCTCGGAGCTATCGCGGCTTTTAAATGGGATGCATCCCCTCCAGGCTTCTGATGCTGTGCACATCCACCCTTCATCTGAGTGATGAACTAACAGGAACGGAAAGATTCGCCGTGTCTTTCACGTTAGTTTATAACGGGCTGCACGTTTCCCCCCTTCTGCAGCACATGCAATTTCTAAAGTATCTATTTTTATGACCGACCAACCTTTATTACTGAGAAGAATACCTTTGTTTTGCCAAGTCTAAAGAGAATATTTTCCCTTCTGCATGCAGACGCTTGGATAGTAATACATATTTTTCTATGATACTATTGGAAAACTGAGCATCCCATTGTGTTCTTATTATTATGCAACCGCAGGGATCTGTTCTTTATCAGGGTGTCTAAGCTGTTGGATCGCTCCTCGCCCAAATCAATGTGGTTTCTTTGGAACATTTTCAGCAAAGGAACGCATATGCTGCAGTGTCTTTGTGGCAAGAGTCTTAAGAAAAACAAGAACCCAAGTGGTAAGAGCCATTGCGTTTATTTTCCTGCACGTCGTCTTGTCTACTGTGTGCCGATCTGCAGTCAAATTTGTGCTGCAAGTCAGTGAACGCAGGCATTCAAGCAGAGGATAACTTGTGTTCTAGTGCTAAAACCAATCGGAGATGTTAGAGCTATTGGACTCGAAAGCGCTTTAACGTTCAACTTTTTTTAAGTAAATCCCACAGGTATGTAGTTTTGCAATGGTGCAGTCAGCGCGAGAGTGTGCTTCTCCCCAGTACATGGACTGTGCGTGTGTGCGTGTAGTTGTGTATGTATGTATGTATGTATGTGTGTGCGAATTGAGTTTATGGGTTCGTTTTAGGGATGCTGCAGCAATCTTCTCAGTCCTGCATCACTTAAAGTGATGCTGCTCTCTGGCTTCGGTTCGGCGTGCAGCATTTTTTTCTTACGTGATCGTTTACAATACAAAAACCTGCACAGATTATTCACCCGTGTCTCTGGTTAATCTTTCTATTAAGAGAGATCATTGCAGTTAACTTTGGTCAGAACGAGTTTAGAACAGAATTGCTTTCACTGAGGTTGAATAAACAACAAAGCACAACAAGGCAGTCAGCAGAGCACACTTGCGCATTTTTATTACAACAAAGCTGTTGACAAATATGGACACAAAGGAAAACTGGGCTAAGCGCAAGGGGACGAGTGGGAGTCATAAATTGGTGTTGACACCTTCTTTCTTAAACGTTGGCACTGCAGCGTAGTAGATCATAGCAATTTCCCCATGCTGACACGACACAATCGTTTCTCGGAGTTGTAGTTTAACGCACAGTCTGTAATTGTCTATATGACGATACATTTGTAATGCTTGTTGAACATCCTTGCATACATTTGATGTTGCTATACCAACTTGCCTAACAGTTTGAGAAAAATGTCACAATCTGCATGGCAAAGTTCATTAGCATAAAACATAACATTGTATTTCTGAATGCAATGAAAACACAAATAGGCCTATCACTTACAACATGTATTTTGATAGTTGTGTAACTAACAAATCTAATTGGGCTTTTAGACTATATCAACAGAAAATAAAAGTAGTCACTAACTACAGTATCAGTTTAATGATTGTGATTGTCTCTTTAGCAGCCATGTCCTGGGTGATGCATTCATAGTGCAATAAAACCATCATTTCCATTGCTCTGTCCGTGATTAGAAGTAGCAAAGCGTGAGGTTTTTGATTAGTTTATCACGGCTATTATGGTCTTAGTAGCATAACATTAATGAAGAGAGCAGCGCGCTGCGAGGGCCTGCTGGTTATAGTCTACGGCACACAAGACATATTTTTAGAAACACAACTTGCAGCAGGGGCCGCATGAACTGTAATCACTAGTTTCTCCGACAGCCATTGCGGTAGTTTTTGATCTATTCCACACAGCGTTTTTTTCAGTTAACGTCTTCACAAATGTAACGTTCCATGATCCCATTTCTCTTTTGAGAGAAGATGCAAGCAAGGCTTTTCCAGAGTTTTAAAGAGTGCTATCAATGGCTGCCTTCTTTTCCAGCAGATGGCACTTTCTGATAGCTTTGTGTTGGTTAATGTTTTCCTGGCAGGGATGAAGTCTTGCACTTGGGAGTGTGGGTTGTCATGAAGGTTTGTGTTTGCTGATTCTTTAGAACAGAGGTAAACACAGGTTGGTTTTTGAGAATCTGTGTGGGATTGTAAAACGTTGTCCGCTGGGACACAGCAGCAGGAGGCTGAACCTTTCACTCAGGAAGCAGAGATGGTCATACTTGCTGTTGTTCAGTTTTTGGCTTGTGTTACTTCAAAGAGTTTTATTTGAAGGACTCATAGAACTTGCTTTATAGACAATCTGTTTAGGATTAAAAACCTCAGATGGGGTTTATTTATAGAATTTGTTTGTCTTAAGAGCTTTAGATCATTGCTCACAATTGGCAGACTTGATTCTGTTGCGGTGAAACTTTGTGAACTTGATTTTTTACTGCATGTTTGTGCATGGCAAACGATCACAGAAACACGCACGCACACACGTTTGGTTTCTCTTCATTGTGGGGACCTTCCATAGACATAATGACTTTATACTGTACTTTTATACTGTATTCAATCCCCTCACAGAAACTTTTTTGCATTTAGGGTTCCCACAAAGGATAAAACCTCTATTCAATTTCACACACAAACACGGGGTCAGTTTGGGCTGTACCAATTTAAGATACTGTTAAGCACCAAAACAAATACCTCGTACAACCCACAGGACTTGGCAATAAAGGTGATTCTGATAGATGTATATGGATCTTTTACTTATTTTTCTCATCTGACAATAAGTCTGAACCCCATATAAAAGTAATAGCACACCTTTTCTTAACAAGCCACATGATCTGAGGTCTGTAGCACAATGGTGTGGGATAGGTTATGAGCAATAGTAATTGTGTCGCTTGCCTGACAGTAACGCCACTAATAATGCCATTACAGTAGCTAACACTGGTCTAACCTGGCATGATGCAAGTTTTCTGTTTTCAGCAAGTAATCTGCTTGACATAACAACATTCATAGCCAATCACTACATATTTGATGTTTAGACAGTTATGGAGTTGGATTTTAGACCAATTGGATGCCACCGTGGGTGGGGCTACCGTGCAACGCCCAAAAAATAGCAACCACTCGACCAACAAAGTGTACTGTTACTTGTCACGGCTGGTTTACATGGAACAGATAGCTTTTATCACTTTATTGCGTCATGCTTGGTTAGAACACAACTCAGACTACAGCACACAATAAATACAATCATCTCGGTAGATCACTTGGCTTGTTTTAAATGTGCTTTTTGTTGTAACTGAGTGATATGAATCTGTGTGACTCTGCACAGTTTAAATCACATTGTTTGGTATAGAATGTTTGTTTTAATATCTCGGGTTGCTATATCTGTGTTGGTTTGAATGTATTACAGTCACATCTTGGCTGGAAAGCATACTTTTCTTTACACTGACCAAATAACAAGCAAAGTCAAATCTAAGTCTGTTTTTGTACTGTAACCGACCCCTTTTCACTGCCAGGCTGATGTTCATCCAATAATCGTCTCTTGTATACAGTGATGTGCAGAGTTAGATGGTCAGGTAAAGGTGGCCATTTACAAACTTGTTTTGCCCAGTTTCTACATTTATCTGCAAAGTCATCTGCATTACTTTTCCTACCAGATTTTGAAAACATATCCTATCGGATTCCAAAATAAACACTTTACGGGGATGCTGTGCATTAAATGTTTCTTTAGTGACTTTCTAGAATGAGTCACACCAAATGTTATAGATATTACCAAGATGCTGAAGTTCTCTTACTATGAATGGGGGGAAAGTACAACTTTCCGTGTTGATAGTTTAGCGGCAACACCAAACTTGACTTCCAGTAGACCTCCGCAAAGGATGAATAACTTTTGAGTAGTTTCAATTTAATTTCATACAATTAATGTACAAGTACAATAAAATATTAATATGAATTAGTATGGATATAAATAATAAATTGTTATATTTTAACCAAACACAGACCGGAAGTTAACTTCGGGCCAGGTGCGTGCGTCACGTGAAACCGTCTACAGCGCCTTTAGCAAAGGAAGTCCCGCCTTCCTGTAAAAAGAGCCAATCATTTTAATATTTAATATATTTAAAATAAAACAATTCACTGGGGGAGGGGCTATGTACACATGTGAATGCTTTAATGCTAAATAAATATCTTTAGTGCAAATTTCTAATTGAATTTCTCATACTCCTTCATACACAGGACTGTTTTGTTGCATCGCGTCTTTTGTTTCTCTATTTAATATTTTCGTTATATCATTCTGCTTATTATTTGTCTCTCCTATTCCCTCTCATCAGACTAACTACTTCGCTATGGTGTGTTAAGTCTTGTTGAAGGTGGTGAGGACTTAATCAGTAATCACTATTTAGGGCTCTTGAGTGGGTTAAAGGGGACACCAGTGACCAGACGCTGTCAAACAGTCTTAAGGGTCCACACTGACAGTGATTTGCAGTAACCAAGTGATCAGAAGTTATTTATTTTTTTAGTGAGAGTTGGTGATTTGAGGTCACATGATCGATAGTGACTATTTAACAAAGTCGTGCATCTATGCAGTTTAGCAATCTCCAATGGGATGCTGAGAATGGAGCTCACTTGATCTCAATAGACCACTTCGCAAGATGTAAATACGGGTCCAGAAGTACTTCGGTTTCAGTTTTTATTTATTTATTTATTATTAACATGATGATTTTCAATCTTCATTCTCTCAATTCTTGTTCTATTTTGATAGTCGGTGATGCCATAAGGGTTAACTGGGTAAAGTGCTTAGTGAGACAGAGGTTAGTTTACTTGGCCGCCATCTTGGTAACACCCACATGCAGCTGTTATTTAGTCTAGGTAGCTAAAATCAGGCTAAAAACAGTATTTTCCAGGTTTGTCCAGCTAATGTGCATGTGCGTATTAGAAATCAAAACAGACCAGGTGATGCTTTGCCAAGAAGATAGTTGTCTCTCTTAAATTATAGGTGAGAACATGTTTGATATTGTGATTTCTCCCTTTTATTTTTGTCTGCGAATTGTCTTATATCGTATTTGACATGGGTGTACTTATTTTTTGGTGTGAAGAGTGGACATTTCATGAGCACTAGGGTCATCTGCTCAAAACAGCTGGTATTCAGTGGAACAAAAGGCTAATGCATCAGGATGACCTGGTTTAGCCATGTGATCTTTGCATAATCCCGGTTGTACCTCAGTGGTAAAATGAGTTACTTTTTTGTTGCCAGCATTAGATAGAATGGTATAATGACATAATCCAGGTAAATCAGCTCTGCGGCTCAGTGATTCAGCTGGAAACTCTATAAGTTATACACTGAATTTTACAAGACAGGAAACACAGACAGCAAGCAGAACATTGTAATTGGTGAAGAGCAGCTGGTGTTCTGTTCAGAGGGGCTCAAACTATTGCTTTCTTATTTGTTTCGCGTATGTTTTCACCTTTTGTTCATATAAGCATCGCCTCTTCACTTGTAAACATCTCTCTCATGTGCTCTGCACTAATGGGTGAGAAAGATGTTGCTAATTGGCGTTTGTTTGGGCAGAAGTCATGCTTGCTATCAAAGTCATTTAAAATCCACTATATTGCAGAACATACTAATTAAAATTGGAGATTGTAAAGAGAAGAAATTTTGATATATTGTAAAGGAAGATGATGACATCTTTTTGATATTTGCTGAGTCAACATAATAAAACGTTTGGTGACTGAAAGCTCATTTGTTGTTACCAAAGTAAAATCACCAGCAGTTGCAGTTAAATGAGTGAATTTTTTGTCACACATATAATGATTGATGTTGTGTTGAAATATACAACAACAATATTTTTCCCTGCAAATGCAGTAATATTCAAGAGCATGTTTAATGTTTCTCTTCACCCCCATAAATAGAATAAAACTTTACATATAGAGCAGTCCAATTAAAGCAGGGATGGACCACAGGCCCTCTGCAACACATTAGACGCAGTGGAGATTTACATAAAGCTGCCATCAAGTTGCTTGTGTGGCTCCATGCTGCAGCGCCACACGGCACAGTTTGACTGCTCTTGGCCAGATGCCCTGGAAGGTGGCATTAGCCTTGTTACCCTCAGAGGACACTGTAAATGCTCTTTGTACCTGCATTCATCACTGTTCAAGGGGTAAAACAATAACAACGGGGATTTTGTATTTATTATATATAATTCATATTCAGATCCATATATGATATTATTAAATGATTTGTTTTTAATTTGTGGTTTACGACAACATACATATATTGTAATTTATTTCTTTCACAATCATATGCATGTTTTTTTACAGTTAATCATCACAAACAAAAATCTCTCCAGTCACAGTGTACTAAAACATTTACTCCAGTTTATTACAACATTTAATTAATGATAACATGATTTAGTGTTGTATGGCTGTAATTCAGGAAGTTTGTGCTTACTGTAGCATGTTTATGCTGCAGTTCCAAGCAGCCGGCTGCCAAAGTTTTCCGGAAGACATACATCTGTGTTGTACATTATTGAATACATTAAATTCACTCCAACCTATCAGTCATACGATTTTTATACATTAAAATGTCACATTTATTACATCTGCAGTTATTGTCGTTAAGTCATGTTTAACAATATAATTTCAAGGATAAATGATCTGTGAAAGTGAACCTTAGACTGACGGAATATGATGTATTCATATCAAACGCAGGAAGAATAAATCACCAGCACAGACATAAAATGCGTGACACTAACAAAGTTGTGCTCTGGTTTTTTCTGCACTGATTAAGGTGGATCATTCTCTCATGGATTGTAACAGTGTGTTTCTAGCTGCCTTAATAAATCATGTAGCAATTTGTAAAGCCTCAGGTTCCCAGTACTACTGCTTTTGCAGTTTCTTTGAGATGAGATGGGGAATAATGCAGTTGAATCCGTCTTTACTTCGCCCAGCACACGTCTCAGCACCGGCTCTTGAGTCCTGATCACATGACCAAGTATGAGCTGTAGTCATTATCTGGCACACTGCTCTGATTTTTGTGATGGGCTTTTGCTGAGAGCACAACATGACTTTTTCTGATAACTATAGAATTTATGGTTTAGAAATGTTTTACATGTGTTGATTCTGGGATTGGGTTTACAACATGCTATTATTTTGCTTTCTGCAAACAGAGCCATAGATTTTCCCAGTGAAACATTTTGAAGAATCGGTTGTCATTAAGGCGAATGCTAAAACAATAAGATGTGTTTACATAATGTTACATGGTACACTTTCTGTACAATTGCATTGACATGGCAAATTTGTAGATGCCTCAAGCATCAGGGCCCCTTAGTTTTTCTTTTTTTTACACGCCTAATGGTTTGGTAAATCATTTTCTTCAAAATGTAATTTGGGGTAATCACATTCACTGAAAAGGTCCTGCTTATTTGTTACATCAGTCTTGTGTCTATTCAAGTCACATGATAATGGAGTAATGGAGTAATTTAGAGGCACAAGGTCCTTGCAGTTACATAACTTTACAACCCTTAGCTTATAGCTGTTATTTCAGATGCTTAATAAGTATATTCAGAGTTACGTGGCAGCTCTGCGGTGCCGGTGACCCACTAGAAGCCTTGATATACTGTTGAATAATGATAATCTCTGAGGAATGTCAAGTGTTACCATAATATACTTATTTAGTATATTAATAATTATATTTAATATGATATCTATATATTTTTAAATAAACTTAACTCATCTCAAAACAAATTCTTAAATAATCTAGAAAAAACCTAGAAAAACCCCATACATAGACCAAACAGTAGCAGTGCACCACTAACAAAAATAAATTTGTAGGTTTTTGTGTGCGAAACCTTTTCCCCTTTTGTTGCAATGGAAGCTGCACCCTGTTGGAGTGAAACAACTCTGCACCAGCCAGATCTTTTTATCTATCAGAACTGCTTACAGAGTTCCTTGCCTTTTGCTGGCCTGTCTGGATTTCCTTATGTAGTCATCAGTGCGAATCACCAGCAAGGATTTTGATGGCGACTCCTATAACTGTGCACCACTCTTCTCATGATACAGACGGCAATCATTTAGAACTTCCTCCTGCTACTATATTTACTGTATATTTGGTGAATTTGTTCATAGGCCAGAACCTACAATACACGTTTAAAAATGAACCAAGGCATTTGAGTTCCCTAAACAACCACCTTAAAAACAGTAGGCTACCCAGCAGCACTAATCTGATCAATTGTTTTCTCCGTAAATTCAAAAAAAAAATTTGTCCAGCAAATACATTTTTCTTAAGATGTCAAAAACAACATCAACAAGTAAACTAAATTAAAATCAGTAAATCAGCTAACAGCTATAACAGTAACTTTATTCAGTTTATTCATTGCAGTTTATTCATTGCACACTCCCACATTGCATTCTGGGAGTGTGCATACCTTTAACAAATCAGTAATATTGTTTATTAATTTCATAATTCACTCACCCACATGTCATACGAGCTGTCCGTTTGTTTATTTCTTCTGTCGAAAACAAACTGAGGCTTATGAGAAAAGCTTTCTATGGGTTCTTATCCATATAATGCACTTAAACGGGGGGGGACGTTCGTTAAGGTCCAAATTTCAGTTTCATCGCAGCTTCAAAAGGCTCTACACAACACCAGCCGATGAATAAAGGTGTTGTCTAGCGAAACGATTAGTCATTTTCAAAGAAAACAGAAAAATGATATACTTTTAAAACATAAATATATGGCTTGCACTGCCTTGGAGTGCCTCCAGGATGCGCGTCCACGACTTCACGTACTACGTAATCGCATTGGAAAGGTCGTAAGTGGAAGTTCCGACCCAGTGTTTATGAGTGTGAAGAAAGAAGAAAAGTTCTTGGATGTTGAAGGACACGTCAAATGCCTTTGTGCAAGATTATTGTTTAAAATGGTCAGTTCGTGTGCATATCAGGGATGTTTTTACATCTTTTGAAAGCTGCATCACGTGTTACCTTGCCAATGTGATTGCGTAATACGGAAGTCGTGGACGTGCAATCAATTCACGGAGGCAGTGGAAGCAATGTATTTATGTTTAAAAAGTATATAAGCTGCTTGATTTTTGCATGTTATGAATGCTTGTATTTGTATTTTAAGTCATCTTGAGATGTTTGAAGATTTTGCGGGCCCAGGTTAACGCTCTAACGCCTGTTATCGTGCCTCTTGTGTCTACGCTAAGAATGGCAGCACATGTACTGTGTACAGACACATTTTAGAATGCAACAGTGTGTGAGATCAAGCAAGCCTGAAGTGTTTGTGTTGTGTATTTGTATACAGTGTGTTTTGGGCCTTAAAGTCTGCTATATCTTATACCATAGCTGCACCTTGCAGCATCTCTTCAAACCGCCAGTCATCTCCAACAAGTGCATATATAGTGGATCATAAATAGATGATGAGATTTCCATGCTTTCCTGGCCAGAAGCTGTTTTCATGAATTCCAGGTTAATGGCTGAATGACTATGTTAAGAATTTGTCTTATTTCAGAGGCATGAAATGAATTTTTATAACATATTGTTTTAAGTTGTTGTTTTATTGTTCTCTGCAGCTTAGTGGATATTTGTTGTGAGGAGATGTTTGATGTTTCCCACTGAGTGCGCTATAGGTTTCTTTTTGCTGGCTCTGCTAACAAAGTTAGTTAAAGTATGCTAGCAGTTCTAACAAGTTTGACTAAGCTAGAAGCTAGTTTATTTACACAACACTTTTATCCAAAACGACTTATGTTATACCAGACTCCATTTACGGAAGTTGTGCCACTCAGCGCCCATACGCCTCACGAGAGCGTTTTACTAGAAGGCTTTCTTCTTTAGAGCGGCCATATTGAGCGTTGCGTTTCTCTCCATTTATTGTAAAGGCAGCGGCACATCTTGTTAATATATATTATTTACAGATTTAGTTCTTCTGCGCTGCAAGAAATGATCTAACTCAGTATTTTGGTCTTGTTTGCAAATATTGAAAAATTCTTCAGTCAAGATACATTTAGTTTTCTTAAAAGGACGATGAAGTCTTGTTTTCTGAAAGAAATGATCAAAAGTGATTTTTTTAAACAAGAAAATCAGCAAATCTGCTCATGGGTTTTAAATATCAACTTAATTCAATAATCTTTATTCAAGTTTATTTTTCTCACCCCATTGGCAGAACTTGTTCTTTTTTTAAGCATAAACTGACTCATTTTTACTCTTATGGCTAGACTACAGCAGTCCAGTTACGTCCTGCTAGTAAATGCTTTAACTGCACCATTCTCCATAAACAACCATTCAACCATACAACTTTGCAAACAACATATAAATTAATGATTTATGTTGATTAATTATACCATCGCTGTCCTTCTGAAACCTCTGATGTCTAAATTTGTTTTTCAAAAATGAAAAAACACTGTACTTTTAAAAATATTTAAATACTGTGTTGACAAGCACTTTTTAATACTAGATATTTGCGAAACCCAGTGACAAACATAAAGGGTAAATTATTTATGGCAAAAAATAGAAATCACAAAATATGGAGATACGAGGTTTCAAAAGGACAGCAGCGTTTTATTTTCCCGGTCTGCTGCCTTTCCTGTCAAAGTTCAGTCTTGGTACTGTGCTCCTGTGGTGCCATCAGCCAACCAGCTTTGTCATTACATCATTTTCCTGCGGCTGAACGATGGCTTTCTCTAGAGACTTATAAATACTACAGTCTGCTTCACCCTTTTATATCAATTTAGCAGTATCTGGTTTGCAGATTGCAGAAGCTGAATGTCATTCAAAGCATGTCAGCCCTAGCCTAGCCTGTAGTTTGTGTCAATGTAGCTTGTGAAAGCTTGACAGGCTTACCACGAGGGTGACTGTATTACTGTTTGGATTGCAAACAGTATGAATAACCTGTGAAAGCGAACAGTTGTCTCTCAGCATGACTGTGTGTGTGTGTGTGTGTAAGTGGAACACTCTTTTTTACCCCCCTCTCTCTCTCTTTCTTCAGCAGTCTACGCGGGAATGTGAGCTACTAGAGGTTGTGCTGTGTAATTTTGCTGCAGTGCAGCTGACAGTATGTAACAGTGCCTCTTGCTGAATACGTCTGCCTTTTTGCAGCGCTGATTCTACGGTAGTTATGGAACAACTCCAAACGGTTTTGTTTAAGAAAAATTGCATTAGTCCCCCGGTTTCGTATTCATCCATCATCGCTGACACCCCTTGTGCTTTGTAGCCTTACTTTTACACTTAGATAGCTTTGTCAACGTTTTCTGCTGACCTTTAGGAAGTTATTATTCCCCTTATTATTGGCCGCTCAACGTATGAGTTTGCGATTCTGTTTGCGGTCTCGAGTAAACTGCAGTTGCTTCTGCATTTTTTCTTGCCGTTAATTGTAATGATACCGTTGCATGTGGCGTCATAGCACAGCTAATTGTAGGTTCATGGATAATTACTATTATTTAGAGTACTGTTTACTCATCTACCCTGCGGCTAATTGAATATATTTGCTAATAACGACGCTTTCAAACAGGAAAGAGACAACAAAGAGAACGATAAAGACACTGCCAGAGATGAAGAGAGAGAAATGGAAAGTGATTGAACATGACATTGAGCTTTTGAATAACGTCATGGAAAAAAAAGGGTTGAACTTAAACGTTTTTCCAGGTCACAAGGCAAATGATTCACTCTTGTCAGGGCTGAATGGCAATTAGCACAAAGCGGGTTCAGTAAAGTTTACCCACAAAAAAACAACTTGCCATCAACAACTCACTCACCTTTATAAATTGTTTAGACAACTGCTGAAATAATATAAATATTATTATTAATTTTAAAATTTTAAATTATTATAAATATAAAAAACCCCTATCATTTTATGTATAGACTTTGAAATATTTTTTCAAAAGAAAGAACGAAAATTAGAATTTCGAAAGCTGGCAATTAAGTATTTTTGAGCTGTCAAGCGCCCCCTTGAGGAGGGTTTTTAGCTAGCAACATTTGTGAAGTGAGCACAACAAGCTCGAGATGTACTGGGCCATGGAGGTCTCTGTCTGATCCCTATGTATTTCAGTACAGAGAAATGGAACAGATATCTGTTGTAACTGCGGTGTTAAGGGACTGCTCAAAACACCACTAGCATTTCCATATACAGGCATCTTAGTTTTACAGCGTTGCCCGTGTGTTATGTCATCACTCTGAGACTGCTATTACAATAATAGGCAACATGCTCTGTCCTGACCTGTAAGAACAATATCAGCCCCAGCATAATATCTAACAGATAAAGATGTACTTTAATGGTAACACTTGACATTCCTCAGAGATTATCATTATTCAACAGTATATCAAGGCTTCTAGTGGGTCACCGGCACCGCAGAGCTGCCACGTAACTCTGAAGAGGCCATAAGAGGGCTGGTAGCCTTCACCAGCTACCTGCTGACTGTTCGGCCCTATGGGAAAGATCGGTTGAGGTTGAAAGGGCTGTAAAATGGGAACCTCAGGGTTGTTAAAGATTTTTGAGAGACGCATACGCACTGTAATGAAACATGATGTGCCGGGTAAGTACAACCTGGTGTGGCTGCTGTTTCGTGTTTGTCTTTTAATGGCCTACTGTTGCAGGACATAATTTAATTTTGTCTTGCCAAAACTCCACAACACTTGTAATGCAATTGTGACTCGCAGTAATTCATTTTTAGGATATCTACAAGGCAGATTTGACCAGTCGTTATTTCTGGACAACATATATTTATAATTCAGCACTGACTGGTAAATATTCAAGGTCCACATTGTTAATATTTCATTTGTACCTGTCACATCTCTATTGACTTCCATTGGTTTTGATATTACACTTTTTAGACTTACACTAACTTTTACAATGTAAAGAATGTAATTCGATTTAAATGATCTGCAACTCACAAAAAGGGAAATTGTATTCATAGAAATTAAATAGTAGTAACTACACAAAAATGTATATTTATCCTTACTTTTTGTTTTAAACTGTCATGTAATGTTATGGACATTAGAGACGTTCTTGCTACAAAACGCATATCATAAATATCTTACTTTTAAAAAAGACATAAAAAGTCGTACTTAAACCAGAACATGAAGGTTTAGAGAAGCAGCGTATAATTGCCAAATATCACACAGTACAGCAGATATGCTGATATAGCACAATTACATTTTCTAGAATCCTCAAACAAAATCAGCCATCTCTCTCTATCTCTGTCTCTGTCTCTTTCACTGGAGCCAGGAGCTGCGTGCAAAGACATGAGTGATTTGAGCAGAACACTCTTCATTTTTCTCTTCCTCTCACTGCTCGGTTGTAAATAAACCGTGAATCAAAGTGTAAATCACCTGCGCTCACATACAAACTACCTTAATATCAGCCTCAGTATCTTGTGCCAGGCAGACAAAACTAATCGCTGCATTGCAGATAATTAAAATGGAAGGTCAAGTTTTTATCTTATCATTGTTTTTCTATTGAATACTCTTTTTTTTATTGGCTTGGTTGGGGGGAATGATATAATTATGCATTCACTGCGCCTGGCATTCCCTCACATCCTCCTACCTGTCTGGAGGCTGAGATGAGTGAGTCTCATTAAAGCTGCTGGTGAGAGAAGGGCAGACACACACAGGTGGTGCAAGGCTGCAGGGCTGCCAGCTCTCTGGACAAACACACTGATCTCACCATTGCTCAGCCTGATCCAATCAGAGGCTTGTACGGTGCTCCTGCAGAGCTCATGCTCTCTCTCACTGCAGTCCACCTCGTAGTTCCCACATTCACACGTGTCACGCAAACAGGTGCATCATGGGTGTCATGGCTCGCTTGGTGCGTTACACTATGTAAGTGTAAGAAGTGTTAGTCTACCGGTGCTGTTTTCATTTAGCCTGCTGGGTTCAAACCGGAAGGAAAATTTCAACAGAATTTGAGAGCTTTGACATTTTGATAATAACTTATTTTGTGTTATAGAGTAGATAGAGTTTCTTGTGATTTTTTAAAGCCTTATTGTGTCTTAAAAACGGCGGTTGCTAACAAGTTCCTAAAAGTGACTACTTCCTTTGGCGGGGACGTTAGACGTCATTGCACATATAAAGCTCACAAATAATGCAACGTGGCACAAATCTCTTAAAACGTAGATGTGGATTCATTCACGGAGTAATTACTTAACATGAAACACATTTTTAATGAAGTTTGAAAGAGTTGTCGGAGTCTTGGTGGTGGTGACGTTGATATCGAGTGAACTTAAGTGTCTGTTTATAGCCTCGTGTTAGCTTTTTACTTCTGCCGATTGTATTTCGGCTTCAAAAGTAACAAATGTGGTGTTGATTTGTAGAGATTATCTTGATAGACAAAATGTGTAAACATCATAAACCTTTGTTAATCACAGAGCTTATTTTTTGCAAACTTCCAAAAGTCTACGGGAAAAATGTGACATGTGACAACACTGAAGAAATTAAACTTTTTACAATGTAAAGTAGAGTGTACAGCTTGTATAACAGTGTAAATTTGCTCTCCCCTCAAAATAACTCAACACACAGCCATTAATGTCTAAACCACTGGCAACAAAAGGGAGTACACCCCTAAATGAAAATGTCCAAAATGGGCCCAATTAGCCATTTTCCCTCCCCGGTGTCATGTGATTCTTTAGTGTTACAAGGTCTCAGGTGTGAATGGGGAGCAGCTGTGTTAAATTTGGTGTTATCGCTCTCCCTCTCTCATACTGGTCACTGGAAGTTCAACATGGCACCTCATGGCAAAGAACTCTCTGAGGATCTGAAAAAAAGAATTGTTGCTCTACATAAAGATGGCCTAGGCTATAAGAAGATTGCCAAGACCCTGAAACTGAGCAGTAGCATGGTGGCCAAGACCATACAGCGGTTTAACAGGACAGGTTCCAATCAGAACAGGCCTTGCCATGGTCAACCAAAGAAGTTGAGTGCATGTGCTCAGCATAATATCTAGAGGTTGTCTTTGGGAAATAGACGTATGAATGCTGCCAGCATTGCTGCAGAGGTTGAAGGGTTGGGGGTCAGCCTGTCAGTGCTCAGACCATACAACGCACACTGCATCAAATTGGTCTGCATGGCTGTCGCCCCAGAAGGAAGCCTCTTCTAAAGATGATGCACAAGAAAGCCAGCAAACAGTTTGCTGAAGACAAGCAGACTAAGGACATGGATTACTGGAACCATGTCCTGTGGACTGATGAGACCAAGATAAACTTATTTGGTTCAGATGGTGTCAAGCGTGTGTGGCGGCAACCAGGTGAGGAGTTCAAAGAAAAGTGTGTTTTGCCTACAGTCAAGCATGGTGGTGGGAGTGTCATGGTCTGGGGCTGCATGAGTGCTGCCGGCACTGGGGAGCTACAGTTCATTGAGGGAACCATGAATGCCAACATGTACAGTGACATACTGAAGCAGAGCATGATCCCCTCCCTTCGGAGACTGGGCCGCAGGGCAGTATTTCAACATGATAACGACCCCAAAAGAAGCTGAGGGTAAAGGTGATGGACTGGCCAAGCACATCTCCAGACCTAAACCCTATTGAGCATCTGTGGGGCATCCTCAAACGGAAGGTGGAGGAGCGCAAGGTCTCTAACATCCACCAGCTCCGTGATGTTGTCATGGAGGAGTGCAAGAGGACTCCAGTGGCAACCTGTGAAGCTCTGGTGAACTCCATGCCCAAGAGGGTTAAGGCAGTGCTGGAAAATAATGGTGGCGCAAAAAATATTGACACTTTGGGCCCAATTAGGACATTTTCACTTAGGGGTGTACTCACTTTTGTTGCCAGCGGTTTACACATTAATGGCTGTGTGTTGAGTTATTTTGAGGGGACAGCAAATTTACACTGTTATACAAGCTGTACACTCACTACTTTACATTGTAGCAGTGTCATTTCTGCAGTGTTGTCACATGAAAAGGTATAATAAAATATTTACAAAAATGTGAGGAGTGTACTCACTTCTGTGAGATACTGTATATACACTACTACTACTACTACTACTAATACTACTACTACTACTAATAATAATAATACAAAAGGACACATTTTTGGCATTCAAAATCAAATCCACTTGAGTTAGAAATCTAAGGGGGTTTGTGTCCCCTCAACAGGAGCGGACGGACGCCTCTGCTCACAAAAACACTCATCACACACTCATCAACCACCCACCCACCCACCCACCCATTTGTAACCTAATTCTGCATTGACACAGGAATGTTATGATAATGAAGTGGCGCTCAGGCTGGCTGTGCTTGATATTCTATTAGAATTTCCACCACCCACCCACCCACCCATTTGTAACCTAATTCTGCATTGACACAGGAATGTTATGATAATGAAGTGGCGCTCAGGCTGGCTGTGCTTGATATTCTATTAGAATTTCCAGAGGTCTGTATCCTTGCACTCTAGCTCTGTTTGGTATCAAAGCACTTTGGCCTTTTTCAGGTGAGATGCATAAAAGAATAGTACTCCCAAAAACAATTGGACCCTTTACTCACTGTCGAATATGTCTAAACCTGTAAGTTTTTTTTCTCTCTTTTAGCATTTATACAATGCAATTTAGCACATGTTGCTGAATCAACATACTTGTTGGTTTTATGTTGCCTTCACGTGCTATCGCATAATTTCCCACTTCTGAAGTCATGACAAAAGTCAAGTGTGTTTTGCTCAGGTGCTTTGCTTTTGGAAAGACTGGAGGGCGCCAGGTTTACTTGCATATGTCTTGTGAAAATGTTATATGATAATAGTTTTCAACCACACATGGAACTGTATAGTTTAACTGCATTCAATTCTGGAATATTGGGGAAATACAGTAGACTACATGCACTGTAAAACTTTGCTGTATTTTGCAGCAGGTTTTCCAGTAACGTATTCCTATTAAGACTGTTTTCAAGTTGAGATAAACATGACTTTCACCAAATTCAAAATTAAAACACTTTGACTTTGAGATTCAAAATGAGCAAGAAGAGACTGGCATTTGCACAGCGACACAGCAAAAAAGGACATTCTTCCTAAGCAGTTTTGTCTTGATTTTTAGTCAAAATATTTGAAACTTCTTAAATTACGATACATTTACATAACAAGAAAAGTGACCTATGATATTTAGTTTTGTTTCATGAAAGAAAATATAAGAAACAGGTCAATGTTTAAAAGAAAATTGTAAATTAAATCTCCAGTACTGGCAAACCTGCTGCAAATCTACAGCAAAGTTTTACAGTGTGCTATTTTCACTGTGTATAAAACACACAATATGCTTCAAATTATTATATGTAAATATTTACTAATTTAACAATGAAGCTGTTGCCCACCCATCTTGATAATTTGGGTATCAAAATGATTTCCCAACTTGTTGTGAACACGACATCAGAAGCCATTCATGTGCAATTTTTACCTAGGAAACACATTCCTGATAATTCCGAGAGCATGTGAAAGCAGCATTAGAACAACATTTTTATCAACAAATAAGATTTTAAGCTTAGGGTTACACTTAGCATTTGAGGGCTTTAGGATGTAGTCCATGCCAATGGAGCAGTTTCCACTCATTACATAAAGTACCTCATATACTGTAAATAATATTGTGATAAATATGACAAAATGCATTGGGCTGTTGCTCTTACCATCCACATACAATGTTTGAAAGTTTTACACGCTGTTTTTTTCAATAAACTTTACATAACAGACATTCAAACTGTCGATTCAAATGCTTTTCAAGTGCTTATATGCTGAGTGACACTTTACAGTTTCAAGACCCCCAAGTTCCCTTTTTAAGGCATTTTCAACTCTTTGTAAGTGTGAAAATATTTATGCGTGCTTTCCCAAGGTTACGGCACATGTTGAAAGGGACATCAGATGTGAGACCGTCACCTTGCTGCGTAACTCACATTCAAGAAACACAAGAAAGGTTGTCGTTACACCTCCTCAATCTATCTTGGTGGTCATGTGTGATAGCGTTAAAATAATGGCCCTCTAAATATAGTTGCTTCTTTAGAGGTGGCATGGCAACAGAGTTGGAATCCATTGACTACAGAAACTGAACTTCAGATCTGCCTTTTGATATTCCTTTGAATAGTGTGATCTTGACTCGCACTGTTTTTGTCTTGCGTTTAGATGTGATATAGTAAGAAGTTATGTAAAACGATATAATAGATGTAAGTTTCTTTCTGTGAAGCATTCATAAAGAAGGCTTCTATTTTGATCTTGTTAACCAAACGTCAGGACAGTGCAACAGTTTATTCATACCTGCTTTTAAAAGTTGCTGAGTCCACCCGAAAAGCTGACAGCTTTTACTGCCCCGTTATTTATGCTGAGATTCACTTTGCTTTTGGATTCCGGACAGCACTGTTTCTCAGTTCTTCAATCTCAATCCAAGTCACGCTTGATGTCTGTCTCACAATACCTGCACATTAAGTCATAACATTTAAATAAGTTTCATGACGTCTTACCTTGGCTGTGTAATATGAGAAAATATTATTTTAAGATCAAATAGCAGCATCACAACACATTGTATGATACTGTACAGCTGAGAATATATATATATGTTTTGAACTTTCTCAGGTTAAAGGTTCTTGTTTTGTTAAAGGTTGGAAGCTTCAAAAGTGAGTAATAATTACCATCTTTGACATCCGCTCACACAGGCATTTAGCCTGTTGAACTGACTGGCTTACACACAAGGGAACTGTGATGGAGAAACTGTTTTAATGTCTTATATGAGTGGGCTAAGCAACTGCTATATGATTCATCCTTCAGTCTAGGAACACAGAGAAAAGATCAGGTTTGAACGTCTATTGAGACAATATTTCTGCCAGTGCTGTGGGGTTACTTACCAATATGGTGGAAATAAAAGTTCTGTCAAAAACTGTATAAAAACTATATAATGCTTATAGCATAAGATAGTCTTGTGCCTGTATTCAACAACCGGGTTTCTTGTGATAATTAATTTGCACAAACCAAAATCTTTTTAAGCATGCTGATCTTTTTTAATGCAGACAATACATTTTTAAATTTTTAAATACAGTGATTAACCTATTAGAATGACTTATTGTAGAGATCCATAATAAACAACATTATATTTTTTTCATTTCATTTTTGACTTTAATGTAAATATAGTTATTATTCTCCCAATCATAGCAGACTTTATTTAGATATCAATCAGTAAACCTGTCATAAACTGCAAACCTACTTCGCATATCATCACTGTCCTTCTGAAACCTTGTATGTCCAAATTTGCTGTTTTTTTTTAGGAAATAGAAACAACACGGTACTTTTAAAATGATCAAAAACTGTGCTGTCAAAGTTGACAAGCACTTTAAAAAACTTTTTAATTGGTTAGATATTTGCAATACCTAGCAACAAACATAAAGGGTAACTAATAATAATGATTTATGGCAAAAAATAAAAATCACAAAATATGGAGATACGAGGTTTCAGAAGTACAGCAGCGATATTCAGCTGTCAATCATTATTTTATAAAATCTAAATAATAATTTGTGGATTATTTTAATGGTTCATTTAGCTTACTCTGTAACTTTAAAATATGACTTGGTGTCAATGATGTTAACTAAAACATAATTAAGAACAACAAGTCTACCTTTAATAGCAATTCAGATAGCGTGGCAATACTGCACAATTCAATAAAATGCGCTTGGCATTTTATTTATAATTACTGTATCATGATATAAAAAACGGATACATCACAAGTTCTATAATAACAGTGAATAGCTATCTGTCATCGTTCTTATTGATCTCAATAGCAGTTTCTGGCTTTCACATGAACATTTCAAAGTGTTATGTGTTACACATACCAGAATAAGGTAGAGAAATGTGTTATGTCAAGTGATGAGTCAATGTTTAAGAGAGAAAGAGGACACAGATGACACAAAAGACACAACGAGGGGGCTTTGTTCAAAATTCGAGATTAATGAACCAGGCAACCAAATTCTTCCCATTAATGATAACTCAGAGGACTGGTATTTTTAAATGTGTAAAAGTGGATAAATGTCACTGATATACAGTATACAGGCACATATTCCAGTAAAAACTCTGACTTTGGTTATGTGAAAGTAAAGAACCATTGATTTGTGAAATGACTATAGAGGCTAATAAATTACCTCTGGTTGTACGCTACTATTACCGTAGTTCAGTGATTTAATTTAAACACAGAAAGCCAGACAGTCCCGTGGGATTGCGGGCAGTGCTCGAAGTTGCCGCATCCATTATTCCGCTATGGAGAATACAACAGACATCAAAAGTGATCGTTTTACCCAGCGCAGCAACATTTCCTATAGAGGGCCCATGTAAGGGGTCTGGGTGTAATTAAGTTACCACTCTGGACACTGTAAGCAGATGCTGAAACAGCAGCTCCTATTACACCAAGATTTCCCACCAAAAACACTGTAGGATAGAGCCCGCAGTTTTTAAAGGTTTAGTTTGTGATGTTCATAAATTATTTGTGGTGCTTGTGATAGCTAAGGAAAACATCACTGTGGTTAATAGTTAAACTTTGAGTTGGAGGTTTGACCTAGTGTAAACTTTGCATTTGTGCTGTAAACATGAATGATTCCTCAAGAAAGCCCACATTTTCTTAAAGGGTCAGTTCACCCATTTACTCACCCTTGAATTGTTCCAAATCTGTATACAATTCTTTATTCTGGTGAACACAGAGAAAGATATTTGGAAGAATGCTTTCCTACCATAAAATTACAATGGTAGTCAAAGGTGCCCCAGAACTGTTTGCTTTCTGTACATTATTTAAAAATGATCTTCTCGTGTGTTCAACAGAACAAAGAAATATATAAAACCATTTTTCCTACTCAATGGTGGTCATGAACTGTTTGGTTACAAGCATTCTTTCTGTGTTCATCAGAACAAAGAAATTATTACAGGTTTGGAACAACTTGAGGGTGAGTAAATGAAGACCAAATTTTCATTTTTTGGGTGAAGTGTACCTTTAAGAAAAAGCAAAAGTCGAATTGTTGAGCAGATGTTCGCGGTAGTAGCTTCAGTTATCTGATATTTCACGGCAGGACTAGTGATCCGTTCATATTTATAAAATGTGTCCATTTTTTAAACGTTTCTATTTACATACTATACAGAAGGAAAAGCCCACAAGCAAACAAAGCACAATTCAGTCTGGTGTAATGTACCCATATTACATGTCAATGTATTTACAAAGGAATGCTCTACTGGCTTTAAAAGAGAGGTAAACCTCTTTGTGCTTCCTCTCAGTCTATGTGGCTGTATCCTTTTTCCCTGTGAGGGCAACATTCTCAACATCGGACCTGGCCAAAAAAGCAGGTGTCAGTAGAACCTGATCCCCTCGGGGAGTACAGGCCCGTGATTCTGCGTGCCCATGTCTTGTTGAATCCCTTAAGATAACCTCCCTCTGTCCTTCAGCAGTTCTGAATGGTTAGAAAGTGGAGAGATTAAGACAAGAAGGAAAAGAAACCTCTTATCTCTCTGAAACTGAATCCTTTGATGACATTGACAAATGGAAGTGAGGGGTATGTATGGATCTCTGGCAAAGAGAAAAGACCCAGAGGAAGGTTTTATTGCTCAGAGGTTGCTCTTTTAAAGCTCAAGAGACTTAATGGACATCTCAATTACGGTTTTATGATGGATCAGCTAAACTTCCTTAAGAAAAAAGCTACAAATGTGCAAATTGTTGAAACACAGTAAGAGTACGGAACTGTAAGATTTATGTGAATAGCAAAAACCCAGATGAACTGGGTTTGAAAATGTTTTTTGTGGGGAAATTTAATCTCAAATTGCAATCTCTGATTTATGATCGCAGACTTTATCTTTGTTGTGATCTGTTATGAAACTCTAGAGGAGTTTCATAGAGGAGTTTTTCTGTGAGTGTACAGAAAAATCAGGAGGCATATGCCGAAAACATATTTGCTCTCTATTTAATGTCATTGATGTCAAACCAGGAGAAACAATTGATATATTATTTGTCTCATTTGGGACTTTCTCCAAATAGTTTTTCACGAGATATCATCTGCAAAACTGAAGAAATGGCTAGTGTTATTAAAAGACCAGTGTGTAAGATTAAGGAGGATCTATGGACAGAAATGCAATATAATATACATAACTATGTCTTCAGAGGAGTATAAAGACCTTACATAATGAAGTGTTATGTTTTTATTACCTTAAAATAAGCTATTTCTATATACACACACCACGGGTCCCCTTGCATGGAATTGGCCATGTTGTTTCTACAGTAGCCCAAAATGGACAAACTGCTTTACAGAGCACATTTGTTAAAGGAGACATCAGATGAAAACCCCACTTTTTCTGTGTTTAAGTGCTATAATCGGGTCCCCGGTGCATCTAGCAAACAAGAAAACGTGAAAAATAAGAACCCAGTAAGTTTGCTTTGGTGTGCCTTTCCTTGCAAGCATGTGAGAAATTGAGCCGTTCAGATTTCGCTCTGATTGTGACGTCCAAAGCGGATTTTATTATAATGTTACCGCCCCTTAATCTACACAGTTCCACCCACCGCGCTCCGTTGTTTTCACAAGCGACAGCGGCGTACGTGACGCCGTGGCTAAAGTTCGTGGACAACATGCAATGTAGTCGCTGCACAGAGTCCAAACCTAGGAAGAGACAGGAGTGGATTTATTTTATTTTTAGTGGAAATCCATCAGAAACCATAAGTAAAAACCTGCTTGTTTGCGCGAATCACTTTAAACCGGAGTGCTTTTTCAACCTGGGACAGTACAAGCAGGATTAGCTTCAAAGTTGTTCCTCAAGAGGGATCGAGACCGACTGAATGAGACAAAACTGCCGATGTAAGTAATATTTATCAACAGTCTGAATTGACGTAAATGTACCGTAACGTATACAGTATATAGGAGGATAACGTTAGCATATGATAGCGAAGGGAGCTAAATCAGTCACAGGCTAAATAGAACATTCAAAGCCAGTGTTAAACTTACTGTATATAAGTGCAGATGGACACTTGGAGTTTAGCTGTACGAATGTTAATACATTATGTGCGTTAATATGTTTAGCTGCGGCAAGCTGTTTGTTTTGCTAATGAACAGGGGCGAACAATGGGGTTAGTTTAGTTTTAAACGTCTCAAATCATTCGTGCTTAGGCTGAAAAATCTGTCACAGAAAACTAGCTCTCACGTTGTGTGTGTAACGTTATAACTTGTCAATGACAAGCGCTAAAATCCATGTAATTCCGCTGAGATCTGCAGTGGATTCCGTGGATTTTAGGTAAGCATACACGCACAACATTAGGATGCGCTGTTTGCTGTGACTGATTTTTTTGTCTCCGGACGAATGATTTGAGACGTTTAAGACGAAACTAACCACAGAGGAATTCAGGAAATATCATTTAGCTAAACCATTGCCATGGCAGTACTATACACGTGTGTTGTGTTGACAAGCCGAACAGAAGGGGGGTGGGGTTCGCTGTAACTCATTATCAGTTAAAGAGACATGCCCCAAAAAAGGTTGCTGTGAGCATAGCTGTTTTTGACGAGGCAAGAAGGGTTTTATTTACACAGCCATCGAGTGTTTTTAAGCAAAATATGTTCCAGACATTTCACGAAGACCCTAATAAATCATACCAACTTGTTGAAAGTGCTCGTCTGAGGAGACCTTTAATATGTTATCTCCTTCAGCAAAGAAGCGAAAACGTGACGACATCTTAGTTCTGTACTTTTACATTTTTTTCAGGAAAGAAAGCAAAGTAATTAAAAATGTACAATATTTCAAAATTCCTTTGAATACACCCTTTTGAATTTTAAAGATGGCCATATTATTATTCAATGAATCTCTTTCATAATCTGGGCTTTACGTAATACGAATGTAGGAATTCTATTAGAATGCTGTTTGTGTTTGAACACTGTTTAATTATAGAGCAGTGGCTCTGGCTCGTCCTTGAAGTATATGACTGCTGAGGTGGCTGTAGTTTGCTGCAGTGGTGACTTAAGGGGAGATCAGGGGTCAGTTCTGTTGTTGGATTCTTGCAGGCTCTTATTTGATTACCCTCATGAAGTCATAGTCATAGTGTTGATGGTGCAAACAGGTAAGTGTGACTGACAAAGATGCTGACTGGACTGACAAGGTCGGCTCTAGATACATGAGAGAGACATACTCGCTTGTACATTCATTGACTTAAAGGGATACTTAACCAAAAAAATTAAAATTCTGTCATCATTAACTCACCCTCAGATTGTTCCAATCCTTCATAAATTTCGTTGTTCTGTAATACAAAATACAAATGAAAGCGGTCACATCTAATTAATGTTTTGGTAATCCAGTGATTGAACTAGTGCTCAGCATTACTCATAAATTGTGAGTCAGCTTTTTCTTCTTTTGTGTATGTGTGCTAGTGTGTTTCACCACCACATCTGGTTTAATAGTCTTTGCTAAGATAGTAAAACATCGTGAGCACATTTTCCACAAAATTTTAAAGCTGGTAATTTGCCCTAATCAGATTTTATGTTAAATCTAATGTAATAAATACTTTTTTCGTAGTTAAATTTCATGTCAAACATAAGGGTTATTAAATAATGTTGGTTGTGCATAAATTTGGTAAGACTAGTTTTAAAGTATAGTGATTATACTAGTATTATATTAGGTTCTTGCTTGCTGATTCTTACAGATTCTAAAGTCTGTGTGTGTGCGCGACTGCGCGTGCTTGTGTGTGTGTGTGTGCGTGTATGTGTGTGCGCGCATACAATGGGGCTGTGTACTTTTATTGATTCATAATGTAGTTAAAGCAGAATAATGTCATATTCTTTCAGAAATAGCAACTGCATGTGTTGGTTGTTGAGGGCTAGGTTCTCCTGTGGTCGTATATGAGATTTTAATAGCTTTGAGATCTACCTACTGTATAGACATACTGTACAGTATTATAACTAGAAATCCTTGAAATCCTAAATCCTTGTGTAATATCCAAGAGATGATATAGCACCATCCAAAACTAAAGAATTAGCTAAGTGTTAAGTTTGTTTAATTATAGGAACTTGTTTCTTATAGAAATAATGAGTCAATTTTATATGTTCTGATCCGTTATAATAAACAGAAGTGACGTTATAAGAAGAGAAAACGTTTCAGGCCAAATGTTTTGAAAATCTGCATGTGCAAGGATGATTATCCATTACCTTCACCAAACACAAAAGTTCATTCTAAGCAGGCCTGCACTGCAGTAAATGACTTTTTTAACTAAACGTTCTATAAAAGAGACTGTTTTGGCTACAACATGAACAATTTATCGACTCTGTTATATAAAAAATTGAATTTGTTGTTGATGGATTTGTTTTAGCACAACCTCATTATTTATTCATTTATGAATGTCATGGAAATTCGTCATTGACTGTTTGTTAATAAAATGGCTCAAAAAAGCATTTAACCAGCAGTCTGCAGTCTTGAGACTTTTGGCTCCATTATAGTGCTGCATCCCACAATCGGACATTGGCTTCCTGACTGGATCAAGTGAATGCTCATGTAAGCAATCTTTTGGCCAGGAACTCTGGTTTTGCTTAAAGGGTTATTTTTGATTCCTGTGAGACTTTGATGCCCCCCCCGCATGTTGTCTTGGGGTGCCAGTATCTCTGTAACCTTTCCTTGTGATGTATTGCGGAACTGTGTGGCGCTGACCTCATGAGAGACTTTCTGCAATGCTGTGTTGTTGTTCGGATGTTCAGGGTGGTTACTAGGTGGTTTCTTGGGTTCCCAGAGGGTGTTTGCTTACAACCCTTAGTTCTCAAAGGTATTTCCATCCCTAGATATGACTTGATTCCCTCTTTCAAAGCCAATTGCCTCTTGCTTGGCATGTGGAATGTCTAAGTCTGTTTGTAACAACATATATTGTGCAAGATGATGCATAACACATGCAATAAATATAACGGACTGGAAAAGAATTAGAGTGGAGAACATATATACAGAAGGTGAGGTGTAACATAAAATGAGGCATTAGAACTAATGTTAACTAAGCACTTATCTCCCCAGGGTTATCCCTCTCTCTCTCTTGCTCTCTCTCTTTCTCTGAGAGGTTGCTGTAGCCCATTGCCATAGTGTGTATCGCGTGGGGCGGCTTTAAAAACGCTGACTTGCTGGAAATGTCTGGCTGTGATGGATGATTCCTGGAGATCAGTGAGATCCTCTGTGTGCAGGCCTTATCCCTGATTGAACAGCTTTATACTTCACCTCTGCCACGTGCTACAGGCACTCTTCTGGGTGTCAGTCGGCACCGGTCCACAACTGAACCCTCCTCTGCTACCTGCTAATTGGCTCTTTAATTGTCTTCAACCTGGCAGGTTCAAGCATGCATGCTGGCTGGAGAAACAAATCTCATGTGTTATTTTAACCTGATATAAGGCTTTCAAAGAGGTAAATCTTTTAGATGCAGGCTATATTACCGGTCAAGAGTTTAGCTAAAATCATTTTCATGATTTTTAAAAATGTTTTAATTGGAAAGTGGATGATTAAAAGTTTCAAATAATTATTGTAAGTTGAAATACAATTGTGTCATCGCATCTTATTAGAACACAAAATGTTATTAAAGTTGACGGAACTCAAACAGTTTCTGCATATCTCATGTTAATCTTGAGTACTTACAGAATAGTATCACACCCTTCAAATATCCGTAGAGTTGTTAGTTTGATCACATTTATAAAAGACAGATACAGTTGTACAAAAATTTCCGAAAACATACGACCTGCACGTGTGTTGGGGGGAGGGCGGAAAAAGCACGTACCCACCCATCGTCAACAAAACACAGACATATGACTCAGTTTCACTCACCGCGTGCGGTTCATGTCCTGCATCTTTTAGAGCTGGGACCGCTCCATCTATCAGTTTCAAACAATCTCCAAATCCAGCGTTATATCCACCATTTACAGTGTTGGGTGTAACTAGTTACTAAGTAATTAGTTACTGTAATTTAATTACTTTCCCCTTGAAAAAGTAAAGTAAGGGATTACTGTTATTTTTTCTGTAATTTAATTACAGTTACTTCTGATGTAATTAAACTAAACACTTTGTGTAATATGTATGTGCAATAGTGGAATTGACATCAAAATTCAAAGTCTAACTTTAAAATCCGTGCTTCAATGTATAATTCTCACATTTGTAATACTTTGGTCAGTTAATAATACTACTTTATGTAGTTTAATATTATTTATTTGAATGAATTAAATTCATGACTGTCCTTCAATCACTTAACTAATCAAGGTTGATGTAGGATATAGAAAGTAACTAGTAATAAGTAACTAAATACTTTTTGGAGAGAGTAATTTGTACAGTAATCTAATTACACTATTGGATATGTAATTAGTAACTAGTAATTAATTACTTTTTCAGAGTAACTTACCCAACACTGACCGTTTATATAACATTCCTCACCCAAATGCGCAGCTGAACTTCGCGAATGCAGTGCTCTCTCTCTCTCTTGCTCCAGCTGGTTGACGTGTGCACATGCTCCTTCTCCCGCTCTCATTGGTTGATGCGTGGGCGGGCTTTCCTGGGAGAATTGTCCAATAAGGGACTAACACTGTTGCACATCCCCTTTAAAAACTTTTTGAAAATAATTACTTAAACCAAATAATGAAGAAAAAGCAGCCATTAAAGCGACAACGAGCAACTTTTTGACCTTAAATAATGTCTCTAAAATTATTTAAGTGGTAGGTCAACTTTTAACTGGACGAATTTTACTGCCGTTGCTACCTAAGCAGCCTCCTATCGGCTGAAATTGCACTTGTAACTTTGGTGTTCGGGCCGGTACAAGCCCCGCCTATCCCCTGCTTTACGGCATACATCACGTTTTACTCGTAGCCTGGGAGAAGTTGGCCAACAGCAGAGCTAACAGTAAGACGAAACGAACCAAAACATCACCATGGCAGAGCCAGCCAAAAAACCAAAGAGGGTTTTGTTGGAGGAAGCAAAGAAAAGAAAGCGAGAGAGTGATCGGACATGAGGCCGGTCACGAATCAATATCGGACGGGCTTACACTCGGTGGCGCGAGCAGCAAGAGGCAACGGGTTGCAAAACGGATGGAGACCTAGCGGTCCTGCTCCTGGATTTGTAAGTGTTATTTGTACATTTTTTGTTACTGTCCTGTACTTTTGAACGTATTTGTTATTAGTCTGTGTCATTGGCGCACCACCGGTTCACACTAGCTGAGAGATAATATATGGTTGCCGGTGTTGATAGCTAGCATGTTGTCGTGTCTCGTCATGAATGTGTGTAGTGCTTGTAAATGAAGACTAAAAAAACACAATAAACGTGTTGTGGTAAAAAGTAGCAGATTCTTTAGTTCAGACCAGTAAACCGCGTAAATGTTGAACAGTTCAGTCGTTGAGAAGGCTAATGTTGTCGTTATATATATATATACATGCTATGCGCTGTTTTCATAGCATATCTAGGTCCGCCGGGTCAGTCGACTTTGTAAACAAACTCACGCGTATTGAGCTGCCAGCGGGAAATCTTTGCGACAGTTTTTACAACACTGTAAACAGACAATTCCGCTTATCAACCACGTGGGGCAACAGTGAGCAGAAGTTGCTCGTTGTCGCTTTAAGAGCAAACTTCTTTAATACTGTTTAAAAAGCATCTCAAAGTAATAAATTACAATAAAGGGTAGCTACTTTAAAGATGCTGAAAACATAGTTTGTTTTATGTTTAATTTTCACAGCATGATTCCCAAAGTTACAGTTGTGTTATACCATGGGGCTGTTGAATGCTTCATTCTGATCGAATGATGAACGTTCCACGGGTGTGCATTATTTTTCAGTTAAACGCACACCTATGAAGTAGTTCCAGATTTGTCGACCGAATTACAGTTCATATCACTGCGCCAAGTTTAACTGGCTATAGTATAAGGCTATACAGTATAAGGCTATACTGTAGCCTACTGTCCACCACTGAATACGGATCTAACAACAGACAAAATAACTATTAGCATGAACATTTCAACAACAATGGCGACAGCGCTTTACAGGACTGTTCAGATGAAAAACTAAACCATATATCAAAGGTAACGGCAAACTACATGACACAATCTGCAATCAAAATCTGGCTTTTCGCTCTCAATGAAGCAAACGCATGTGCATGTGCACTGTCTGTCTTCCTCTCGCTCTCAGATAACTGCATATGCAGGCTCAAGCAACGGCTTCAGATGAGATACGTAAGAAATTAGTCCTACCAAAAAGTGCATTACGGGACCAATACCTTACAAATGTCTTGAGATAAAACATAAGCGGAATTGGTATAAGCGGAATAATTGACACCGGTCCGTTGAATTCTTCGAAAATAATGCAGGTAATGATAATGAGGTGGAATTATTTCAAAGATTCAACTGCCCGTCGTCAATTATTCCTTACTTATTTCATACCTGTGATGAATTTAACTTTATTATATATTATTGTTGCTGTCCTTCTTTTTCAGGAAATGGAAAAAATAATGTACTTTTCATTACATATTGAGTTTTCAAAGTTGGCAAGCACTTTTTTATACTTCTCATTGGTTAGATTTTTGTAAAACACAGTGACAAACATAAAGGGCAACTAATAATAATGATGTATGGCAAAAAAAAAAAAGGAGGTTTCAGAAGGACAGCAGCATTATACTTTTATATATATACTATTATATAAACATATACTTTTATGTATTTTTATTCTAACTTATAAATAATAAAATAAAAAACTATGAGTAAATGACTCAAATGGCAGTGCATTATAAATGTCTTTTTTGACATTTGGCAGTGCATTATAAATGTCTAATGATTAACAATTGTGTGCATAATCACTCATATACAATTACAATTATGTTACCTAGACTTTAAGTTGCTTAAAGGGATAGTTCACCCAAAAATGAAAATTCTGTCATGAATCACTCACTCTCTAGTTGTTCCAAACCAGTATAAATTACTTTGTTTGGTTGAACACAGAGAAAGATATTTGGAAGAATGCTTGTAACCAAACAGTTCTTGGCCAACATTGACTACCATAGTAGGGAAAATTATAATAGTAGTCAAAAGTGTCCCAGAACTGTTTGCTGTCCTACATTCTTCAAAATATCTTCCTTTGGGTTAAACAGAACAAAAAAAGAAAATAAGTTTTTTTTTCTACTATGGTAGTCAAAGAACATTCGTTCAAATATCTTTCTCTCGGTTCATCAGAACAAAGAAATTTATACAGATTTGGAACAACTTGAAGGTGAGTAAATGATGACAGAATTTTATTTTTGGGTGAACTATCCCTTTAAAGTATATAAAAATATAAATGAAGATAAAAGTTTGTTCCAAACTATGAACCAACCAAAAGCTTCAAAAGTTGTCCATATGACTACTACTGTACAGTGCGTTGTTTTTTTGAAGTCAAATGTGCCACCTGAGGGCTTTATGGCACCTCACCTAACACGTTTAATGTCAGTGATGTCAGACATCATTGGTTTTTGCACGCTTTGTTACCAGTCGCAAGCACAAATGTGATTTGTGAGCTGTAGCTGTAAAGCGGTTGTTTCTGTATGAACCCTCAAGATAATAATGCATATGTCATTTTTAAAATCGAATCTGAACTTGACTATGAAATTAAATACAGAATAATAATAGTGATTTTAGCATTCCATCAGCTACAATATGATGAGTTTTGTTAATAATACAACACCAGAACGCTGGTGAAACCTGAAACAGAGTAATGTGTTCTTCTGTATTTCAGTGGAACAAATCATTTTCTGACATGTACATAAGATAATTACATATCTTAAGCACTCTTTAGACAGTATTGTTTTTAAACCATATCGTTACAGATATTAAAGGCACAAAAATGTTATCATTTATTCACTGTCATGTTATTCTAAATCTGCATGCAGTTTGACACCTTTATTTTGAGAATTTTTTTAGTAGTTTTGTGTTCACATAATGGAAGTCAGTGGAGGCCAATGTTAGAACAACATTCCTTAAAATATCTTCTTTTCTGTTTTCTTCCAAAGAAAGAAAGTCATACTCACAGGAGGATGAGTAAATGATTGATCATTTTATCATTCTTTTATTATTTACTCACCCTCATGTCATAACTGTGGTAACGAATGATCCTCACATTGTGGGCGGGGCTTCCTTGTTGGCTCTATCAATGGAGCACCAGGCAGGCTGTGTCCACTAGTAAGGGTTACTGGGCTGACTGATTTGACATGGTATATTCAATCAGTTTGCTAGCTGGCTGGGAATAAAAATGACAATTAGCTGCAAACGCAGTATAATAAAGCTACATGACATCACTGCATTAATTCATTTAATAATCGGCGAACCCAAGTTTGACTTTTCGTCCTCTTTATTCCTATCGATTACTGCTATATTTCCGAAGCTCGCGTGAAGGCCGCAACGGTCACCAGCCCTTTCTCCACCTTTGTGCAACGACGTCTCCGTGGGTCACGTTGGCTCAGGAAGTGTGCAAGGACGTCAGCAGAATTTGACCCAGATCGCTTTCCTCCACTTTGAGTGCTCCACACATCAAACCAATTTATCCCCCTCCTGTTAGTGTCAGAGCGTATTAGCACAGGCTGCGTGACTATGTGTCTGCCTGATGCTGTTCAGTAACCTACAGGGTCACATGCTCATCTGGGGGAATATGACTGCGAGTTTGTACCTTCACAGGATGTGAACACCACGTCAACAATACGTAATTATATCTCATGGCAAGGAAAATTGTGTAATATGAGAATATAAGAGATGCTGTTCACCAGAGGTGAAATATTGTTGCCTTCGTGTTCTTTTTAAAAAGTTCTTCATTATAAATTACGTTATGAGAATGTGTGTATGGGATGCATTTACAAATTCATTTCCTTAGTTGTCCCTTTCCAAACGACTGGAACTGTTAAAGTATGATTACAATAACTTGTGCACAGTTGTGTATTTGATGTATTTATATGATTTTAGTCGCAAAGAATGATGGGAAACAGTTTTTCCACACAGGCCTTCGTGATTATATGATCTTAGTTGAGATTATGAGATTAATGAGCAGAATACTTCAGCAAGTTTTACGTCTGTTCTTTATCAACAGCACAAATAATGCAAACTAGTCAACATTCACAATTGTTTTCATCTATAAGAATTTGTATTCTAAAAATAACTTTGTTATAGACATGCATTATTTCTTTTGTCACATGGACACGATCTACTATTGGTGAAATTTGCTGCTCTGCACTATACAGATTTTCATCCAATCAGGTGCTCTTTAGATTGAGATTGTCCCTCCCCCTAATAGGCAGTAGTACCACCTACAACTGACAAATACAGGACAGCATGGTTGATGGTGGTAACAACACAGGGAAAAATACTGTGTCAATCAAGTTGAGAAATGGGGTCTCTACAGACTCTTCTCATTCTGGTACAGTTTAACCTGTAAATACAGTAATTCAGAAATGACCGGAAGGAAGATTATGATCTTTTTTCTTTAGACGTATGAGAGAAAAATATAGTGGGAGAATGATTTGACTGGTGGTTTTAGGAATACTGCATGATAATGTATTCAATAAAAAAATGTAAGTAAAATAGTACATTTATTAGAAGAAAATGTGTGACCCTACCTGAAAACCAGACTAAAGTCTCATCCTCTTATAATGAGATAATGAGCATCAAAGTTTGATTTCAACCATTATTTTTCAGTCTTTGATATGGCCTTACGCAGTCAAAATGAAAGATATCAAGATTATCACAGAATGTTCTTTACATTGTATTTTATGTGCAAAACAGTAAATCACAGAAAATGACTTTAACTGGCAGGGTCACATTTTATCTCCCAGTTTGTACGTACACAGGTCGATGTTACGTGCTTACACACTTACATTTACGTAGGGCATTTTCTTACCTTTGACATGTAGTTACACACCAATTTTTTGGAGTCAAGTCTGTACCCATTCCAGTATGTTGTTTCCAGATATGGAATCGTATGTCAAGATTGTGACAGTGGACTCTAAGCACCGGTGTCCTGAGAGCACCTGCTGTGGGTGGGCCGTTTCTCTGCACAATAAATGGAAGCTCTAAGAATAGTAATGTCACCTGATGGGGGCTGATAACACACTATTGATGGCTCAGTGGTGCTGAATGAGACTCCAGAATATCGAGTCCCGGGTGTGAATCACCCTCCTGTCTGCTGTTAACACCCTCATATATCCGCTTCTACAACCCAAGCCACTGTATACCCTCTCAAAAGCTCATATCAGGATTCAGGGCATCTCAACTCCCTGTGTTCCTGTTTTGGACCACTATAGTCAGATGGTATTTTATCCCAGCATTTTTGTATTTCATCTCCAAAATATTGTTAATCCAATTCAAGACGGACATAATCCATAACCATTAGAGGAGACAAGAGTGTATTATTATGACCTGGACTGACTGTACTATATACACACCTGCCCATTTCAGCTCTTTATTTAAACCAACGTGCTGTTGTGTTTTAAATCAAAAACATACGTTACTAAAGTTTTATGGTTTACAATTTTTCAATATTTTATCTTGTGTTATAGTGTTCCTGCATAATGTAAGAGCCTTGCATCAGTACTGAATGAAATCTAAGTCACGTTGGATAAAAGCATCTGCCAAATGAATAAATGGAATATATAAAGCACTTTCCTCATAATCCATGTTCATTCATTAACAATAATGTTGGCTAATACTTATTTTAAAGTTTCTAGAATCCACAAATCTGGAAATCTATGTTGAAACCCAATTACGGACAACAGTGTCATTGCACCTCAACCTCCACCTCTAATTTCGATAATGGCCGCCTCTAATAGCCACAAATACGTGTGTCAGCAATGGAGCCACCAGTCACCGCCCCAAGACACGTTCAGTATGGATTTACAGTCAGCAGTAATAGTACAACGTGAAATTCTAATCCCTCCTGTTTATTTTTTTATTTTTAAAAATATTACATAAGAGTCACAGTTAAGCTGGACATTTTCTGCCAGTCTGTGTGTCTATAAGATAAGACAAAAACAATGGTATGTAAAAAATATGTTTGTTGCTTGTGTTTTACAGTAGAATATACATGTTGGTTAATTGTAGTCTGATGTTGTTTTCATTTTAAGCTCTCTAATGATAAGTGACTGCAAGGGAATTACAAACCTCTTATTACTGACTTCATGACTTATTCATGAGTCACCAACATGACAATTCCAAGTGATGCATGCTTAGTTTAGTCAGCGCGCACCGGGGACAACGTCATTTTCAATTGCTTGTGTGAATGTGTTTTGAAATAGAGGTGCATGCATTTTTAGCATTTGCTGTTTAGATAACTCTGTATTCATTGAGAAGCACTTAACCTTGTCCATGTGTTTGGAATCTTCAAGCACTTTATGCTTAAAAAGGAGCACTTTCATTGCGAATAATGACAACAAGTGATGATGAAGATGGACTAGTGTGGGAAATTTATACAGAATTAAGAACTTAAGTCTTTCACTGAAGTCGCAGACATTCGTTTGATTAAGATGAACATTAGTTGCACCAACTTGAAAAATACTGTTTTACAAAATATATGATAAGTAATATTGAATGGCTTTCTTTCCTCTGCAGAACACAAAAGAAGATATTTTCAACAACGTTGGTAACCAAACAACATTGGCTTCCAAGAGTGACATTTCTCAAAATCTTCTTTTGTGTTCCATAGAAAAAATAGAGGAGTCACATTGAGGCTTGCCATGACATAAGGGTGAACAAATCATGACAGAACTTTTATACAGTCATTTTTGGGTGAACTGTCCCTTTAAAGTGGCCTGAATGTTGGAATTCAACCTGATGCACTGAACCCTTTGGTCTGACCCTGAAAATGACACTGTGATAATGATAAAGTGATACAAGTATCAGATCACAATGTTGAAAACTTTGTAACCGTTTTTCCTGCGTCACACACTGAACCAATGATGGGAAAATTGGACTTAATGTGTTGAAGCTTCTAAGACGGAGATGCGAGACCGGTGCAACGCTCAGCTGACACTCATTACCACTCAAGTCACCGGCCTCGCACCATTCCCTCACGGCTCTAATCCCGCCTTCCTCATTACAACACAATTTAGTGATTAAAACAGCAATTTGTTCAGGTGTTTCTGCTCTTTTCCTCAACGTGTTTTTCCCCCAAAAGATTGTATATACTCAATCTCCCAAACCCTAGAGTCATTCACAGTTGCCCCGCCCCTTTCCTCCCTGTGCAATAGGTATCCAGGAAGTGCACTTTTTTAAACCACGGCTCTAAATTACCCATGAACACATTCAGTAGCTCCCTGAGATGGCGTTATGAACAAACATTTAAGTGTGTGATTTCTTTTTAACGGGTGTCAGAAGTGCTGAGCTCAGGAAAAACAGGTCTTCCCACATCTTGAGCTTTAGTAAATGGTCTGTTTTCACGGTGAGAACAGCATTGAATCTTGTGTGAGCCACAATGAGAAATTGAGCTGTTTTGTGTGGAAACGCTTTGCTTGTTCGTTGTTTTTGTGTGGACTACAGGTCATTAACCCTAACTGTGAAGAGCACTTAATGTAAGCTTAAAATGTGTGATGATAGTAATTATTTAGTGGTGCGTGTTGGGTGTTACTTGGGGTTAGGAATTTGAACAAACCCTTAAACGTTTATAAAGTTATAATTGTACACTAGAGACCTACTATGTACCTTTAAAGGGACAGTTATATGTTAGGGGTACGAAACATATAACTGTACCTTTAAAGGTCCACAAAAAGGTACAACATTGAATGTTGTGTGTACCTGTGGAGGTACAAAAAGGAATAGGGATAGTTCACCCAAAAATGATAATTCTGTTATCATTTACTCATCCTCTTGTCATTTTAAACCTCTATGACTTTCTTTCTTCTGAAGAACACAAACGAAGATATTTTAAAGAATTTTGATAACCGATCAATGCCAATACCCATTCACTTCTATTGTATGGACAGAAAAACAATGGGTTGGTTACCAGCAAAGTTTTAAAAGTTGTATAAATTGCTGTAGAGTGGTGCAGACCCTCGAATTAAAAGTAAATATATAAATATATAAATAAACACCACTCTTCGGTGAAGAACAGCATCAGGTTCTGATATACAGCTGCACACATCTAACCTGGGTGCACGTGGAGATCTTAATCACTCCATACTTTGTTCATTCACTTTCAAGCCCAGCAATCATGTGAATGAGCCACATTACTGAGCATCATACTGCTTTAAGAGGGCATAAAAACCGGAGGTAATTTGCTCTTATACGTACCTGTACAAGTGCACTTCACAGAGCAGGAAGTGAAGGACGCCAAATGACTCCTACTCTGTAAATGGGGGGATGTTGGCTGTTTAATGGAAGCCGTGTGTGATCTTTATGCCACCTTTTACACACCTTACTTCTCTCATTTAGATTATTACACCCTAATGCGCTACAGTGACTCTGTGTGAACGGTGCGCTATTTTCCGAATTGTTCGGCAGGCACGCAAGGATCATATCATTTCATGCTTTCCATAGGATAATTTACACGCTGCATGCAAACAGTATTTATGGAGCTCTGGCTGGAGTGATCGGGCCACAGCTGGTGATGCTAGGTTGTTTGTGTTGGCTTCAAAATCACCTTGGTGCTCTTTGACCCAGCTATTGGTGCACTGGGTGGTTAGGTGGAGGCGGTGAGGGCACCATTTAATGAGACGGGCCACCCATCAAACCCAAACCTAATCAGTCGTGATGGAGGTTCAGTACAGTCAGTGTGAACCAGCCTGCACCACCCCCACATTTCTGGCCCCTTATCAGCCCATACTGCACCAAATAAAGCTCTCCAACTGGAGTCATACTGTACTGTACTTAACCACAAACACTAGGTGATAGTTCACCCAAAAACAAAAATCTTTTATCCTTTACTTACTCTCTTGTCATTTCAAACCTGTATGACTTTCTTCTTCAGAACACAACAGATGATATTTTGAAGGATATTAGTAACCGAACAATTGCGGTACCCATTCACTTCTATTGTATCGATACAAAACCAATGCAAGTGAATGGGTCCAGCCATTGTTCGGTTACCAACATTCTTTAAAATATCTTCTTTTGTGTTCTGCAGAAAAAATAAAGTAATACAGGTTTGAAATGACAAGAAGGTGAGTAAATGATTTTCATTTTTTAAATTTATTTCTCTTTAAATTACAATTCTGAAGTTTTAACAATTTACACAAGTAACACATCTTTCTGCATCTTTTCTTGCACTCTATAATAGGATTAAAGTGAAAACAGACTGTAGTTATGTGATTTTGTGTCCCATTTTATCCCTTTCCCAGCATATCCTGGGGCATGAATATTTAATATGGTTGCATTATGTGCAATGTTACCTTAGATGCTCAAACTGCCTGAAGCGTCACATAAACACGATTATCCTGGCTGTTAAACTGAAAACCAAACCCCAACACATGTAATCATTGCAAAATTACAGCCCAATATATAATTTCATAATAGAGGCCGACCAATTGATCAGATTGCCGATTAATCGGGACAATTTTGGGGATTTTTAAATTAATTGACATCGGCCGATTGTGCCGCAAATTAGGCCGATTAACATGCAGGTGCATCTGTGAGCAGCTAAGCGTTGTTGTGGAAAGCGCGTAACAGATTACCACCGGCCTGTCCCCCTCTGCCTGCTAACTTTTTAACTACCTGATAACTTCACAAGAAAACGGTAAGACTTAAATTCTTTTATCCTTCGTTCTTAATCTAGGCTTGTATATTTAATTGATTAAATATGAAAATACTTGAGAATGCGAGTCACTTTTTGGAACTCTGTTGTTAGTGAGCTTTCGACCACATAGTTTAGGTTACATGTATGCACGGGTACCAAAAGCTGGTAACGAGCCCAGTGGCTAAATTATTACAGTATTCCTCATTGAATAGCTAGATAAACTCCGACGTTATCAGTACTGTTTCTGTACCGGAGAATTTCTCTCCCTCTGAGACTGCGTGTGAGACAAAGCAACTCACATTCTGCAGCCATGCCTTTTGTTAAAAGACGAAACTTATGGCTAAAATGTGCACGTTAACTTTTCTGCTTAAATGTGTCTGTGGGTCGGACTCTGTTTATACTTTGTATTAAGATGCGTTTTGGTCGATATTTCTATCAAATGGAAGAAATAAGTGCACACAATTTACATGTGAACGCGACCGGGGCAGATAAACATACAGAGAGAAGAGGTTTTTATTTCTGCTCCGACAGCTGCGAGACGCGTTGACTGTAAGTGTGTGTTAGAAATCTGAAAAGGAGAGAAAACATTCTGCTTGCTTGGTACGTTTTTCGTCAGTAAACCAAACTTTTAAGTCTTCAGCCAAAGTGTAATCCTGACTTGTTGTTCACCTTGTTTATGCATTATATCCGTAGGCAGTCTTTTGTGGCTGTTTAAAAGCATTCGACGACAAGAGCATCTACTTTCCTGTCAGGCTTTCTACTGTCCTATAAAATTGAAAAAGGCTAAAAGCTAAATATAACTAAAAACACAGTTATGAGCAGCAGGCTGTGTAATATGAGTGATTTTTTTATTTTTGTTTTCACTTAGATTATGATCATCAAAAAGCATGCTTCAGAACAGTTTGAGAAGGTGTAAAAAAAGAAAATCGGCCAAACATTTTTTAAAAGCGTCTGCTAAATGACTAAATGTAAATGTAAACATATCGGCCCAAAAAATCGGCCTCATATATCGGCCATTGGCTGGCCTGATTTCTAAAAATCGGCATTGGCCAGAGAAAAACCCATATCGGTCGACCTCTAAGTTAATGGCAGGAAAATTTGCGTGCCCATCGCATCTGCGTGTTGACACCAATGGTTTCAATGTAAAGCAATGGATTACCCACCAAAGGGTGCGGTACGCACGCATTGAAAAACGATGCCGAGGGGCTCTGCCCGAACGTCGGTATGTGACGAGTCAGGAGTGAGAATGTGTTGTTTTTTTTGTAGTTCATTCCAAGTGCATTCTAAGTAATATAATTCAAACTGCAGTTGGGTTGTTTTGATTATGGCATGGAGGAGATGGGTGGGGATGGGATCTAGCGGAAAGGTAGTAGGGTGGTTAGAAGAAATGACCTTGGAAACGTCATTTTCAGATAGGATAGAGAAAGATGGGACAGCAACATGTCTGGTTTCAAGAGCTCTCGGTCATTGAGGCCCTGAGACTGGCAAGAGCAGCCTGTACTCATCCTACTGGATCTATCTGCTGCCTTTGACACCGTTAACCACCACATCCTCCTGTCGACCCTCGAGGCTATGTGTGTCTCTGGAATGGTGCTACAATGGTTCAAGTCCTACCTCTCAGGTAGGTAATTTAGAGTATCCTGGAGAGGTGAGGTCTCTGAGTCCCAACATCTCAGTACAGGGGTGCCTCAGGGCTCAGTGCTTGGACCGTTGCTCTTTTCCGTATACATGACATCCCTAGGTTCTGTAATTCGGAAACATGGCTTTTCCTATCACTGCTATGCGGATGATACACAACTCCACCTGTCATATCAGCCTGACGATCCGACTGTTTCTGCACGCATTTCAGCATGCCTGAGTAACATTTCGCTCTGGATGAAGGACCATCACCTGCAGCTGAACCTTGCAAAAAACTGCTTGTAATCCCAGCCGAAGATTCATCACAACCTCTCCATTCAACTAGGCTCATCGACCATCACACCTTCCAGAACGGCCAGAAACCTGGGAGTGGTAATCGATGATCAGCTAAACTTAACGGACCATGTTGCCAGCACCACCCGGTCCTATAGATTCATTCTCTACAACATTAGGAAAATTAGACCTTTCCTGTCCGAGCATGCTACGCAAGTCCTAGTCCAGGCTCTTGTCCTGTCCAGACTGGACTATTGCAATGCGCTATTGGCTGGACTTCCAGCTTACACAACCAAACCTCTACAGATGATCCAGAATGCAGCGGCAAGAGTGGTCTTCAATGAACCGAAGAGAACGCACGTCACTCCTCTCTTCATTAAGTTACATTGGCTCCCTATAGTTGCTCGCATCAAATTCAAAGCTCTGCTCTTGGCCTACAACACTACAACTGGCTTGGCACCCCCATATCTTCACTCTCTAATACAGACTTATGTACCCGCCAGATCCCTACACTCTGCAAATGAACAACGTCTTGTAGTGCCATTCCAAAAAGGGAGAAAATCACTCTCACGTTTTCTCTGGATCTGTTCCACATTTGTGGAATGATCTGCACGCTGCTACAAGATCAGCAGATTCTGTAGCCATCTTTAAGAATCGGCTGAAATCACATCTCTTCCGTCAGCACCTGACCGATTAGTTCTAGTAGACTTCTATCTCTTTTCTACTCTTTCTATCCTTATAAAAAAAAGAAAAGAAACTTTACTGTGGTAGGCTTTATGACACCAGTTTACTGCACATATGCTTTTTGTTGTCCTTATGTTGTTCCAATTGCTTCCGTTGTTTACTTAATTTGTAAGTCGCTTTGGATAAAAGCGTCTGCTAAATGACTAAATGTAAATGATTAACTAACACAGTAAAACACAATAAAAACATGACAACATAATAAAAATTATGTTATCTGTTTTTGCAGATAATCTCTTCAATTTTTTTTTTTACATTTTAAAGTATATGGTTTATTAGAAGTTTGAAGATTGCAAAACTATTGCAACATAATTGTCGTTTGCATCAGAGATAATGTTTGGTAAACATTTATGGGCATATGTTTTCTACTGCTTCTGTGTACTGTAAAAACAAGTTGTACAAGTTAGCCTATACAGTAGTCTGTTTGGCTGTGAAACATAATAAAGTCCATAAATCTTGTCATTTGCCAGTGACAGTATGTGCGCAAAGTAATTCGGTGACCATGGTGTGTGTAACATCAACAGAGTGGGCCCAGTTCCATAGACAATCCTCTAAACAGTAGCATTGTATGGACTATCTTTGTTCCGCCACAGTATGAAGTGATTATTTTTATGTTTCATGTATTTAACCCAGTTTTCTGTGGCCAGTATAAAGAGAATAAAGCAGATGAATGTGAGAACTATAGGCCTGTATCTCTGTGGGCGTTTGTGCTGTTACTGGAGCTGTCCGTGGTGCTGAACTCATGCAAACGCTAATAGCTTGATCCCATTAGGTTTTGTTGGTGTTTCTATGTTAGGTGTGTTTGAATTTTTCTTGTTTGGATAAACAGTTGCACAAACAGTATAAATGTCTCCAATGCATAATAAAGAGGGCTAGTATAAGTTCAGCAGTTTAATCTTAACCCCTCACCTCCTGATACCTTGAAATAAAGAGAGCAGGTACCCCGCTGCTCTGTCCTCGGTAGCCTGACCCGTTTGGCAGCTCCACGGTCCCTTTTCCCTGGCCGCTGCTAATCCCTGCAGTACTCTGGAGGTCAGACTCTTCCAGCGTCACTTCTCTCAGGTTTCTCTGTCGCCACTAATTTCACTGCAATTTAAGAGATGAAATCTGGTTTATGTCCAGGATCAAGAAACAATGATCTAGTAATATGTCTCAGTGTGAAGTGCAATGTTTAAGTGTCCAGTCTGAGATGATAAAGTGTAGTGCTGGTGAATAAGAGTGAGGATGATTTGTGTAACACTTTTCTTTTTTTTAAACAGGCTCATGAGGCAGCCATGACAGGACCAGCTGCTAGACATTCTAGACAAAATACTGCACAATATTAACAACTTCTTTCTTTCTTTCTTTCTTTCTTTCTTTCTTTCTTTCTTTCTTTCTTTCTTTCTTTCTTTCTTTCTTTCTTTCTTTCTTTCTTTCTTTCTTTCTTTCTTTCTTTCTTAAATTTTTTTGTCATGAAATGTAAAGTCGTGACTCGTGTGTATCTTAAAAGGCTTTCTTGTGATGAATCAGAGAAGAAGAATCTGCTTTTGCAAGTGTGCATACTGCATGTATCATCATGGCCTCCTCCTCCTCTCTGTCTTTCTCTTTCTCTCTCCTGCATGACTGCACTCTCACCTACAGTATCTGCCTCCAGCAGTCTGGTTGACCCCAGGCTATGTTAACCTGAATACTTGTGCCTGGTTGCATGCACTTTACCAAGCCCACGGACCATTGAACTCTAGGGACACCAAGAGTTCAGCAGCTATCTATTATATACGCATTTTAGCTATAAATAAGACTCATTCTGCAATCTCATTCACATCATATCATCATTTTAAAGAGCGTTGGTGAAGCTCTGTAGCTTGTCAAGCTCAAGCGACTCTGTAATGGGAAGTACTGCAGTTGAACTTGGTCAAGCTATCCTTTAAAAAAAGTAGTTAGCTACACTACAAGCTACTTAACTCTACAGTAGTGGAAAAGCTAAACTACTCTACTTTTAAACATACACATAAACATGTTTGCTAGTTTTAAAATTGGTATTTAGTTAGGATCAGTTCAGTATTATAACCTCTTTTTTAACTGTTTTTAACATCTGAAACTCAACGCAGTTGGTCCAATATTGCAAAATATAAATATAGCACCAAAAATGAACAAAATATAGCACAAAACAAGACACAACTAGACATAGTTTATGGTATCTTCTAAAAGCTCAGAACATCAGCTTTCCTACCGGTCCCATCAATTTAGCTTTTATGTTACACCCCTGTGAAATCATACAAATTTTTTTCCATTTTAATCAAACAAACTCACAAAACATATGATCCATTTATCAAATGAAAGCTCTCACTTCTAAGAACATATGTATGTATATTTCATCCATCTAACACTTTAGAATAAAATGGCATAATAATAAGCAAATTATTGTCAAATCATTCAAATTTAGAGGGTTTTCTGTAAAATGAAACTCCCAGCGTATGTGGGTCACTCTTTTAAATTCAGAAAAAAACATAAATATAGCTGAAGAGGTAAACAGTAATCTTTAAAAATAACTAGGGATCTCAAATAACAGATCAATTTACACTGACTATTAAATTAAAAAAAACGTACACAGTATGTGACCCTGGACCACAAAACCAGTCATAAGTAGCACGGATGTAGCAATAGCCAACAATACAGCGTATAGGTCAAAATTATAGATTTTTCTTTTATGCCAAAAATCAAGTAAAGATCATGTTTCATGAGAGTATTTGGTAAATTTTCTACCGTAAATATATCAAAACTTTATTTTGAGTGGATGCAGGTTCATCTACTCTCCACAACGTCATTACAGCGGTAAGCCCTAGAGAGCGTAAAAACAAACCTGTTTCTTCTTAGCAATGGCCTGCCACAGCGCCTCTGATGGGCAACTTTAACATATTTTGATTCAGATTCCAGATTTCCAAATAGTTTTTTATCTCTGCCAAATAGTGTCCTATTCTAATAAACCATACATCAATGGAAAGCTTATTTATTCAGATATATATGTGTCAATAAAAAAAGACCCTTATGACTGTTGTCCAGGGTCACATAAATATGCAATATTTTTGTAATAAATATTATAATTTTGTTTTGAATATAACAATTTATATAAAGTAATAAATAATAAATTAAAATAAAGAATAAGATCGTGAATGGTAAAATATCAAACTGGCCAAGGATTCAAATGAGACTTTCCGAAGCTTCATATGAGTTATAGAGTGTGGATAGTTTGGTTAGGTCAGTGAGTTCTATTATAACCTTGGTTTGCTCGGCTGTAAGAATGTCAGTGCAATACAAAGTGAAAAACCAACAAATATTTTTTGTTACTGTGTTTTAAAACAGCTGAGCTCCTGTCAGTGTTGCTATGTTTAGTTAAGTACTCCTAAAAAACGATGATAAAGCAATAGAAAATTATTTTTTTCGGTTAAATGATGGCAACTGTTGATTCTGTAGCCAACCTGATGATCAAAAGCACTCTTTGGCTCTGTTTAGTAGGCTCAGATGCTGAGAGATCTATACTCCGTAAAGAGTGTCCTGGATGCAGGAGAGATGATGTGACAGGTGCATGTTGGGAGTTGTACTCCAGGCTAGAGGGTTGTCCTTCAGTTCACATGTTGCATTATGGGATGCTCTATGTGGGTTCCAACAGGTCGGCGGTCTCTTGTGTTTCTCCTAGTGCCGCTTTAGCTCGCTGCCTACATGCATTCCAGCTCAGCGTGCACGCCCACTTCAGAGGCAGCAGGTACAGGTGGAGGCATGAAAATCCCACGAGAGCCCATTAGGAGATTAAACGAGGTGACGTCTCTCTCCCACTTTCTCGATCACTCTTCGACACCTTAACTGTAGTTCTCTCTATTTGTACCTCCCGAAACCCTGAGCTCAGCTTATGATTTAATGCTGTGTTTACTCCCCACTCCTGCCCCTTTAGAGCTCTGCCCCACTAGCGCGCTAAATCAGCATCTGGCGCCACATATCAGGCAGACTATTTTTTTCCCCACAGAACGAGTCCCCGTGGCATAGACAGTGTTTTGCAATACAACCTGCTCTCTAGCTGAGCTTCGGCGTAGTACGAATAGCTGAGGAGGTACAACCGCGTGTGCCATATATCAAGCGCGAGCAGAAAAAAGAGGCACATCTCTTAACAACGGCCTCCGGAGGCTTGCGGCGTGCGGAGAGAGCTGTCGTTAAGCAGATGGACCGAGACCTGGAATTGAAAACCACTCTGAGTGCTTTGTCTCATCTCCTTACAGTATCTTAGAGCCCTTGGGGTTTAATAGAGCAGTTGATGAATAATTGAGAAAGCTCAATAAAGCCTAAGTTAATTTATTGTTTTTTTAAAGGTTATTTTTTGTGTGGTAGAGCGCCTCTCAGCCTCCCGCCGTCCGTCCCATCTTTGGCTCTGGATGCAAGATGTATTGATTCGCTCACTGATGCTGAGTTCTGTTATATTTCAATGTGAATAACGACGAGCCAAGCGGCACAGAGAGAGCACTTATGAATCATTTTCCGTCTCGGGATTCAGCTCATCTGCGGCCGATCGGGATTATATCATATTTTATATCATATGCTTTATTCCACTGAGCACTTTTTTTCTTCAGCAGGTGAAAGTCTGAGTCATTTGCAGCGACTGTTTGACTTGATAAATGAACATCCCTGTCTGGGTGCCAGACGGTTACAGGTTAGGGTACGGGAGTGACCTTAACTGTCGCCACAGATTCAGCTAATTTTTGCAAATCATATTAGATTTCCACCCACAAGCAAACACACACACACACATTTTAGGGTGAACTATCACTTTAAGCAAAAAAAAAACACATTTTTTGATGTGATTTTAACAGATTTTCTTTGCATACCAAATGCAGAGGTCATCGAGTATTGAGTGTATGCTGTATTACTGCTTTGTGCATGTGTGCGCATTGATAGATCTGCTTTCAGTGCATTCAAATCAGTGGGATGTAAAAGCTGAGCTTGTGAACTATTCATGAGTTAGTCATCAATGAAAGTGTTTTTTTCTAAAAATGTTAACAGTGAATATTATTGAATTCCTTCATACATAATAATTGAACAGTTGTCTATGTTCAATACACAACAATCTCATAACAAGGTTCCTGTTTCTTAATAAACAACATAGAAAGGCCATCTAAAAAGTTAATTTATTTCTAAATCAAATTCAGATTAAAATTTACACAAAACTATAGTCATTTGCAGTCTGGAATTTAATTCCCTGTTGAAAAAATCAGCATATGCTGGTTAGGTAGGTGACTGAAGCACGGTTGCTGGTTTGTGCTGGTTTAAGATGGTCATTTGCTGGTTTAAGCTGGTCATGTGCTGGTTTAAGTGGATCCTGAGCTGGTTTAAGATGGTCCTAAACCAGCTCAGGACCAGCTTTTTCAACAGGGTTATTATGGGAGCTCAACTGTGCCATTGCTCAACATTACAGTATCTCTCTCTCCTGTGACATCACATAATCTGTCCCCATGATGATTCTTGCTGTATTTAAACCTGACCCGGGCACAAACCACTCCACTGAGACCACGCTGTACCAGTTCATCATTCTATAGAATAAAGTAGGTTGACTGTAATTGGTCGGCAAGCTACATTTATATATATTTGTATCACAGACATTTTCCTCAAACTGATGTTACCGTATCACCACTGCCATAAGATGCAGATTTCTTCATTTTCACATTGATGTTTATTTTATTTAAAATAAAACACCTCTTTGCGGCCTAGCACGACACTCACGGTGTCTATCTATACACACTCTGACACAAGTTCTTACTTGCTAGAGCCATTCCTTGTCCATCCATCTGTGAGCTGTTTGATTATGCATCACCTGGAGTGATAAATTATTATTTCCCTGCCTATAAGGTGTGATAAGAACCGGGATTGTCGTTTTGTCATTATTAGAGCTGGTGCTATGGTGTGCCATCTTTGACAACAATGTACTGTATTTTAGAACAGACGTTGAACCTCCCACAAGGACATGTTAGAGCAGGCAACCATTGATCAGCTATTTGATGGGTAAACCACATCAGACATATGGATCAATAACTACTCGCTTTCAACGAAAGCCGGTTTGCCATTGTAGAAGATTATACACTTTCACTGGTGGACGTTCTAAGGTTCACTAGGAGACAAAACATGTTTTAATGGATAGGATTAAAATACGAACTGTTTAATAATAAAGGATGGTAAAGATTTGAAAAAATACAATTCTGACAATTATGGTTTTGCTAACAAATGTCTTTAGGACAAAAGGATATCATGGAGAAGGTAATAATGCCAAATGTTTCTGTGACTGTAATCTGACTCAAATTGTGATTCTAGGTTTTGTTCTAAAGAGGGTAAGCACTGTGCAGAGAAGAACCAGTTTAATAAAAACTATATTTTATATGATATAAAATATTATAATTTTCTTCAAATGTGGATTTAATACTGATAACTAGCCTACATTATTTCAGGCTATTTCAAAAAGGTAAATTAGTTACATTTTCATAAAGTTAAACTGTAAAAAATCCATGAATTAGATTTCCATCTGCACAAAAATGTTTTTGTTGTACTCAATGGTACCGTTAAAGTAGATTTAAAAGTTACAGATTTAAATAGAGTTACAACTTTTGTCCCTATTTTGTAAAATAGGCAATCATTAACCTAAATGGTTTATCTAGTACATGGGCACCAAAGGGGCAGAGTTATTATAGTTTTGTTTTTAGTTGTATTAAATTTTATTAATATTCTAAATTTGCTTTTACTTTTAAATTTTTCATTTTTTTATTTAAGTGTTGGTTAAATTAGTCATTTTATTATTTATTTGTTAATTTTTTATGTTGCTATGATTTATTTTATTAAATTTTTTGTTTATTATTATAATTTTAGTGCAATTTTCGTTTAGTTTAAGTTTTTTCAACAATATTTAGGCCAATTTTTTATTAGATTTCAATAAACAGGAACGTTTTCCAAGTTTTAATTTTAGTATACTAAAATAACCTTGCACAGTGGCTTAAGTTAGGCCTAACACCCTTTTAGCCCCGCCCCAGCCCACCTGTGTTCCCCAGTTAAAAACTAGACAATATAAAATACAGTAAATTATACTGTATAAATGTATAAAAATGTATTTATATCCAGATATTATAGTAGCCAGATCGGTTCTACTATCCTTTGTTAAAAAATTACAGCAGACATTTTCGAAATTAAACAGCATTTGGTAAAAGCTTGACAAGGCTCTAGGTTTGTTGGACCTTACACTGTTGAGTTACATCACCTTTCAGCTTATTTAGATCCCTATTGACAGAATCAATCAGTGGATCTGATGCGGTCATACATTTGGCTCTATAAACCGCTCCAGAATCCTAAACTACAGCATTGCTACAGACGAGTGTGTACAGTACAACAACACTACACACTGAAACAGGCACACAGTAAACGGCGGTGGACAGATGGCTCACTTGATTGAGGTTGCTTTGATCTATTACAACATCGCAGGATTCTTCAGTCTATTTAATCATCTGATGGCAGGTTGGTGCAATCCATCCTGATTGAGTAATGCAAGCAGAGATATTGCAGCTAGATCCTCCCTAGTGGCTGAGCCCGGGCATTTATTCAAAGGAGGTCAAGCCCACAGGACAAGCAGTTTAATATTATGGTGCTTTAAGTGGTATAGAGGTTTAAAGGGCCTCATATTGCTTTTGCGCTGCTGATTCGCCCATGATGAATGTTTCATGAATAAAAACTTACTACAACCTGCTACTGCAAACTGTCTGAAGCCCATCATAAAGACCTCCTACCACATACACACATTCATTAACACCTTCTCTTGTATTCCAGCTCTGCTTGGCAGCTTTCTGCTTGAGGAAGTGTTGTTAGTATTTTTGGTTGACCCCTTTAAAATGCTTCTCATAGTAGATGGAGTTCACCATAAATAGCTGGCTTCTAGAAATAGCAGTCTGAAGTTGGTAGCATTTGACATTTACTGATGCATAATGGGTAAACAGAGCGTGCTGATGCCGGAGGACTGTGTTTGTGCATACGACAATATGTGTGTACGTGTGTTTGAGCATGTTTGGAGGGATGCACCTGTTGTAGTGATATGGTCATAAAGTTTCTCTGCAAGGGAATTTGAAGGCTGTTGCCTAACAACGGTGATCCCCCACAGCACAGACTTTCACCTTTATTGTTGAAAAGGACAGCCGAGAGAAAGGGGAAGAGAGAGACAGTGGGCGGAGGAGAGTCGGCGACGGTGAACGTGTTGAGAATCGGGAAATCGGGGAATCCCAGATCTGTTGGTGGCTGTCTGTCACACACACAGACCTTCAGCTGATCCCTCCAGACCTGCTATGAATTTGAGATTAAGCCAAACCTCTCCACAAAGTTCTCTTAAATCATAACCTATACAATGAAGGGAAAATCTGAATGGTACTTGCCCGTTCAAAGGGTCATGGTTGTTGTGGTTGCTAGGATATTCTGGGTGGTTCCTTATCAAGTCAAAAGACTTCACTTTTAGACAATATTCTGGTCCCTTTTTATTGCATGTCTATGGAATTATGCATATTTTTAGATTTTTTGTTTACCCAGCAAAAATTTGGTAAGCAACTATGGAAAATCTAATCCTTTGAATTACATGCCAACCTTAAAGCTCATTTTAAAGGGACAGTTCACCCAAAAATAAACAATCTGTCAACATTTTATTTATCCTCACGTCAATCAAAACCTGTATATCAAACTTTTTCATCTGTGGAACCCAAAAGAAATTGTTTTGAGAAATGTCTCATTAGTTTGTGTCCATACAGTGGACGTCAATGGAGTCCAGAGATGTTTGGTTACCAACATTCATCCAAACATCTTGTTTTGTATTCTGCAGAGGAAAGAAGGTCATATGGTTTGGAATGACATGTGAGCGAATAAATGATGTAAAAAGTTTTGGTAACACTTTACAATAAGGTGCTATTTGTTAACATTAGTAAATGCATTAGCTGACATTAGCTAACAATTTAGTTTTTCAGTATTTATTAATCCCTGTCAATGTTAGTTTATGTCAATACAGTTATTCATGTTAATTCATTGTGCTTTAACTAATGTTAACAGTGACAACGTTTGATTTTAATAATGTATTAGTGAATGCTAAAATTAACATGAACTAACATTAATAAACGCTGTATTAGTATTGTTCATGGCTAGTTCATTTTAGATAATGCATTAACTAATTGTTAACAAATAGCGCCTTATTGTAAAGTGTTACCAAAGTTTTATTTTTGGGTGAACTATGCCTTTAAGAAATAAAACTATGAGCAATCAAACCAGGCTTAGTGAGATCACACCATTATTACACCATCCCACATTTAATTTATGTTATAAAGAGCTCTTTTTATCCCTGGAACAGCATTAGATGTACTGTACAGTATTAAGTGATTTGTGGACTATTATAAAATATGATTTGTATAACAAAGAGACATCCTGTGGAAAACACATGATGTCAGCCGACGGGGCATGCGTATTGAATCACAGCCTGATACAGTATGCATCATGTAGCTGTGGCTAGAGAGGCGCACCAATGGATCTTTACCCAAGATAGATGAGAAGAAGCAATCTCATTTAAGTCTGTCAATAAAGCCATGCTTTCGCTAAAATTGCGCACATGTCAGAGACCTGGCCAAAGAAGGAAGAGAAAGATCCCAAACCCGCTTTTTCCTTAGACTGGGGCTATATATAGCTAAAAGGACACATACCTGGTGATGTAGAAAACATTTTTTCCCTCCTCTCTCTTTTTGCCTGTCTCTCTGTCCTATGAAATGGATGTATCCTGTCATGCTCCATTACCACTCCTTCTCCACCCTGAAAGATGTCCTCCAATCTCTAAATTGAACCTTTACGATGTCTGCTCTTGTCATTATATTAACCCTGTGGCGTGTAGCTCTTCGAGATAGAAAACCAGAAATCCCAGAATATTCTGTGTCAGTAAGCACAGGTCCAGACAGAAAGGGGCAGATAAGGGTTTTTTCTATGGGATCTGTTGTAATGTAAATCAGAAGCAAATCGGATCTGAATTACTTAAAGGGGTCAAATGACAGGGTTAAAACGCATATTATCGTTTGTTTTAGATGTAATGCAATGTATATACATGATTTAAGGTTCAAAAACGCTTTATTTTCCACATACCATGCACGTTTCTATCTCCTCTTTGCCCCGCCTCTCTGAAACGCGCAGATGTTTTACAAAGCTCATCGCTCTGAAAAGCGAGGTGTGCTATGATTGGCCAGTTAACCAGTGCGTAGTGATTGGTCGAATACTTTAAGCGTGTGACGGAAATGTAACGCCTCTTGCCATATTTGGAACATCAGGCTCCAGAGCAATTGTACTGACAGGTACGCCCACCTTACTTGCGTATACACTTGGGCGGTCTTAGTCAACTCATACCGTGAACTGACGTGGATTTGTGGGGGTGTGGTTACACGAGGCGTTTCAGGCAGGTCTGGGTCAGCATGCGCTTTTAGACAGAATGCATCTTTTGTTCCGACACTTTAATTTGTGCAATTTTACGTGTCGAATACATGCATGTACAGTGAAAAAGTAAAAAGTACAGTGTTTTTCCATTTTCGGAAAAACAGCGAATTTAGACATCCAAGGTTTCGGAAAGGACAGTGACGATATTACAAACCTACTTTTTAGTATAGGCCTACTTTAAAATGATAAACCCATTGAGCTGTGTGATTGGGGCGTGACATTAAAAATCCAGTGGCTATGTTTGGATCAATAAAAATGCTGATGTGTTTAATGAATTGCTGCTGGGACGGACCTGCGCTGCTTTTAATAAATTGTTCTCTCTGTATTTCCAACTTGTAGTGTGAAACTGAAAGACACCTCTCCTTCTCAACTTCATATCAAATAAAGCATTTCACGCATTTTTGATATGTAATCATATCACAGCACACAAACATACACTCCTCACACACTTCTTTCGGATGGTGTCTGGCCCTGGGCTGTAATCCATGGGGTTCGGAGCATTGAGCACCTACAGAGTGAGAGTGCCTGTGTTACATTACCTCTGTAAGCGACATAATTACACTCACGCAAAAAAAATCTTGCTGATGATGTCATAGCAGGGTTAGGAAAGGACCATCGATCAATCTGTGCTTCACCACACACCCGAAACATGCAGTGCAGTTATCTAATGGTTTTGAAAGGAAGAAATGGCGCCTGCAGCAGGAAGCATGTCATCCAGATCCGTACCAGCTGTTTCCTGTTCCTGAATGTGTCAGCGTGTTGTTTGCAGTTGATGCTATTTGATATGCATGAATGACTGACTTTTCCTTATATTTGTTTGCGAGCAGCATGCGAGTTTAGATTGTGAGTATAAAACTGCTGTCTCTCACAGATGGGTCATGTGTTTGATTTGCTAATCGGCTGAGGAACAGTTTGCAGTGTCTGCTTGAAATAGCCTCATTTGACCACTTGAGGGCATCTTTGCTGTCTTAAGAATATACTTCAAGGCATTATAGATCCCTTTAGCGCTGTCTTCACATTCCGCCTCCATTTTCAGACTAATGTGTCAAACATATTTGTTAGAACCATAAGCAATACCCAAATGTAATAAAGTCTTACACTGCATAAAGAACATTTGTTGACAAGTTGCTTTGATTAGGAAAATTAAAAAACATCAAGAGTGTAAAGGTTATAGCTATATTCAACATAGTATAGTGACTGCTGTTACATGTTGTATTCGTTCATTTAGCTGTAAGTCTGAAATACTCATAATATTGTGACATGACAGATAATGGCTGTTATAAGGAATTGTTTAGCCACATTTTGCAGATGTGATATCACACAGTAGATAAGATGCTCTCTGTTGTGCTCTTGACCTCCCTCTTGTGGTGTTTAACAGTAAAGCACAAAACAAACATTCATCACAACCAGCAACAGTTATTTCTGATCTCTTTGTTATTTGCATTTTCAACTAAATACAACACTTTTAGCTTTTTAATAATAGTTTTCACACATGTTTGTAACTGTCGGTCTCTATGACGAAAGCTTCAGCAAACACCTGACCAGCTGCTGCACTAATCCAGAACAGAATAAAATGTACAAACTGTAAATCATTGTTAGCAAGCGATTAAGCCCCCTAATCACATAAACCCTTTATATAATTTCTGTCATTCTACTGTCAGAACGTTGCTCATGAATTAGTGTGGTTTCTGGTCTCGCAGATCCATTTACCCTATATTTCTCCTGTTGAGTTACATGTACAACTTCATATCAGTAAGTACTTAAGTAAACAATTCTAATACAATACTAGAATCGCAAACAGTATTCAGAGTGTTTTTTCACCACTTTTATCCTATCCTATTTTCATTTCTCATTTATTTCATATAAGCAGGGCCGGACTTAGGAGGATGGGGGCCCCTGGGCTTGAGTTGTTTTAGCATTTTTAGCATTAGTAAATGTTTTTTTCTCCAATGACCAACAATGACACTTGTTCATTGGTTTACACATTTATAATGCTTGTTTTGACAGTGGGGGCCACAAGTGGTGCATTTATAGCGTGTAGGAAGTTTCAAACATACTTAAATGTAAAATCCAATCAACATTAATAATCAACATTACAATATCAAGGGGACTACAGTTTTTGACATAATCATACAGCCCTACCATTATGTATATTAAAATTAAATTTATTGATTCATAATAAGAAAACTACGGAAAAGGAACAAATGTGTGTGTTTTGCCTGTATTTCTGGAGGATCTTGAGAGATTATACGTCTCGGATCTAAAATTTGTGAACCCCTGCATTAACATGAAACCAACAATGAACAATACAGTCAGCATTTATTAATCTTGTTTATTGTTAGTTAATGCCTAATACAATTGTTCATGTTAGTTCATGGTGCATGTTCAATGTTTTTAAAAATATTAGTAAATACTGAAAATAAAGATTAACAAATGCAGACATGTAATCTAATGCTTAACTAATGTTAACAAATGCAACAGTGTAAAGTGTTAAAAATATTAGTATTCTATTGCAATTCCATCAGTAAAGCATATGACAGATCTATGAGTTTGAAATGCACATTAAAATTGTATTCATATAATGAGATGAAACGTCTTATTATGGCTTAAATAGTTTCATAATAATGAGATGGCTCCATAGTTTTGTAAAGTCTAGTTAACTGAGGTTGTGCAGGGCAAATAGGGCACCCCTCTGTTATAAATCGTTTTAAATCTTTTAATTACTTTATGACTAACATAACATCATTTTCATGTCAAATTCTTAAATGTAAATCTAAGAGACTGTTTAATGCAGCTCACAGGCCATGAATCCATGAATGGTATATCTGCAAGGTATCATCTTAATTTAGCATTTACATTTTGCCAGATATCTCAACGTCAGAAATGAAATGACTATCTAAACGTAGTTTGAAAAAGCACGAGCAGTTTGTCCCTTCACGCGTCCCGTAGTTCGGTTGTTTTAACTTTGTTTATTAGTTGGCAGAATGTTTTCATTTTTTATTTACATGGATGGATTTAACAGTGTTTGCATATTATTTACAAGAACCGCTTATGGTCACAGAACGGGAAATATTAGAAATAAACTCTATATTACCAGTTTTTATTCAGAGATGTCTGCAGAACACTTTTCATAACACGTTTTTTGTAAAAGCAAAGAAAGTGTAACAACAGCTAGTAGACTCTACTGCATCTACCTGTCGATGAACCGATCTGTCGTGTTCAGTGAGCGGACACAGACTGTGAGGAGCGAGCGTCAAATGGATAACGCGGAGTGGAATCATATAGCGGTGTATTCAGAGAAAGTTTTTCGCGGGGATGTGAATCCTCTCTACTCTACTTCGTCTACCAAAGGGCGCCAGCCTGTGAGGGCAAATGGGCAGCGGCTCAAGCCACAGAGCCACCCAGTGAACGCGTTCCGGCTCCCGTCGGTCCACGAGTTTCAAAGAAGAAATAAAACCGGAGGGTGGCGGCCTGGCGGGAGATGGTGACAGGTATGCTCTGGATTCTCTGCCTAAAGATCAAGGTGTGGTGCCATGGGTATAAAGAATCATTATTTTCTAAATGCTGTTCTTTCGCGTTCTTGTCTCTCGGTTTTTGGTTTTCATTAAGCGCCGCACTGCGATTGCTCTTGTCAGCCATTAGAACAAGCGTCTTAACGAGCACGAGCAGACAGGTTTCAACTGAGGTAAACATGATGGATAGAATCCACAAATAACCAACCAGGAAACGCCAACATGACTGACGGAACGTTTAGCCAATTAAACGACATCATTCCTTACATAAGGCAGTGCTATTGAACCTTGGTAGGCCAATGCACAAAGTTTAAATGAAAAATAAAATGACTGGCATATAACTAAACAAATCAAATGAACGAGAGCAGGCGGCCCCCTGAAGGGCGGGGCCCCCGGGCTGGTGCCCAGTCAAGGCCAATGGTAAGTCCGGCCTTGCATATAAGCAATAGTCATCAAATATTTTCCCTGCATAGCTGTTCTTTTTGTGGATTGTGGGATAGAACAGCATCCAGTTTACTGATTTTATTTGCTGTGACTACATCAGAGAGGGTTTATCTAAATGCACGCACGATGACTGGTCTCTGTTTGCCGTGGTAATACTCTCACACTGTCTAAACAACCAGTGTGTTGAGCGGCGGGTGGCGGGTATATCACCCACATTTACTTAAGATACAAATTGGAGAAATGTTGACTGATAGGCAGCAATTACTACTGTATATTTTAGTTCACTCCTGTGCGATCAGTAATAGCATTACACAGTCCTCTGCCTGCTGCAGGCCAGACTCAATAATATATTTTCCTGGCTGATAAGCAGGTGCCAGGCCGGGTCGTTGTCTCCATGTTCTCTGCAGCGGACCTTCCCTTGGCTTTGAGCAGCTGGTCAGCAGTTTTTCGAGGCTCTGCATGACTCCTGGGGCCTGAGGTATGAGTAGTATTCCATACTAAAACATTGCGTACGGACAAAGCTATAAATGTGCGTACGCACAAAAAAAAACTCACGCCAGACATGAAGTTGGCGTGGAGGAACGCACATTCTCACGTTAATTTCACAGTTAGTACATCCGACCATGAGCGTGAAAGCTGGCATATACGCAACGTTTTTGTGCGTACGCAGCGTTGATACTATAGGGATGTGGGCTACGACTAATTTGTCGTTTAAACGAAAGTTTTGTAACCGTGTAGTCGACTAGTCTAAAACTACGAATGGCCCAGAAGGCGTACAAAAACTTTGCGTAGGGCCTATGTAATACATATTAAAGACTAAAGAATGTAGGGTATTAATCGAACTGTTCATATACAATATTTAATGTAGCTAAAACAGGTATATGTATGTGTTCCACTTTCCTTACAGACTTATGATCATTAATATTTCTGCATTTGCTGATGCGCCAACCCTGACTGGATCATTTTAGCAGCTGCAAGAAGTGACGCGATGAGCATTTGCTTGCTTTGGCTGGTCTGTGCCTGTGCTTAAAATATGTAGGCCTATATCCATCATATATTTTCTTTTCTCATTTTAAGTCTGTTTTTTAAGACTCTTAAATGTTCAATTCAATTTTAGTAATCAAAGTAAATAAAATTTAGTAAAAGTGTGTCTATTACACTAAAATCATGAAACTTAAAATATTTAATAACAATTAATTAAAAGCTTAAAAACGAATGTTTCATTATTTGTTTATTTAAATGACGTTGAATGAAAAAACATTACTTTTTTAATTATGTCGCAATTTAAGTAGCCTACAAGTTATAATTAGGGTACGCCTATAGCCTATCAACAAACACGATAGCCTACATTACACTGAAAAAAGGGTTTCATTCAACCAATTAAAATATTTTAGGGTAAGGATTCACATCTAAATTTTATAACTTGAGCCAATTAAAAATACATACCTTTTCTTTATTATTTTTCATTGGCTTAAGTTATAAAATATAGATGTGAATCCTTACCCTAAAAATTTTTAATTGGTTGAATGAAACCCTTTTTTCAGTGTATATCATGTTTTGATTATTTATAAAGCAAAGCAATGTGTGTAAACAAAAAAGCGAATAGAAAGCAATGGACAAAAAGTACAGCAACAGAACGCATTTGATCTCGTGCAGAGCGAATGAAAAAGCCGCTAATACTGCCCATATTAACTTATTTATAGAACATACAGGCTAAACACTCGAGTCCGCATGTGATTATGATGTTAATATTATTTTACATGTTCTTGTTGACGAAATGCAAGCATTATGCTCGGATGAAAGTCGGCTCAATATTTGTGAACAATAACTCAGTCTGAGGGATCTGTGCAACCAATGCATGGACACACAGTTAACAGTGCTAAGCGATCATTTATTCAAGCGCTTTGTTTGTGATAAACATTATAATCAAAGAAATTTCTAAGTTCTGTGAATCTAGATTCTCATATCAGTTTTATTGAGTGGGCTCAAGATGCATTCATCGCCACATTTACATCTCATGCTGCCATCAAATAACGTCAATCCGTCTTTCATGCATTTTAAATATTTAAATATTGTTATTTATTATTAAGTAATTGTTAACATAGCTTAAGATAATTATATACTTTTTCGTTTTAAGCCTGCATTCCGCGCTTCCGATGCATTTTCCGCATCGCTGCAATAAGAACCCAATACAGTATAGTTACGCATGGCTCCAGTGAAATTATTATTATGCCACTTTGATATGAAATATTTTGCGTAAAACCTTCCCCGTTTTCTTCCTTAAAAACACCACCACAACTCGTCTTTCAAGTGGTCATTTCTGAGCGTGCTGCAATTGGCACAAAGGAAACGCATGCTAGATCTAAACAAAAATTAAAACATTTCGTTCCTGATACACCTTTAAAGACTATTAATAATTCTTTTTTCAAACATATTGTTTTAGTATGTAATTTAAAAGGTTTTTAAACGAAACATTAAAAAAAGTCATTTAAAGTATAGTATTTTGTGTAACGTTTTCGTGTAATCGACTGTTGTTTTCAGTGTCGACTAGTGGGAGTTTACCGTTTAAACGACTAGTCGATTAGTCTCGCACATTCCTAGTTGATACATGAGGCCCCTGGTTCTTTTGAACTCTGCAAAGTCACAAATACATTAAACCTTTTTAATTCATTCAGATGGTCGGATCCTTATAGCTCTAGTTGGCGTATATGCAACAAAAACACTATAAGACTCAAGTATATCATCTCAGATACTGTAAAACAGAGGTAAAGAATTGTGTCTATTCTAGAGTCTTAAAGGGACAGTTCACCCAAAAATAGAAATTCTGTCAACATTTACTCACCCTCAAGTTGTTCCAAATCTGTATAAATGTCTTTTTTCCGAAGAACACAGAGAAAGATATTTGGAAGAACGCTTGTGACCAAACAGTTCATGCACCATTGACTACCATAGTAGGAAAAATTACAATGGTAGTCAAAAGTGCCCCAGAACTGTTTACTTTCCTATATTCTTCAAAATATCTGATTTTGAGTTCAACAGAACAAAGACATTTATAAAGCAATTTTTCCTATACCTATGGTGGCCAAGAACCGTTTGGTTACAAGCATTCTTCCAAATATCGTTCTCTGTGTTCATCAGAACAAAGAAATGTATACAGATTTGGAACATCTTGAAGGTGAGTAATGAAGACAGAATTTTCATTTTTAATAATTTTCACATTACCATCAAAACATCCTTGGCAAACCAAAGTTTTGCTGATAAACAGCATGGCTAGGCTTTAACCACCCTATAAGCATTAGATTCTATGCTGTTCTAAACTGGTCTTTTCAGTTATGATATGATAACTTTGTTTTTATTTACTAAAACTCTAGTTCTGATATCTTAGCATATCCAGACATTTTTTTATTTTAAGGGGGAGAAGTTTTTCTTTAAAACTGGCCTGACTCCACTATGAGAATTAAAAACACAGCCTTTTCTAAAGTTTTTGTTGACATAGTCTAAGATTTCTTGTTAGGCATTCCAGATCATTTTTCAAGGGAAGTGATATTTAAGTCTGCCACAAAGGTACAGTTCCTATTGATCTGTGGTTGTGCTCATTTTTGAAGGAGTTTGACTCGGGTATAACATTACACTGCGATTGAAATGAGATTGTATTAATTTTTAAGCAGGTCCCATGCAGGTCAGCCGAATAGATAAAGGTTTTTGTGTGTGTGCTTGAGAGTCACTCCTCTGCATAGAAAGAGGCAAACTGACAAATGGAACAAGGTCTGTTTAAAGCTGATTCATCATTTGCGATACAAACGTTTTCATAACCAGTGAGGATGATTGACTCAACCTCTGTGTTTCTAACACATTATAATTAGAACCTGTCAATCAAAATTCCTTATATAGCCAATTGGAATTCAGTATTCAGTATGTGAATTATTCATGTATTTTATTCATTAAGACACTAGTTCTAAGTAAAGAGAACAAATACCTGCGGCTAGATGAAAAAAAACTTGAGTGAAAAATGACCAACAGGATTTTCCATGTAACTGCTGAAACAAGCAGTCCATGGAAAAAGGTTTAGATCGGCACAGATCAGGGATGGGCATTAAGCGGCTTGCTGGGTATTAGCATCAATAGAAGCACCTAATAGAAATCCCACTTATCTCTTGAATTGCAGGGGGCAGTTATTTGTAGTGACTGTGCATCTCTTTTCTCCCAGCTTTCGTGTCGCATTTTTACTTTCTCATGTTTACAGATGACTGTGTGTGCGTTTGTGTGTGTAGGGGTATGTGTGGGTGTTCTGCAGGTCTTTGTTAGGATTTTGGGTGGGTGTGTTCTTGTTTGATGCTATTTGATTGGGGCCAGCGAGGAAGTGGGCAAGCATGTGGTGTGTATTCCTTGTGTGCCAACTTGTTCTCCATGAGGGTATTCTCACTTTCTCCTTCTGAGAGTTGTTTCAGACGTTCATATGACACTGCAGACTGTAGGTAGGCTCATTGTACCCTCGGACCTCTGGATGATAGCATTTGTATAGCATCAGGGAGCATGATGGTGAAAAAAAGATTCAACCTGAAAATGATGGTGTCAGCTAACAGTCAGTGATTTTAGTAAAACAATTTAATAGCATGCAGTAAATAGGGACAAGACCCTGATGCTCACGTTGTTACCTTAAATTAAAACGAGCACATTTAAGATCTTTATAATAGTGGTGTGGACCAAACTGTGATGAACAAAGTGATCTTTCTGGGGGTTTCTCAAGGCTATATGGTGTTTGGCCCATTTTGTGTGCTCTCAGGTCTCTTGGGTTTTCATAGGGAGATTACATAGCACAGTCATTCCCTCTTCTCTCTCACATTCTTGAAAAAAAGAGGGCTTTCCAGGCAGAGGATCAACTCATTTAAATTCGAAGTCTCTACCCAGGGTTTCTCGGATGAACATCTTTTTGCTTTTCTGCCGACGAGACACTTTTGAATTTTGCATACTTAAAACAGGATCAAAGGACAGGCTGAGATGTGAGCCGAATTCTTAAATGTCCTATGTGAAACAGCTCTGTCTTTTAAATTTGACAGTGTCCCTTATTTTGGAGCCTATCCCAGCATTTTCCATCGGGCTGGCAGGAGTAATGGTGTGTGAGACGTTGGGTTCTTCCCTGTCATTTAGAGCTATTCGCTGTGTTATCAATGTTTAGGTGTCAGTGCTGAGCCAAAACTAATGCTGTATTCATCAATGAGCCCTGTTTCCTCAGCTCCACATACAATGGTACACAACAGTATAAAACCTTTTATCACTCATTATTTTTTTCGCATTTCTGGTCAGTGCACAGATCACTTCACTATTGATTTTAAGATCGAAAGATAACAGATCAATGGCTGTCACAAAAGGTGTCATGAATTTTAGACACCATTCCCAATGCTCACACGTACAGTACATGTCAGACTTGGAGTCAGTCATTAAATAAGGTTTTTACATTATTTAAATATTATGGAGTAGTGAGGGTTCTTGAAAAGCTCTAGGGTGTTCTGGGTCATTGGAAGATGACTGCTATGCGATTGCCAAGGTGTTTAAGTAATCCTAGATATGTCTTTGGGCCCATTCTTTGGTGACCTTGTGGGATTTTTTTATTACCCCATTTTCACACCCATTATGAAACGCAAGTGTAATCACAAAGCACACAATTTGAGGTATCAGTCATGTTGTAATCCTTAGAGTCAGTGGTTTGTTATTTCAATTAAAAAAATTATATAGGGCTTAGCTATATATACCCCAGTGTATGCCCTATCTATCACACATTAATGCCTGGTAATCAATTCAGCCTTGTTTATTTGAAACACACACTGGACATTTTTGTTTTTGTTTTAAAGCAACACTTTAGAACTTTTGCTCATGGCTCCCCCATGTGGTTGATAAGCGCAATTGTCTGTCACCAGTGTCATAAATAATGTCGCTGTATAAGGTTCCCCATGGGGAGCGCAAAACGTGTGGATTTATTTACTAAGCTAATGAAACCTGCGAATGCAGAAACATCATTTGGAAACCATTTTGCACTCTTCCACAGGCAGGGGATGGGCGGGGCTCTGTGTACCGACCAGAACACGGAACTTACAGAGTGTGGTTGTAGCCGCTATGAGGCTGCTCAGGTAGCAGCGAAAGTAGAATTCGTCCGGTAAAAGTTGATACCGACTGAAATAATTTTAGAGACTACAAAAACTACAAAGTGTTGCTTTAGGTATTTAGAGTGGATTTTGACAAAATGGCTAAAGAATGTGTGCTGTTATTTGTATCCTTACTTAAATTTTCATTTGGACACATTTGCCATTCACACCTGTGTAATGAGATCTGTTGTTGATATTTCAATGTCAGGCTAAATGGCAAACCCTCAAGCACACACAGACTTGTATTGATCTGTTAGATTCTCTTGTTCTTGTCTCATTAATCTAAAATTTGATTTAATACAAGTTCTCATCTCCTTCTGGCTTTAAGCCTGATTCAGAGACAAAGCATCAGGCTTTCGAATGTTCATTTTTTATAATCTTAACACTGAATAACACTTTATATCAAATGCACTAATAAATAGTCTATTCAATATTTCATGACATCACGCTGCCGATGTTGGATAAAAATGCTTTTTTAGTGCAGTATCCATCTATAACTCTGTCTAAATTGACAGATTAATATCAACAGAATTACAATAATATTGCCGTGATGTTGTTTATGCAACCCAGATAGCTGTCTATAGATTTACCCTACAGTATAGCAGCATCAGAAAATGAGCGTGAGCGTTTCTCTATAATTATGTCTCATTGTTAATATCCCATCTAATAATTTGCTCTGAATAAAAGAGAGCCATTTCTCTCTCACTTACAGAGAACAGTTATTTCTCATTTTCCTCTTAATCCTGTGATAAACCATTACAATAGACGAAGAGATTTGCAAAACACTGCAGCTATTCTCTGCCATTGAACTGTCTTTAAAGAGGCTTCTGTGTTTTCAGCTTCTCAGAACGGACTGGCGACATTCAGAAATAAACCCTTATGTCAACACTAACACTAACCAAAAATCATTACTATCTGCTCAATTAAATTAAGCTTTTTCTTCCACCCCAACCGTGTGAAACAATTTGATTTGGAGAAAAGAGTGCTAAATCTCTTGTCTCGGTGCATAGTATGACGTTAACTCCAATTTAAACTGCTGTCATCATAGCAGCTAATAAAAACCAGCTGGCCCTAAAGGCTTCCATAGAGATACAGGCTTACACTGGCTTGTTTATTTGGTGCGACATATCTCAAAGTAAGATGTTGTTCTTGTGTTCTACTTTCCCTTTGATATGTGGACAGCTTGTATGGTTATATGACTGCATGCTATTTTATTTTATGGCATTAACCAGAATGATTTATATGTTTCGTTCAGCTTTTAGCTAATGTTAATAAAAGACCAGGTGGAGGAGGCTGGAGTTGGCTCACATTTATGTTTCTAGTAATTAGTTCTACATCAAAAGTACTTCTCTGGAATTACACATCTGTTACACATCCTATAATCTTAGTAACCTGCTGGTCATATGATTGCCTCCATATTCAACTCTGGGTACACTTGTGCATGATGAAAATATTTCATTTTAGCCCACCATTAAGTTCAAAATGAGCAGTTGATACTTATAGAAGAATTTGCCTTAGAAACCACAGAAGAGAATGTCTCATCCAGCGGAGCAACAACTGTCTGGAGCAGACAGTCAGATCTAACTAATAATGTTATCTGTGAGTATAGACCCTATAAATGGGGCCATCATTGACAGCCAGGCAGGGAAATGCGCTGTTACCTCTGTTGAATGTGCAATGGGTTTGCTATGGAGTCTCATACATTTAGAAGGAAAAAGCATGTAGGTATGTGCATACTCTCATGATATTTATTTTTGTTTTTATTTTGTGTGTGCAACTTAATTCAAAACATGCTAATCTTTGACGATTGTTCTCTGTTTGGTCTTATTGTCATGTGTTTATTGCCATTTAAATGCTTCTTTTTTTGTGTGTAAATACCTCTAGTCATGTTACACTACCTGCGATAAGCTTAAAATATGAGAGGAAAAGGTTAAAGTCTTTGCCAATATAGGAGCTTAAATGTTGCAGGTTGATATTTTTATAGTTTGTAGTGTAAGGTACTGTAGTACTTGTTTGGACTGTAATGCATATGTTTAGTCTCTCATGAACACCATTTGTCTTTTACGATGACTCTTTTCTTTACTAAATAAATACACAGTAGTGAATCATTAATTTTGTAATATTTTAAATTAATTTTAATTTATAAGCCCTGAAAATTTTGATGACATACTGTAATGTATAACATCATTATTTAAAAATTAAATGAAAAACATCTGTTTTAGACATGTATATCTGTTAGACATATTTGTAAAGCATTGCTCTGTGATGTGTGTGTGCTATTGTAAATGGTTTCATAGTTAAGCTGACAGTGTCCGCTGCTGGCGGCTGCGCAAACTGCAGTGGCTCTGTCACTGCCAGTAATGCAGTTAGTTTAAGCTTGCAGTGTTTCAGCAATCTGGTTTACCATTCCATATACTCAATAACTTTTCTATGTGTGCACGCTTGATCTTTTTTCATTTTTTTACAACATATCTTTTTGTAAAACAAAGGTGTATATGTAGTGTTAATATTACTTGATCTGATTGCATGTTAAATATATTCTTATTTTCTTTCTTCATACATTGCTCAAGCAGTGGCACATCTGCAAATCCCATGCTAGAGCTGCAGTTTCATTGTTTTTGAGAGGAAGGGATTAAAAATCCAGCAGGGGATGAAAGACTGAATATTTTATTGCAGCGACAAACAGCAGATGGCCCTCTTGAGTTTTTATTTTTTAAATTCCTCGTCTGTGATTGTGTTTCTCTGGTGATATTAATCTAGATGAGAAAATACTCTGTGTTATTGGTGCATGATATTAAATTGGCACCCCAGCTCTTATCGCAACACTCATTACCATATGATTAAAGAAACAGGCAGCAGCGTTGGCCTGTGGAAAAAACACAGTAACTCTTCCATACAATGTGACATATAGGTGTGTTTGTCTAAATGCAATGGTGGTTGCAGGAGGACCTCAAAAATGTGATGGAGGTTGCAGCCAGGTTCGGTTGCAGCCAGTTTCGGTGGCTTGGGCTCAGGTGGGGCGTGTGGGTGGGGTTCTGATGCTGAATATAAATTCAGACATTTAATTGATATGGCTTGCTAAAGCCACACGGAACAAGTATTTATGCACTAGATTATATTCTTCACATTGTCTAGTGTCACAAATATTTTTTATTGCGTAATAGACTATATATATAGCATACCCATGCATTTGACACCATAAGTATTTGTCATTTGTCATGGCTCATAAATAATGACTACACATTGAGATGTTTGAGACAGACTTTTCAATTTCATATGAGCAATGTTTGCACACATTTAGAAACCGATAATATCTTATTATCAGCTCGGAAGGGGACTCACAGAGCAATCTTTCCGCTGAGATATATACGGACAACGGCTGAGATGAAGCGAAGGGTGGGCGTCACGTCTTTAAACGGTGGCAAAGGAGGAGTTTGTCGTTAAGACTTGTTGATGATCTATGAGGCTGAGGAGGCAAGCGCGTGGCCGTTAAGACTTGTTGATGCCGTTGATCTATGAGGCTGAGGCGGGAAGCGCGTGCGCCTCACTCGCTCCATAAGGTTGAAGACGCTCAATGAGCTCGAGCTGGAGGATGATTTCTTGAATACGTGTCTCCTTTTTTCTTCACTGCCTCATTTCAACTACTTATGCCTCGCATCTTTATACTCTTGCTTCGGGCGAAGACTTTTTTATATGAGTTTATTTGTTTGTTCGTTCCTGTCACATCGAGTAGACGTCATTCTCACCGGAGCCGGTCGACGTTACCTACATTTCCCCCTCAGAAGACACTCCGCTTTTAAGAAAGCAAAAACGCATATCATTATTGAAAAATCATCTGACCTAGAACATGGCTGAACGGGGAGCGATCGTCTGAGGAGAACCCTTCAAGAAGTATCTGAATATCAACAAAGAAAAGGCACTGAAACTTACCTCAACTCGTCGTCGTCTCGCCGTCGTTTCTGCCCTTATAAATCCCACGGACTGTCCTCAAGATGACAGAACGTTTGAGCGAAACCGGCGTGGATATGTGGTAAACTTGGCGAATATGTGAGACGTAGGAATATGTGTAGTCGCAGGGCTCCACCTGGGAGAAGAAGGTGGTCGCGTTTCTCCGCTTGACAGCTCAGAAGCGAAAAACGCTTTTGTTTGTTCAGACTCCGGCAGTGGACGTCGCTGTCCAGCGTGCTGAAATTTTCACCTGATTTATAAAAAAATAAATAAAGTGACGGGTTTGAGATCCTCTCGAGCGTGAATGAACGGCAGAGTATATGTCCGTATTATATATTTGGAAGAACCGGGCAACTCACGTGAAAATCATTGTCAGGAATAAAAGGTAACCTGTAAACCGTGAGACTTCGCGAAGCAATTGTTTTGTTTGAAAACTGGAGAACATGTGAAATACGAACAGTTAAGTAATACCTCACCTTTATATTCATCATGCCAATTCGGCGTCTTATATCACCGTTCGTGATGTGTGGATATCTTTGATCGTCATCCGTTTGTATCAAAGGGCAGAGCAAACAAACAGTCGCAAAAATGGGACAATAATTGAGACAGATCGGGCGGTTTGTTGTTGTTGTCTGTGCTTTGTGTGTAAGGAGTTCAACAGCCTTGTTTTTGAGACATGGCAGCGGCGATTGCCAGCGGTTTGATCCGGCAGAAGAGACAGGCACGGGAGCAGCATGTAGACCGACCATCCACCCACAGAAGGAGGAAAAGCCCCAATAAAAATAAAGGGCTTTGCAATGGGAACCTGGTCGACATCTTCTCCAAAGTGCGAATCTTCGGCCTCAGGAAACGCAGACTACGACGACAAGGTGTGGGAAGTTTCGTAAAGCAAACAATAATTGTGCAGATAAGCAGTCTATGCAGGTGCATGCGGTGTTTAATTGCCTTCAGACAACAGATACGCCCACATTTCCATTTCACATCCATATTTTATTTTATAGTCTTGACTAACAAAGATCCTTTAGGGAATTAAGCTTCTATTTGTTATGATACCGGTCTTGACAAGAATAGTTTAGGATTATAGGGTTTGTATAGGCTATAGTTTATAATTTTTTATATATTTCTTTGAGAATCAGTTTTTCTGACAGCATTCACATCAGCAAACCTGTCACAAGTGGTTAGGTCAGTATAAAGTCTATGTACACAACTTAAATCTATGTACGTCATAACACTGATATTTTTTCTCCTCCATTTGAAAACTAATATAGCCCATGTATTACATTTAAAGATATGGTTATGATGCGTATTTGGAGAAATGGATTATGCCTAAATATTCTGGGATTTGCAGTCCCTCTCTCACTTTCTCTCTCCCTTTGTTATACCCTTGGGAGGTGTTGATGTTGAATTATTGGCATGTTTCAAGTGAATGCAAGTAAAGCAGCAGGTGCCCAACGTGTTGCTGAAAAAATGCGATCAAACGATCAGGAAACAACATCCAGCAACAGCTAATCTGGAAATGCCAGTGATACAATATTTAGTTTAGATAAGATAAAGATAAATCACACAGTCGCCCCACCAGAAATCAGTCAATTTTGGTGCTTTTTGTCAATTATTATTATTATTATTATTATTATTAGGTACAAAGGTAGTGGAAGTTAGAATACTTTTTGTATTATATCTTATTTAGAGATCCAGTAATCCTGTAATCATGCCTATTTGATACACATTATCAAAACAAATAATTGTTTGTGTGAAGTTTTATTTAGAATTTTCAGCCCTAAGATAAATAAAACTAATAGTTATAATAAAAAAAATCAGTCTGATAAAACTAAAATAGAGGTGACAAGTTTGCATGTGCCGTGAGACCTGTCATAGATGTCCAAAGGGGAATTTTGCACAAATAAGTAGAAAGTAAAAGATGTGTCTGTTGCCAGGAGAAACTGAGAGTGATGAATTAGCCCTGCAATGTCTCTGCTAACATGCACCTGTGACGGCCAAACGGCCATCTTATTACAGATGGCGAACAGCTCATGGCCTCCCCTTACACTCCTAGTGTTAACGTTTTAGAAAACAGGTTCTTACAAGGCTTGTAAGTTATCCACCAAGTCTGCCCACATTGCCACAATAACCTTTTACACATAGTAATGAAAGACGCGTTCAAATAAGGTGTGTATTAATCATTTGTTGTTTAAGATGACTTCCGTTGCACTCTTTTAAGTCCTGTTGTGTTGCCTGAGTTAATTTTGACAAAGAGCTCTTGGGATTTACCTCATTAATTTCCCATTGCAGCTCAATTTACAAAATCTTCAGTGAGCATATTTACAGCCTTGAGGGCTCACCAGGGGCTATGTGGTGCTGCGAGGTAGCCTACCCACCGTCCTTGGCTCTCTCATATGTGACGTGTGTGCTTAGGAAAAATAATGGTTAAATTTGTGGTGTTAATTTAATAGTGGACACAAGAAGGACACTTTTATTAAATAAAGCAGAGCCATCTATTGTTAGGCAGCGTGGAGCTACAGTCATCTCCATTTTGACATGCAGACAATAGGATTCCCCTCAGAGTATGTAAATGCTTGTAGAGACTGAGACATTTTTTCTTGTGGCATTATTGAATAAAAAAGGCTTGTTAACATTGAGGGTTCGGATAGCCTTTTTAAAGTATATTTGCAATCGTCTTTAGGTTTGTGAAATATCTAATATCCGGACTGTAATGAATGTCATCTAAATCGATTTGCCAAAAGGAGAGGTACCATTTCCTTCTACATTTTGGGTGCTGGTGTGGACCTTGACCTTGTGATTAAGATGTGGCTGGCACAGCTCCCAATTATATTCAGGGAGTAGTCCTTATATGCTGTATCATATTGACATAAATTACTTTTTGGACTCTCAAGCAGAAAGCTGTTCCAGACTGGGCATAGGCTTGACCACATCATTATAGAGATATGTGTCTCTGTGGCATTGATTCATAAAAGGACATTATCATCCTATTAGGATTAGAGACTTCTATGAATGTGTAAACAGCACTAGTGGAAGACCCAAGACAGCCTTTAAGCCGGGTGCATTCTGTGCAATATTTATTTGCCTACTGATGTGCAACATAAAAAATCTTGTTATTTACATTCATGATTGTACTCTCAAAATTATTTATCCTTCTTTTCCGTATCATTTTCCCCTCGATTTTGTGTCATTTATTTTCTTTTGTAGGCCTGGGTTTGTGCAATAGCTAACGTTTCAATTTCTAGTGTAAATGAGGATGTCAGAGTGGACGAGGGATGTGACTTAAAACACCCAGTCAATGCTGTCAATTGTCTTAGATAAGATGTATATTGTACAATCTTACATGAATGACAGTTCATGTTGCATAGTTTGCCTTTGGCTTTTATCCAAGGGTAAATCATGAATAATCTGACAAGCAACAATTTAAAAGGACAAAAAAAAGCACAGTATATGTTCTGATTTGTCTGATATGTCTGATTTGGGTGCAAACCCAAACATTGGCTAACCATTGCTATATTAATTTCTGCTACTTTTGAACACATAACCTATTTCCAACCAACCATGCTTGATAATATAAATGGTATGATTCTAAAAATATGAGAAGGTTGAGCTGGATGTTAATGTCCAAGGCCTTGGAAATGATCTGAGAAGACATGAAAGGTTTCCTAAAAGGTAATGGAAAAAAGCACGTCTTTCATGTATTTAAATTCTCAGTATAAAAAAGAGAGGCTTTTCCTTTGATTGCACACAGAAAGCCGTCATGTAGCAATTTGTATCCTCTTTCTACGAAGGACATTTCATGGCCATGGGACATTGTAACAAGGAGTTGTTTACCAAAAAATCTTGTGGGAAGTTTAATTTATAGCAAACCAAATTCTGACAGTGAGCTGTAAGACAGTCTGTCAACTGGGCACATTTAAACATTTATTGTCATTTTTTGCTTTGGTATTTATCCACTGTGGAATTTTAATGCTCATTGTCTAGATAAGATTAGTGACATGACAAAGAGTCTTCAGAATTCCTCACCCCAAGACGTGCTTCAACACGCAGTTTGGCTATTACATGTTGTCCAATTAGAATGTTCAATGGAATGGAAGACCACCAGTGGAGACTAGTTTTTAATCTCTCTTTATACTAACTCTCATTAAAATGTCGGCTGAATCTTGCACACACTCAATTAGCCTTGACTGGAAGTGCCATGCCACAGTGCCTCTTGAGTGCAAGGTGCTGCTTGTTCTTCATTGTGTAAATTACTGAGCTTGATGTCAAGTCACCTTTAAAAACCAAATGATTCTCGCTAACACTGTACTTCCTATTCTGTTTAAACCAAAAGGATTCTTTTAAATTATAGCACACCACAACAAGTGGTATTCTGTGTTTTACAGTAGCTATGCAGTAAGTGGTGAGTAAATATATTTTGGCTTTTTACATATAAAATGGGAAAGAGTGCACATTTTATTTGTAATGTATTCTGAAAAGCTTTCTGAAATCTGATGATCAACATCAATGTTTGTGGAGATGTTTTAGGAAGTAATGATAATAGCAGTGCCTCCACAGTGACATCAGCAGCATTGGTGTGCTTGTAAAAAAGCTGGAAAAGCCCTTTTCCTGTTCCAGAAAGACTATAGTGGGTCAATCACATGTGGTTAAGTCTGCAGCTGGCGCTATGTGCAGTGAGACGTGCCCCCTCCCATCTCCGTCTGTCTGATGATAGCTGCTTCCTTCTCTCGAAAACACAAAAAAACAATACACCTGCTGCTTACCTTTTATCTGCATGAATGTTATGAAAATCATTCATCTTTTTAAAACCTTTAGTAAAAATATGTACAAAATGTCCAACACACAATGAGCGGTTTATTATTCTAATGAATAATTGATTACATGGATGCCAATTGATACTGATTAATTTTGCTTTTTGCTAAAGCAAGCATCAAGCATTATACTTAGCATTATACATCTTGCATATTTGTGCTATGAAAATGCATGATATCTTGTTTGTTTGGATTGTGTGGATTTAAATATTTTACATACTGTCTGGTAAAATGATTGGAAGCATAGTTTATGCCCATAATTCCTTTGAATTTTCCTTGTTGTTTTTGAGGAGCTAGGCAAACTCTTTACTGTCTTTAGGAGTCTTAAGATGCTGTCTCAGCAGTATCGACGTGTAGGTGGAGGAAGATGTCATAAAGCACTGCTGTGATTAGCATTCTTTTTGTGTCGCTCTCTCCCTTTAACTTTCTCTCCTTCCCTCTTTTGTTCTCTCCTTTGCTCTTTCATTTACTCCCTCCACCTTTGATGTGCCAGTTTTCTCAGCTCTGCCCTGGTCTAACTCAGGCAAATCTAGGGCAGCAGGCCAACAGTAAGCAGCAGTATTCTACCCACATTGATATGACAAGGGAGTTATTTGTTTACCCGCCTGGAGTTCAGCACAACATGGCTGGTAAAGTGTATCACACGATACCCTTACAGTCAACTGAGAGTAGGGAACATTAAACCTGTAAGAAATCCTCAGGTTTTCTAGTCTGTCTTTTGAAATTGGTGTCACTTGCATCTATTTATGTGATTACCCCCGAGCAGTGTTTACTAAGGCACAGCCTCCCCAGTGTTAAATACTGCACTCATCTAAGTTTTCTGTTGTTTCACATTACTGTAGAGCTTGCTATTTTAAAGAATTAGTTCACTTATGGTAAGAAATTCGATTTTTAGGTGAAATTACCCTTTTATTTTTGAAAGTAAGGAAGGTATGTACTGAGCTACTCTTTACTGTATAAAACCTCAGAGGTTTTTTAATGAGCGTTGAGTGTTATTTACCACTATTTCATTTTTTTGTACAATCATTCACGTAACTGTTTCTGTCTAAATAGGTGGGTTTCTTGGTCAGTTTGAGCCGAAAAAAGCACCTGACCGGGCGAGTAATTGAATTGCATTTGGATGTAAATCTTAAGTAATGCCTTTGAAAGCTCCTCCACCACAAGTCAACTGTATTTAGATGGTTTCCAGCAGTGCAAACTGCTGTTCTGCATTATTGAATATGCCCTACTGTCTAGTTGTGCATGTGCACGCATCTGACATTCCCTTAGCTTTTACATATTAGTTTGCTGTTTAGTTTACATACTTAGTTACATACTAATTTACATATTTTAGAGCACGCACTCAAACACAGTGTAGAATATTGTTATAGCTCTGAGGTTATGTATGAACAGTGATTTGATAAAATGTTCTTTTGATTCTGAGTCGCCTGCTTTCAAATAACAAAACAAAGTGTATTACACAGATTGTTTTGTTCTAAGGTAGTTGCACAAAACAGACAGGTGTTGTAAATAGCAAAGAATCATTCATGTACACCTACAGTATGAAGGACTTAAGATGGATACTCATACACTGTCAATATCTTTGTTTTTACTGACATGACATGTTTTAAAATGAAAACATGTCATGTCAGTGAGATTAGTATGTCTCACTCAATGTAAGAGGTATTTGTAATCATGAGATCATATTTCCACAGTTCCCTTTGGTTTAGCAATCAGATTATAGTGCCACTCATATTGTTCACCTGCCTGATTACTACACTGATTGTCTGATGAGCTGCCTATTGATATTAACTGGTAATTAGTTGTGCTTGCCAAGTATTACATTTTGACAAGTAAATCATCCTGCACCAGTTCTGTTATAGATGTAAACGGTGACTCAAATTATTCAGGTCACTGAGGACAAGTAAACCTCTGATTTAAGATTTTCCCAGTAGATGAAAATCAGACAAAATAAACCCTTAGATTTACACTTAAAGAGGATCCATAGCATCCAGGTTTTAATACCCTAGCAACAACATGGCAACACACTAAAACATATCTTAATGCCTTTGCAGCTTTGCTCAAACATCGCAACCACTCACAATACTCCATTATTGCGTTGCTGAGGTAACCATCCCTTCATTTTTTCAGTAAAAGCAAAAAAAAACAAATGTAGCTTTTCATTGACAATCAGAACCCCTTGTTGTTTTTCAACCTTTCCACTGAAACCATCTGGCTCCATTCTGGTGTAGTATGTATGTAACACCTACTTTTCACAACCTCTTTGGATAAAATCACGTTATCAAGTTACATTTATTCATTTACATCTATTCATTTTGCAGACACTTTTATCCAAAGCGACTTACAAGTAGGAGGAGAGCACATAAACATTTTGTCAGCACGCTAAACAGTAACGTTAGCTTACAAGGCCGTGCTACGAGGATTCAAGCTGGAGTAAGCAAGGGAGAGAATAAACAACAATATTTTTTTTAGACACAAGACATAGACAGTTATTGGTTAGTCAAATAAATGCGGAACAGGTATGTTTTGAGCTGTTTTTTGAAATATGTGAAGGATGCTGCAGTTAGGGTGGAGGCTGGCAGTTCATTCCACAACAGGGGAACCGAATGAGTAAAGGTTTTTGCGAGCTATTTGGTGCCTCGCTTTGATGGAACAACCATCAAGATGACGGGAGGGGATGTAGACCTAGAGCAGTGAGTTAAGGTATAGGGGCGAATTTGCCGTTATCGTTCTGAAGGCCAGTGTCAGCGATTTAAACTCATGCGGGCGATAACTGGCAGTGAAGTGAAATCATTTTAGGCTGATTGAAAACTAGACGTTCAGCTGCATTATGGATCATTTGCAAGGGCTTGACTGCATTGGTTGGAAGGCCGGCCAGTAGAGAATTGCTGTAGTCCAGTCTTGATATGACCATAGTTTGGACTAGCAGCTGAGAGGCATGCTCCGACAGGAAGGGCCTGATTTTCTTGATGTTGTAGAGCACATACCTGCAAGTTTGAGTGGTTGCTGCGATGTGAGAGGTGAATTTCTGCTGGTCGCCAAACATCACCCCCAGGTTCCTCGCAGACTTGGTGGGTGTTATAGTTGAGGATCCGAGCTGAATGGTAAGGTGTTCAATTGATAGGTGGGCTGGTATAACCAGGAGTTCTGTCTTGGAGATGTTGAGTTGTAGGTGATGCTCTTTCATCCAAGAAGAGATGTCCAGAAAGCAGGCAGAGACATGGGCAGAGATGGTGGGGTCATCTAGCTGAAAAGAGAAATAAAGCTCTTTTAAAGAAAGATGCTTTTTGTTAAAGAATCTGCATAAAAATGGTATGAGAACCCATGTGAATTAATAATTGGACCCAGGGAGGTGCTATATCCAGAGATGCCCAGTTTGGAGAGAGTGGACAACAGGATCTGGTGGTTCACAGTGTCAAATGCAGCAGAGAGATCAAGCAGAATGACAAGGATTTAGCTCTAGGGGCCGAGTGTTGGTTTCTTGAGTAAAGCTGTTACCAGGGCTTGTTTAAATGAAGTGGGGATACCAGTGGTGATGGAGGTGTTCATAATGTGTGCGAGTTGAGGCAATAGAGACCTGAGATAACCTGTAGGAGGTGGGAAGGGATCGGGTCGAGGGGACAGGTAGTAGGCCGGGTGGAAAGGAGAATTTTGGAGACATCAGTCTCCGAAAGGGGAGAAAAAGAAGGGAGTTGAGGATAGTAAGGGTAAGAAAGAGATCAGGGATGCATTGAGCAGAGAATTACCTGCTGCAAAGTCATCAGCAGTCAGCGAGTTATTGACGGTGGAGGGGGACAGAGAAGAGAAGGTTGAGAAAAGTTAACGCAGGGTTATTTATTTTTCAGAAATCTCTAAGTATTACTAAGAAATGCATAATTTTATGGAAATAAAATGGGTTACGATTGACATTTTCTACTAAAGAGGGCGCTGTTGAGACTTTATGTGAATAATTATATCACTTCCCAATGCACAACACAAAATCATATTTTTGAATTTCTGCTATTTTTGATTGATTTTATCACTCCACAGAATGAAGTAACATAAAATTACCCCACAACTCAAAGTCTTTGCAAAGATACCTGAGTTTTGAATATATACATACATAAAACTGAGATGTTATCATGATGGATTATCAAGCTTTATTTATTCTAAGAGTATGTTCTGTCTTTCTGTCCACAGATCCCCAGCTCAAGGGTATAGTGACCAGGTTATATTGCAGGCAGGGATACTACTTGCAGATGAACCCAGATGGATCTCTTGATGGGACTAAGGATGACAGTAGTAATTCTTGTGAGTTCTCTCTAACTTCATTATTTTGCCAGATCAATGTCAGGTGACCAGACATCCTGAAGAAGTCAAGACCTGGAGAAGTGTATTGTGGATGCCATTTGTACTAACAATTAACCACAGATTTAGTATTGCTGCAGTACATAAACATTTTTTAATGGACATCACTGTGATTTGTTCCTTCAAATGAATAAACAGCAGCAGTGCGATATGTAGCTTTATGTACCATTAAAACAGCAGTAAGAGAACTAAATATGTTGCTTCCTCCTCAGAATATTGAGAAGTAAGTCTTTTCACAAAAGAATGGAAGAGGTTCTTACTTATTTTTGAGGAAATATATGTTGGATTTTACTGGGCATTTGTCAAATTTTGTATTAAAGATCTAAGCAATTTCCATGAATAGGGAACAATTTGGTGTCTTATTACTTTTAATGGATTTAAAAACACCTATGTTCTAAGTCCTATGTTTTTACAATTCAAATCAGTAAATTTTATTTATAAAAAAATAATTTAATTTAATAATAAGTATTTAAAGGAATAGTTCACTTTAAAATTAAAATCGAATGATACTTCACTCACCTACAGTAAATGTCATACAAGCTGTCCATGTGTTTATTTCTTCTGTCGAAAACAAATTGAGGCTTATGAGGAAAGCTTTCCAGGGTTCTTATCCATATAATGGACTTCAACGGGGGGCTGTTGAAGTCTACACGACACCAGCCGATGAATAAGGGAGTTGTCTAGCGAAACAATTAGCCATTTTCCAAGAAAACAAAAAAAGATATACTTTTTAAACATAAATATATGGCTTGCACTGTTTTGAAGTGCCTCCATGAAGCGTGTCCAAGACTTCACGTACTACGTAATCACATTGTAAAGGTCACGTGTGACGTAAGCGGAAGTTGCGACCTAGTGTGTACGAGTGTGGAGAAAGAAGACCATTCAAAAGTTCTTGGATGTTGAATGACATGTTATATGTCTTTGTGCAAGATTATTGTTTAAAATGGTCAGTTCGTCTGCATATCAGGGATGTTAAAATCTTTTGAAATCTACATCACGCGTGATCTTTCCAACGTGATTGCATAATACGGAAGTCGTAGACATGCATCAGGCAGTGCAAGCCATGTATTTATGTTTAAAAAGTATATCATTTTTTAGTTTTCTTGGATTTTGTTTTTTTCAATTAAAACATGTTCATGTTTTGATCATTTGCTTCATATTTCTCGTGGGAAATGGCATGATGCCACACCACACTGTTTAAAGTGTTTAAAGTTCTACACTTAAAAAGTGAAGTGTGCACAAACGCATATCATTACTTTTACTGCACACACTTACAATATAAAATCTCAGTTACTGATTCATTTTCCACAGTTATCACTGTTTCTGATATTGCAGTAGGCTGCTCCCTGGGGAGACATGTGTGAAGTGATAACTCAGGAGGCACTGGTGTATTATTAGACACTACTGGGCCTGTTTTTCAAATGCTTCAGGGCAGCTGCTTAATTTGATTTTAATATGCACTGTACTGACAGAGTGACACACCGAGGGCTCACTGTCAGTCACACAGTCTGAGGAGATGACTTGACATTTCTGACAAACACACAACCTACACAAAAGGTCAGGTTTAGAAAGGCATAAAACATTATACAAAACAAAACATGAGTTACAAAATAATCCATGTTTAAACAGGGGCGGACTTAACATTAGGCAAAGATAGGCAATCGCCTGGGGCCCCGAGCTACCAGGGGCCCCCAAAAGGAAGGGGTGGACTTAACCAATAAGCCATGTCAGCAGCCACGTAGAGCCCCAAGTAATCATCAAAATAGTCGGGATATCCCTGTTAACGTTTTACGTTATTACATCTGTACGAATGCACTCCCCCCATTATAGATTAGAGTGGACCATTCCATTAGCACCGTATATGCACGAGACGAGTTCGACACCAGCTAGAGAAAGTTAACGCAGCGGCGGAATTAGTAGAACTACCCACAGCGAGAGTATCATTGTGTGGTACATTAGCTGCAAAACGAAGTAAAAGTCGCAGGGAAATAAAACAACAAAGAACGCAGCTACACCAGCGGAGAGGAAAAAAGACGATTTACAAAAGATTGTTGCCAAAGTCTCTGCTTTTTCCCCACACAAACTCCACTGCTGCTCATACAGCAGTAGCGCATCTCTCTCCCGCCAGACACAGCACTCTCCCAGCCACGAGCAATGATAATGTGCCAGTGAGTATTTCTCCATGAACACTGACAACACAGTTATAATGACTGACGACCATAACATCTGTCAAACAAAGAGCACTGTGCGCTTGGTAGGAGAGAGCGGCCAGTTCAAAGGTAGAAAGGTTGTTTGACTCCGCTGCGCAGATCGATGGGCACATAAACACATAATATAATGTCAGTACAGTGCTAACGATTCATACTGTACGCACTAGTACAGAAATTTGGTCACATTTAAATGCATGAAAGGTCGTTAACCACAAAAAACACGGAGAGAGGGCACACTTTGTATATAGTAATCCCAGATCAGGGTTTTTCCTGCATAAAGAAATTGGAGGCGGCCGCCTCAATCAAATTTCGTGCTGCCTTAGACTCTCGTCAAAAATATGTCTATATGTGTCTTCACAAAAAACACTGCGTGCATTATTAAACAGATTGTCATTTGTAACTGCAGTTACGAAACAATGGAGGCGCTGTTTCGTTACCAGCAGTGAGAAGCTGAAGAGTTCAGTAAAAGAGCTATATTAGGAGCTGTATTAGCTGTGTTTCACGGCTGTTCAGGAGTTTTACGTTCAATTAACATTTTCTTGAATTTCTTGAAAAGATTTCCTAAATTAACTTGCTGTACATCATTATAATGTTTTTAGCTGTGAAGTTGGCTCGTTGAATCAGCGTTATTCTGTACACAGCGAGTTCGCCAGTATGAACGCACATTGCGATCAGAACGACTCGCAAACAAATGACTCCTTTGAACCAATTCATTTACACAGAATGTAAGAGATCAGTGAATCGTTCAAAGCTCAGTGAACTACAAGAGAACGTAAGGTGTGAATGAGCTTTGCTCATTTAGTTAGACTGGTTACTTATGGGCTAAAAAGTCTCATAAAAAAGGCTTATATTAAAATTTTCAAATTTTCTGTTTGATTGAATAAATTTAATGTTAACCTTACTGTATGCATTACTGTGGGTTTAACGATTTAAATTGAAACAATTGATTGCATGTTGAAGATAGAAATGAGCTACAACAATTGGTTGAATGTAAATAACTCACAGAAAAGTTCTGAAACAAAAAGGAATAATGCTGGATGCATGATGAATTTCAATTTTGTACTCCGCCTTTAAGACAAATGCAAAGTCTGTTTTTTGCCTTTGTATGAATCTGTTATGACGCACCCATGGAGCACCTCCAGAAACTCACTTTGATGTAACTGTCCCGCTTGTATTTTGCCACACTAGACCGGTCTACCAGAATTCAGATCAGGATGTTTTTTTAAATCATTTTTATTCAAGCACCCAGGGAGCTCTGCCAATAACCCGTGAGTTGAAGTGAGTTCATTACAATGTAGGTTTAAATCACCCCTTTGGATGCACTTAGTGTCACCAGCTATATAGGCTGTTACTACCCTCCAGTACAAACATTGGCAGTTACCTAACAAGACCGAAGAGCTGCTCCAACAACAAAAGATCCATTAAATCGGCCACGCACTGGTTCTGCCTCCAATAGCTAGCCTTCTATGCTCGTGCTTGTAACGCCGGGCCACTGTTGCTGCCCACTGGGCATAAAACAATTATTCTACATAATATGAGGCCTCCATTCAATTTATGTGCATCGCCTTTTATATTTCACACGACTCGCTTTTTATACAATCTGTGAAGAGCAGCCTGTGTTCAGTTTATTAATGATGTTTTGGTTGAGATTTGGAGCCTTTTCAAAACTGTTGGCTAATCGAAGGAGTTTGCCTAATGTTCTGAGTGATAATTCTTTTGTATAAATAAATAAATAATATACATTTCATTTATAATTAGCGGTGCTTACTTAGCCATGCAAATGCTATTATTTTAATTTCTTCGAATTAAGTTTTGGAACAAATAAGTAACCCTAACTTTTACAGAAAACACTGTGCACACTCTTTATGGTACAGAAATGAATGATGCCACTGCTTGTTAAAGGCAGAATGGGTGATTTGGTAAGTTGCTAACTTTATCCTGCTAGCACTGAAATCATGATCCTACCCTCCATGCAAATCGCCGTCCAAAGCCACGCCTCCTCCAAAACACATGAACCTGCACAAACCAGCAGCTCTTGGATCAATTCCAATAAAATCATGTCTCATTCACCAGTGAGAACATGTTAAATTACAAAGTAAATAAGGTTACTACAATAGCGAAAACAGCTAACGTAAACAACAGCTTTAAAATGGGATTAGATGCAGCATATTTCCCGTTAGACGCTGGGTAAAGATGTCGTTGAGCTAATTCATAAAGGTCCACAGACTACATAAGCAACACAATCAAAACTCATCAAAATCGAATTATAACATGTACCTACCTGTCCAGATGTTACCATGGCATCATCTTTGAAACCCTTGACTACTGTAGCAGCGTGGAAAAGCAACACCGATTATAAACATACCTGTCAACACTCCTGTTTTGGCTAGGATTTTCCTGTTTTTCACACCCATCTCCTGTGAAACCTCCGGAACACAATCGCGAACAGACCGAGCGGGAAACCCCGGCGAACCGACTGTCAGGGACCGGAATGTGTTGAATGGAGTTCTGCTTTCACCTCTTTACTGTTTAGACATTTTTAATCGTGGCAATTTTTAATCTGGTCTTTATTTTTGTCCGTTCTTTGCAAGTCCCACTTGCAAACTTGCACACATTTAACAAAGGGAAACTTAAGTTCCAGCTGTTTACCTGCCATTCTCTCGCTGTGTCTGCACAGCGTATGGGACATATGGTGTTTGCATGAACAGGGTGAGCAGTGGGATGTAAAATACGTTGACTGAAAATGTACACAAGACCTATCATTGCATTCGGACCGCATGTAATGATTGGGCAAACATTTTTTTGGTCCTATGCCTTTCAAAAACTATATTTAATTATAAAAATATCATTGGATCACTTTATTTATTGGTTGCTATCAGGATGTAAAGAGATTTCCAATAAGCATGACAAAAAAAATTCTGGACAGGATCACACCTTCTGCCTTTAAGGGAGTTTTCAGATTGGGCTCGTTTGCTGCCGTCCGAACTTGAGTGCGATTGTTCCCAGCGCCCCCTGCAGCGTTGGTTTGGTTTCAGACTCAACTTGATTCTGTAGAACCCTGGTGAGTTTGCGTTCATCTTACGTCAACAAAAATGTGCACAGAGCATGACAGAAAACAGATCAATATATTGTGTTTTTATTAATTTGGTGCTATTATGCGCAGCAGAGTAAATGACATTTGGGTTTACTGTATGCGCGTTGCATGCAGACGGCTTTCTGCTGCTTACAAACAGACTATTTTGAGGAAACAGTGGAATACCATTGACATGCCACTCTGATTCCACTCACAACGCTGAAATACGATGCAGCCTGCACTCTCGCTCGAATCCAAGGTAAATCATCAACACTATCATCTCTTACATGTGTTTTATTGAAGGAAACACATAGTAATCGGCTTAAACGCATGCGCAGGTCACTTTACTTCCTCTATGTCTATGTTGCTTTCATATTCATGCGAACCGTGCCACAGTTCGAGAGCAAACGAACTCAGACCACCTCCTTCAGGTAGTCTCGGGTTCGGTAGCCAGGTGCGCACACAGGTTGACAGCTTTAACATTAACGATTTTTCATGAGAACCACGCCCCGTTCTGAACTAAACTTCAAGTGTGAAAGCCACCTAATAATCTGATTTATGATTTTCATCTAGAGAAAAATAAAATGGTTACATTTTTAAATCTGACATTCATTTTAAAATTAGGTGATATTTCCCACAAAAATTGGACCTAAGATATATCATTACTGTATAAGCTTGCTGTTGTGAATGGGGGTAAGATAAGAAAACAGTTTGAAAACTGGTTTTTACTTGCTCAACAATTCATTTTTATTTTTTAACAAAAAAATTACACACACGTGTTTTTGTGTCGTGTTAACTCCTGTGTTGTCTTTACAGCGTTGTTCAACCTCATCCCTGTGGGCCTTCGGGTCGTTGCTATTCAGTCTGTGAAGACGGGCTTGTACATCGCCATGAATGGAGAAGGCCATCTGTACACATCGGTAAGTACACAGCATAATTCAGCTTTAACTGTTTCTGTTGATTGAGCTTTAGAATTTTATAAAGAAGTCAGACCTTTCAACAGGTACTCTATATTCAACAAATGCTGACCAGCATGGTCTTTCTGATGACTGATGACAATAATGGTGACCAGTAATACTCTTAAAAGGTCTTTTTAACCTGTCTTTTACCCGCACAGCTAAAGATGCTGTACTATAATAGGCATGGAAATACATACACGCATAGATTGAGTAAAATAGCTCATTTTGATTAGCATGTATTTTTTATTTATACTTTTTTGTTATTTCATTATGAATGAAATCTAAATATTTGTAATACTCTTCTATGAACTCATCAACCATTTTAAATGAAAGGTTTTACAGAGCTTATTGCATTGCATTTTGGGATTGCCTTTACTGTGAAGGTGATGCTGGTTTGGAATTTAGTCAGAACACTTTGAAGTTGTAAAATTATGTCTAGGTAGGCAGTTCACTAGATTGTGGAACAGGTTTTGGCTGAAATGTACCATAGATAACATAGAGGCGTCATGACTTGATCTTAAAGACGCACAACATCTGCAATCCTCCCACTTTCACTATTTTATATCAGTCAGTAGTCCTGTCTCAGATGACTCTCACATCAGTCAAGGCTCAAAGCTAATTCTCACTTTATATTGCTTAAGCTTAGATCTATCCGAAGAGGTTCTCTTACTGCAGGTAAAAGATGAGTCATTGTGACCGACATTGTGACCAACATCTCATGATCCTTTATTTCATTGAGTTTAAATTGATATCGCATTCATAAGAAGTTGTGCTATTAGTGTAGCTAGGGATAGCTCAGCAAGCATATATTTGTACAATTCATTATGGAACTATGATATAAAATGGAGCATGTCTTACAGAATTGCATTGTTTATAGAATGTCTTAGCCTAATATACTCTTCCTCTCTGGTGCTGGATATCTTTGATATTTTGACACACAGTAGTACTGTAGTAAACTAATCAAACATAATTATGTCAGACATTTAAACATAACACTAAACAGAAGTGTGTCACAATAAGTAGGCTATCGTAGATAACGCCCTACAAAGAGAATATATACAACACATATACACATTTCACAGGTGTTTTTGGTTTTTGAATGGAGCTTATATTGTCAAGGCGTGTTGATAGACAGCAGCACTTTTACCTTGTTAACAAGCTGAAAGCTGTAATGTTCAGCCACAGCTGACCCAGCATATTTCACTGGGGAGCCTTGCACAATGACAGTCTTTCTCAGGTCTAATGGTCTTACTAATCAACTACGGATGCGCCCACACACTCTAACAGCTTTCCATCACGGCTTCTTTTCTCCTCTGTCTCTTCCTGTGTGAATGACTCAGGTAATGGCAGAGAAATCTGCCCTCTTTTTTCTCTGTCTGCTCTCTGAGGTTTGTACATTCATTTGTCATTTTTCCTCGCTTCTCTGAGAATGTGCAGTTATTATCCGATCCTTCGACCATTAGGGGCCATTTCTCGTTAGAGGGAGAAATAAGTGCACTTATCCCACAGATGCCCTCTGATTTTTATTTAAAATGACATTTAATGCTAGCACTACAGCAAATATGAGTTTAACATTTTTTTTTAGCCGGTCCTGTTACTTTAAAACGTCACTTAGTTAATAGCTTTTATATTGATGTGAGAATAAGTGGAATTTTAAATGTTAAGGGGGAGCTTGTTCATCTGAAAATGTCAGTCATAAAGACCACTTTTATTTCATTATTTTCATTCATTCAGATTTTTTTGCATTTTAGATAATGTTTTACAATAAGGGTCCATTGGTTAATGCATTAGCTAACACGAACAAATGTACAATATATTTTTGCAACATTTGCTAATCATTGTCAATTTTAGTTGCTACAAATATATATTTTTCTGTTATGTTAGCTCATTGTACACACTGTTATCAAATGGAATTTGTAATTATTGTAAATTTCCTCATTTTTGCAAAAACATTTTTATGATTTGTACCCTATACCACTATGCAAAAAAGACCACCATGAGATTTAATAATATTTTAAAAGGTTAACCACGATTTATGGATGCAGGACAACTTCAGGTGGCTAAAATGACCTGAAGCAAATTTTGTGTCAGTTTCTGTGACATTTTATCATCTGACAAATTAATGACATTTATTATGTACGATCAATCATCACTCATTTGCCTTCATCAGTCAACACGAATGAAGGCTTAGTGACGGCCCACTTTGATTAGTTGTTAGCCATTTTGCCATTGAGTCAGACTCAAAGAATGCGATAGTCCTGTTGAATAGAGCAGAATTCCATTAAGAAGCTCTTGCACTTCATCTCCGTCTTTTGTCTGACGAGCCTTTTTTTATACAGCGCTAGAGTACAAGTGACCCGATAGTATCGAAATTTTTGGAAGTCTCGGCACAATGGACTCATGCCTGGGAGAAAAGAAAGACTTCAATAAACTTCCATTTTTCAATCCGCCTCTTTTGTTCAAAAGGCTCTGCTCTCATCTCGACTGCTGATGCTCATAGGCTGATTCATCCGCTGGAATAATATTCAAGCTTCGTTTCTGGGTGACGGCAGGTGTGACAGTCATGCAGTTATATATTGTAAATACAAAACGGAGCATGTTTTTTGAAAAGCAAACATGCTTGTAATGCCCATTTAAGAGAATGAGAAATTCACACAGTTTATTTTAGTAACTGTTTAATATTACCATCTTCAGCTAGGCGATTTTTTGCTTTTTGTGACATGTTGGCTCTCTTTAATGGTGTTTTTATTCTCCTCAGTGAGACGGTACTGTAGCTTTATCACCTGCTAGACTTAGTAATGATGCCTTTTATGAGTCAGATAGTTTAGTTTGTATTGCTACAAGTAGTTGCGCATAGTTGTCAACTCACTTTGTAGAGCTGATTTTATTATTAAACATTTGCTGAATGATGCAGCCAAATTACATTTCAACAATTTATTAATCCTATTTTGGATTGCTTCAAAAACTTTATTTTTGCACATTTGAAGCACATTTTCGTCTACTGACATATTAACAATATGTATACTGTTTCACTACAGAAATCTTGTTCAGTGTCAGTGGCATGACCGGTGGTTATAAAACCATGCATATCTTTCCTCATCTCCTACTTTGAGTTTGCTGGTTGTCAGGATTCCTTCTAGGGTACACAAATATGTTGGTTAAGATAAGAAATAGTCTTTTCAGAGCATATTTTTGAGCACTGGTCTCATATCTAATCTGAGGTTTCACATAACCTGTCAGAGATAAGCAGCCGCCCATCCCTGCCCTGCCACTGACGGACACAGGAAGACGATTGTAGGATTAGCAGCCTAGCCAAAACAAATAAAATACCTTCACCACGAACCCATCTTTAAAACCATTATATGCGCTTATTTCTACATTATATGGTCAGAAAGACAGCATGTGGACACAACATTTGTCCTCACATGAATTACTGCGATATTTAAACCTGTTATGGAGAAATGGTTGTTTGGCTATGATGAGTTTAATAAGGACACCCAGATACTGTACTTTTTGTTTGTTACTTTATTTTTGTTTTAAACATGTAACCAAAATCACAACAATCTCTGGTTACATGAGGAATATACAGTAAGGTTGACCAACATGTGCTATCTAACTATAGCGAAAAATGCAGGGAGAAATCAGGGACTGGTGAAAGTCTGCATGCATTAGTGAACAATAAGGTCAAATCTAAGCTGGCTAAATACTAGGACAAGCTACATAGGCCACATTCTGCTAAGGTAAATAATGCCATAATTACATTTTTGCATCTTTCTATTATACAGTAGATATAGTCATAGCTATAATTTTCATTTACATGACATTTATTCATTTAGCAGACAATTTTGTCCATAGTGACTGAATTGTTTCACGTTCAGAACCCTAGGCAGCTTCCGGTTGGGGAGAGATATACACTGACTCTCAAATACGAGTGCATTTAACATTTTGTCAATGTATCCATGTATATCTGTACAGACAATGCCATTCTGAATACCTCTCAGTAACACAGACCCTTTTGTAACCCAAGGGTCACAGCAGGACAAGATGTGCTGTAAGTATTTCTTCACTTATATTACTGGCAGTAGTGTATAGAGTATATAGCAAAGAGCAGACTAGCTCACCCAGGAATGAAGCAATCATTTAAAGCTGGATAGAATGTTGGGAAAAAGGTGTCTTGTGAAAGCCCAATCGCACAGTTAATGGAGCCCTACCAGTGAGATGGAGCTTGGCACACTGATAAAGCCTCCCTCTGCCAGCTTGTGCAGCGGAAAAGAGGTCTTATTTAGAAATACATAGGGAAAGCAAGGTCAGGTGACTAATGGAGTCAAAAGCAATTTCACTGTCACGCAACATCTAAATGGATTCCTTTGCACGCTCCAAACAGTGGCATTATAGCAGCGCCAGTTTAGTCGTCTGAACATATATTCAGGCAAGTTTGGCCACGTTTTGAATTTAGACGAATAATTGTTATCTGGTTTCAATCGTGCACTTTATGAGTTTTATAACAGAAGCTGTGAACACAAATTGGCTTAATGTACTGAAACATACAGTTGTGTGCATGTGCATTATTTATAGCTTTGTGTTTATATGCTTCCTTAGTTTTCCAGAGCAGGCCTGACATTTCTCAGAGGAATTTGTCATAAATGCTCAAATAGATTATCCTCTTTGTCCTACTGTATGCATTTCCCAAACGTCCGTTCTTGTGTATCTACCTGTTCAACTGTTTAGAATTACGGCTTAGTNATAATCCTATTTTGGATTGCTTCAAAAACTTTATTTTTGCACATTTGAAGCACATTTTCGTCTACTGACATATTAACAATATGTATACTGTTTCACTACAGAAATCTTGTTCAGTGTCAGTGGCATGACCGGTGGTTATAAAACCATGCATATCTTTCCTCATCTCCTACTTTGAGTTTGCTGGTTGTCAGGATTCCTTCTAGGGTACACAAATATGTTGGTTAAGATAAGAAATGGTCTTTTCAGAGCATATTTTTGAGCACTGGTCTCATATCTAATCTGAGGTTTCACATAACCTGTCAGAGATAAGCAGCCGCCCATCCCTGCCCTGCCACTGACGGACACAGGAAGACGATTGTAGGATTAGCAGCCTAGCCAAAACAAATAAAATACCTTCACCACGAACCCATCTTTAAAACCATTATACTGCGCTTATTTCTACATTATATGGTCAGAAAGACAGCATGTGGACACAACATTTGTCCTCACATGAATTACTGCGATATTTAAACCTGTTATGGAGAAATGGTTGTTTGGCTATGATGAGTTTAATAAGGACACCCAGATACTGTACTTTTTGTTTGTTACTTTATTTTTGTTTTAAACATGTAACCAAAATCACAACAATCTCTGGTTACATGAGGAATATACAGTAAGGTTGACCAACATGTGCTATCTAACTATAGCGAAAAATGCAGGGAGAAATCAGGGACTGGTGAAAGTCTGCATGCATTAGTGAACAATAAGGTCAAATCTAAGCTGGCTAAATACTAGGACAAGCTACATAGGCCACATTCTGCTAAGGTAAATAATGCCATAATTACATTTTTGCATCTTTCTATTATACAGTAGATATAGTCATAGCTATAATTTTCATTTACATGACATTTATTCATTTAGCAGACAATTTTGTCCATAGTGACTGAATTGTTTCACGTTCAGAACCCTAGGCAGCTTCCGGTTGGGGAGAGATATACACTGACTCTCAAATACGAGTGCATTTAACATTTTGTCAATGTATCCATGTATATCTGTACAGACAATGCCATTCTGAATACCTCTCAGTAACACAGACCCTTTTGTAACCCAAGGGTCACAGCAGGACAAGATGTGCTGTAAGTATTTCTTCACTTATATTACTGGCAGTAGTGTATAGAGTATATAGCAAAGAGCAGACTAGCTCACCCAGGAATGAAGCAATCATTTAAAGCTGGATAGAATGTTGGGAAAAAGGTGTCTTGTGAAAGCCCAATCGCACAGTTAATGGAGCCCTACCAGTGAGATGGAGCTTGGCACACTGATAAAGCCTCCCTCTGCCAGCTTGTGCAGCGGAAAAGAGGTCTTATTTAGAAATACATAGGGAAAGCAAGGTCAGGTGACTAATGGAGTCAAAAGCAATTTCACTGTCACGCAACATCTAAATGGATTCCTTTGCACGCTCCAAACAGTGGCATTATAGCAGCGCCAGTTTAGTCGTCTGAACATATATTCAGGCAAGTTTGGCCACGTTTTGAATTTAGACGAATAATTGTTATCTGGTTTCAATCGTGCACTTTATGAGTTTTATAACAGAAGCTGTGAACACAAATTGGCTTAATGTACTGAAACATACAGTTGTGTGCATGTGCATTATTTATAGCTTTGTGTTTATATGCTTCCTTAGTTTTCCAGAGCAGGCCTGACATTTCTCAGAGGAATTTGTCATAAATGCTCAAATAGATTATCCTCTTTGTCCTACTGTATGCATTTCCCAAACGTCCGTTCTTGTGTATCTACCTGTTCAACTGTTTAGAATTACGGCTTAGTAAAGCATGCAGGCAGTCTCTCGATAAGTTATACATTCTCAAGAGAATTTATGAGTGTGAAGCAAACCTTACACTGCTGGAAGACCTACAAGACTGAGAAACCGGTGACAGATGACAAACATCACTTGGTCACTGGTGGGTACAACTAGTAGCCTTGCATTTATCGATATGAATGTGGGATGCAGTAAGTTTGTTTACTCGCTCTGTTTTATCCATAAGCTTTGAATCTGTCCACCAAAAAAAGAGCAAGAATATTGATTTCCTCACCGGTTTTCCCCTGTGGAGTGGGACGTTCAGCCATGATGGAGAGCGGTAAACCCTACATTGATCCTCAGCTGAAAGGGAGGGCTGGAGTTGTGTCAGGTCACTTTGTAAAATCTGCCTATGTCTTCATAAAAAGGATGTCGCAGGGCCTGCGTTTGGAGCCATGCGTCATGTGCATCTGACAGATAATCTGAATGCAACAGAGTGGAAAGAACAGAGTATTGATTAGAGAAAAGGAAACAGTGTGAGAGGTGGAGAATTTTCTTGATGGCACAGAAGGGGAGGCTTTGGATTTGTCGGAGGGGTTCACTTAAAGGAACAGTTCACCCAAAAATGAAAATTCTGTCTTAATTTACTGACGCTCAAGTTGTTCCAAATCTGTATGAATATCTTGTTCTGATGAACACAGACAAAGATATGTGGAAGAATACTTTTAACTAAACAGTTCTTGGCCACTATTGACTACCATAGTAGGAAAAATTGCTTCGTAAAATTCTTTGTTCTGTTGAACACAAAAGAAGATATTTTGAATAATGTAGGAAAGCAAACAATTCTGGTGGCCAAGCATTCTTCCAAATATCTTTCTCTGTGTTCATCATAACAAAGAAATTTACACAGATTTGTAACAACTCGAGGGAGAGTAAATGAACTGTTCCTTTAAGACATTGTGCATCCAGTAATTATACATTTATGCATTGAAGTACTTTGGGTGGACATAGATCATTGTGTACTGTAGAATTATTCAATGAAATGTCTGCATTGTGCAGTTTTCATTTTGTTGTAATTGTTCAGAATCAAACCTAATTCTGTCTTCTGCAGTCAGTCACTGGTACAGCATTTCGTATATTTAGAATAATGAATAGTTTTGTGATCAATACTTTGACTGCCTAATAAATATGAATGGTCAAAATGACAGTAATGGAATAAGGTAACAGTACAGAACTGTGTTACACAGGAAATATTTGGTCTGGAGAGGAAGCTATGGGCTCTATGCATGCGTGACTTCCGCGTTTCACGTTCAGAACCCTAGGCAGCTTCCGGTTGGGGAGACTTAAAGGGCCCTATTTTCACAATCTAAGCGCATGGTTTAAAGCGCACGGCGCAGGTGCACTCAGGGCGTGTCCGAATCCACTTTTGCTAATTTAATGACGGGAAAATGATTGGTCTAAACGTTTTGTCCCGATTCTCTTAATGAGTAATGGGTGTTTTTTGGGCGTAACGTGCAGTAAACCAATCAGAGTCTCATCTCTCATTCCCTTTTAAGAGCCAGTTGCGCTCACGCTGTGGCGGATTCGCTACTTACTTGGCGGAATTTGCAAGAGCAAAGACTGGATGCTTCTCATCATCTACATGACAAGCCGGATTTTTATCTTTATGTACACAATAATAATCTTTCACAATGTAATCCATTTATTTTTTATATTTTGCATGTTTGTGTGCTGCTGCGCTTCCCTCTGCGTAATAAGTAAAGTGAAAGCGCGTTGTATGTGGACCCGCCCAGAGGCGCATTTTCTACTAATGCACTCTTTTTTTATACAAAAAAAATATTGCGCCATTGATTTTAGACTTTAGACCAGGTTTGAGTTGGTCTATGACGCAGTGTATTTTCAGTTCATCAAAATAGCAATGCGCCAACAATGTGCCTGAGCACACCTCTTTTTTAGACCAACACGCCAATGGGCGCACAAATGAGCGCAAATACATTTGCTATTTAAACAACGCATCGCAGGATGGGAAAATGAGAACTGCGTCGGGCGGAAACTAGCAAAAACATTTGCAATAGCACCCAAAGCAGAGAGAAATGGAAAATTTAGAAAATAGTTTTTAATAATAATTTTTCCATTTCTCTCTGCTTTAAGTCTCCTCAACCGGAAACTGCCTAGGGTTCTGACCGTGAAACGCAGAAGTCACGCATAAATATAACCCATTGCTAACCTGGCAACCCACTTGCTCACGCCAATATATGGACACTTCCTAAGACTTGGTCAAAAATGCAATGCTTGTTAGTTGCAGAGCTTCAAGTTGGATTCAAATTCAATTTCCAAAGTAATTCAGAGAACTTTTCACAATCCAATGCGTGTATCAATAAAATAACTGCTTTTCAAGCATTCTCATGTATCTTCTCCGTGTACACACAAAATCAGAATGCTCTGAATTTCTTCCCTGTGGGGAGCATTGATGAGCCTGTAGTAGTTGTAGAACACATGATCAGACTGTGGAGCACAAATATGTGCATTCAGCGTGATTCATTAGAGGAATTACATTGATCTCAATAGAGTATTGATACCATTATCCCTTACAGTTTACAGTTTAGATACTCGTGGCCTCATTTCCATAAGGCACTTTCATTTGATTCCAGCAGATTCCAATTTATCCTGCACTCATCGACTTAAGTGCTATCAATATGCAAACACTTGAGGCTATTAACTGTTCAGTGCCCTGTAAGTTTATCATTATCATGTGACAAAAAGAAACTAAGTCTTGCTTTTGGTTTGCTCACAACTTCCATATGCAATGACGACAGTAGATAATAGGATTGAGCCGTATGCACGACATTTGTATGCATACTGTAATACAGCCTAAAGCAATAAGTCATTTCTGCATCCGCATGCACGTTAATTAGGTTTTAAAAAGATCCTAATGTCACCAAGTCTTCCATAAATCTTCATCACACATGATGCATTGTTTTCACAGGGGCAATCCCGTAAGACATACTTCATACAATGCCCATTGTTCCTACATACCTCATATACATTACACTAGTATGTAAGTGTATCAAAATCCACAAAACACATTCACATAGAGTATAAATACATTTATTTGAGCAGTGAAATATGTTTATTTGTCTTTTTATTGGATTCCCGCATGAAAGTAAAAGATGTTCTGCAATGGCAGTACTGACCAGGGCCCAAAGTGAAAAGATGTAATTAGTTGCGTCTTATTAGAACATTCTGATAATACTGATTTGCGTATAGTCTTAGCAACTGTCAGAGTGGTCTTGGAAGACCTGTAATTAGCTTAACATCTTATTTATTTTGAGAGAAGATTTGATGGTGATCGTGGGTGGTGTGCACTGTGGAATGAATCCCAGCCTTGTCAACCCTCAGTTTACAGCCGCACTTGTTTCATAAAAGCATCCCAAACTCTTGAGTTTGCTTTGTGGCGTGGTAGATAGCAATGTTAGAGCCATTAAGCTGGCAACCCTACAGAGAAACACACTCAGTGATTAACACTGAAGATCAGTTCGAAACTAGAGCTTGCCAAGCTTCTAGATACTCATCATTTAAAATAGAATCAGCCTCAAGCTACCCTTTTGAAAAAATACTTAGCGACAAACCACTAACAAAAAAGTAGCTAACTTCATTGAAGCTATTTAGGGGTACAGTATAATTTTTGGCCAACCTTATTTTTGATAGTGTAACAGAGTATCTTTGTGTGTTTATCTTTAAAGGGATAGTTCTCCCCAAATGTAAAATTCTGCCATGATTTACTCACCCTCTTGTCATTTGAAACACGTATGAGTTTCTTCTGCAGAACACAAAAGAAGATATTTTGAAGAATGTTGGTAACCAAACCACGGAGGAACCCATTGACATGCATTGGTGCTGTGTCCGTACAATGGAAGTGAATGGGTACTGCCAGAATTTCAAAATATCCTTTGAGTTTTGCAGAAAAAAGAAAGTCATATTTGTTTGAAATGACAAGAGGGTGAGTAAATGATGACAAAATCTATCCCTTTAACACATACACTTATATTGAACACATCTAAAAAAAAAACATACTGACAAAAAAAGTGTTGTTTTTTAGTGCCCATGCAAAACTTGTCATAATGCTGGAGTGCCGTAACAACGGGTGCAAAGGTGCCTTTTGCGTGGTTATCACGTTACGTTTTAGATTCTGACTTGTTCTGGATGGTAACTAATGTGTTCCAGGTGCAAGTCTTGCATAATATTTTGGTCTTAATTCGATATAGCTGTTTTTTCTTATAATTTATGCATGTCATAGTAAAGTAATGAAGTAAAGTAATTTTTCTGTCTGTTTCATCATCATCTTCTAGGCAAAACATCTAAGTCAGATTATTGTTCTAAAGAACAATAATGATTCTGAGCAATAAAATAAGATGGGGAATACCGCTTACTAAATATTTAATTTGTTACAAGGAAAGAAGATGTGAAATATGGTGCAGGGAGCTCTGGGAACTCCATTGAGTGATGACTCAAATGAGAATCTTTTTTTACCCTGAACCAACAAACTAATTTGCTCAAATGAATCAGATTTATAAAAGCTACCTGAGTGAGAGAGGAAAGTGTGTTTGATTATTTTATCTACTGCAGACCTTTTTACAGTATTTCCTGTCTTACAGTATACATGTCTCTCACTGCTCCCTTTTTCTACGCTTAAACTCGCCTGCAGAACCAACAGCTATTTGATTTTACGCGCTGCTTACAGGCTGTGCGTGAAAGTATAATGAGCACCACTGCAAGCTCGATGGCTGTTTCCATACCAGTCCCCCGGGCCACACCAGTACGGATAGCTTCCCACAGATTTGTTCTATAAGTCTGTCGTCATGCTAGGCAGTCTTTCATCCCTTGCAGCAAACGCTATGCTTACACAGACCCTAGAGCTCTGCCACCGCGTCTTTTATTTCCTCTGCAAATGAAAGCAACATTTTATAAAGCGTTATACAGAAATCAATAGGGAAAGCTTGTACCGAAAAGGTTTTGAATCATCTTCCACCTTCAAACTATACCAGAAAGCCACAACAATAAATTCAGCATCTACTGGTTCATTTACTATTTGTTTGTGTTGTAAATTCAGGTCAATGATGACAGTAATAGCAATGTTATCACGCAATTCTGTTACCACGTATAAAGATCGTTTGGGCACATTGGTTTGAGTTTTGCTTATTTTTTAAAGAAAGGGTCTAAATTATTATTTTGGGTAAACCACAGCATGCCACATATCCTAGAGTGCTTAACTTGTGTTGAACCCGAAAATGAATTTCAGTATTCAGGCCATAATTTGTGACTAATGCTTCCATGAAGACTTTGACAGGGGTGGGTCGTCAATAACAAACGCATGAAAAAACAACAAGTGTAAACAACAGCTGCTGTTGTAACATGGTGAGGTGCACAGAGGGTGAAATGGCAGGGCAGTGAGGTACTGGCATATGAAGACAAGGTCACGTTTTCATCCGCACAGCACGGACAACGATCATTTTTAGCTAATTTCAAACATTCCTTCCTTTCCATCAGAAGCACTAAAATGTGATCATTTATTTCACCCAGATGTTCCTATCTGCTATTTTATGTATTTTGCTTGTATATTTTGAAGAATGTTGGTAACCGAACAATGGCTGTACCCCTTCACTTCTATTGTATGGACACAAAACCAATGCAAGTAAATAGGAACTGCCTTTGTTCGGTTACCAACTCTCTTCAAAACTCTGTTTTGCAGAAGAAAGAAAATCATACAGATTTGAAATGGTTAGAGGGTGATCATATGAATAATTCTCATTTTGGGTGAACTATCCCTTTAAACACACTTCAAGCTTTAAAAGGAACCTTGGGTATAGAAATGCAAGTTTAAGCAAGTTTAAGTTGCAACCATTAGACGTAGGAAAAAATGCGTCAATCTTTTTTGTGCGTCAAAATCCTTGACATCAAATGGTTGCAACTTAAACCCGTTCTCTTAACGCTACAGCGAAGCACACATATTTTCCATATATAAAAGTAAAATATGAGATGTCAATCATAAGATCAGATATATAAATACACAGGGACAGTAGGTGACGGTATGTCCAATTGACACAAGCCAGCCAGCCATAAAAGAAGAATGCCTTCAGTAAATGTTGATAAATCAACATCAAAAAGTAAAAATCGGGATAAAATGCATTTTATAATGGCTAAAACATCATGTATCTATTAAATTCACAATGATTTTGGTTAATTAATTAATATGTATGTTTGTATTGTTTCTGACCAGCAATATTAAAATGTATAAAAATACACCAAATAGCGTCTTTATTTTCTTTCTTTATTATTTTGGCATTATTTATATATATGTTTTTATCCTACAGTACCTTATATTTACTGAAGAACTGTACCTTCAATATCCTCTTGTAACAGTACTGCACCAGCACCCACATTACTTGCATGTACTTCAAGTTTGAAAGAGACAGTAAAATGAGGAGCGGACAACACAGGAGAACTACATAAAGTTTTAATAGCATCAAAAGCATTTTGTGAGTCAACTGACCAGACAAAATTCTTAATAGGACTAAATCAGTCAAGAGTTTAGCAACTGTGGAGAAGTTTTTGCAAAAACGCCTGTAATAACATGCCATACCAAGGAATCTTTTTAGTTCTCGTCGAGTGGTGGGAACAGGAAACTCATTTATGGCAGAAACTTTAGCAAACTGTGTTAAGTTTGGCTTCCTGTGCGTGCAACCATTTTACGTCATCGAAAAAGAACATGGCGGCCTCCTTAGGTTAAAATGAGTATTACATTTAGGAGTATTACATTTAGGTTTTTTATTTATTTAAAATATTTCATGTGTTACTAACGACAAATGCAAGTAGTGTAAGGCTATTACAACGTATTAAGCCATACATCTCTCTATACCCTGAGTTCCCTTTAACATTTTGTTAATTTAGCAAATGATCTTTTTAAAATCAGCGTATTAATGCAAAGACAAATTTTCTTCTTGAAAATCAAAGATATTTAGCCTTATATGGTCTATATGTCACAGCTACACCTGAAGATTGGAACATTTGACAGGTCTTTCTTTAAGCTCTCGACACAAGCTGTGGCATTTCTCCATGTACCTGCCACGAGATGTAAAATGAGATAAGGCGTCTCCAGTTGTTTCTCAGAAGATATCTCTGAGGCCCAGATGGTTTCGTTCGGTAACGCTCGGCATGGTACACACGCTCAACCCACACGCTACCTTTAACAGCGCTCTTCATCCCCGCTGCCAGACGGGGAGATATTTTTGACCATTTTGGGATCCCTCCACAGTCTTGTTTTATAAACACTCACGAACACCCACTTGCCTGCCCACAACCACGTCTGCTCTGACAGCTCTGGCAGCCTCACACTCTTCTGAGCTTCGGAGGGTTTGTGTGCGCACGACGGGGGGAGGGGGGGTGTTCTCTCTTCTCAATAAACACAGATAGACCCCAAACACAATCACTTCTCTCTTCTATCACACGGCACATTTGGACAGCACTGACTGTCTTATATATGATCAAATGGGCTTCACGGGATCTGCCAAACTGTTGGATGAGTGTGGGATGGAAGACTGCAAGTTTGGTTCGCAAAGCAAACCTTTTAAAATACTTCTCTGTTGTATATTCTGTTTATTACCAGATGCTGGATCAATTTGCATTATGGTTGTTGGTATTGAAATATTCCTGGCTATGGAGATGCGTTACATGCCAAACATCATGTTGACAACATTATTGTGATTTTTGAGGCTGTGTTATCTGGCCTTGTTTGGCAGGAGAATGCACAGAGGGTTGTTTCTCATTTTAATGGGTGTCCTATTAAAATAATAACGCTGTAATAAACTCCACAAGCAAGCGCACACACATTATTGTGTGTCAGTAAAGTACAAATGTTTGCTTGTGGAAGTAAATCCTATATGTCACCCAGCAGTGTTGACTGTAGATCTCAATTACAACGTGTTCATAAAGGGCGTTTTATAGCATGTAATGATGTTGGTATCGTGCGATATCAGCCTCTCCTGTAGCATACGTGTGCTATTTAATTTAATGGGTTACATCATTAATCTAAGCACCTGAAACATCTTCGGATGGAGCCTAGTCAGTGTAGCTTGACCAGTCGTGACTAGAGCAAATTAAGTTCTTGGTGAGATGTGTTCAGGATCTATGGTCCATGGATGAAAAATAGTCCCTTAACAGGCTACCAGAAGAGTTCAGCTTGTTGTTAGAATTTAACCTTCTGGTGTTGCCTTGTGGTGGATTAGTGACTACATCCAGTGGATTTGTGTGAATGTTTAGGGTACAATCTTGCTCTCATAGCTTTCTGAATTAACTAAAACAGTTGCCTTTGATTATGTTAATAGGGCCAATGCATGCTATGGTTTAAGATTAAAGGGGAAATGAATATTATTTCATTATTTACTCACACTCAGGTCTTTCCAAACCTGCCTGATTTTCTTTTGTTTCTGCAGAACATAAAAGAAGATATTTTGAACAATGTAACTAAACAGTATTGGTCCCCATTGACTTCTATGGACACAAAACCACTGAGACATTTCTCAAAATATCTTCTTCTGTGTTCCACAGAAGAAGTAGTTATATACAGACTGAATGACATGAGGATGAATTAATGATGACAGAAAGAGTTTAGGGGGGTAGAATTATCCCTTTAAGATATCCTTGAATATAAAGACATGATTTCTGTGCAGGTCAAAATAACACCTAGTTAATGTCTTAGGCCGGGTTCACACTTGACTTCTTTTTTGAAGCTGCTAGCTTCAGTTTTACATTGTAATTCTATGGAGTAAACCGTGTTTTCAAAAAAGTCCTGAGTGATTTTTAAACTCCAGCGCCAGCGTGTTTTTCTGCAGCTCAGAGTGTCTTTTCTTTTTCTAACTTTTCTAGAAAAAAACGCCCTAAGTCAAGCACCTTTTTCACAGCTAACCAATGACAGAGACCTGTCGTTTCCATAACAACGTGCGAGGAACGTGATTGGTCGAGAAGGCTCAAGCTCGGAAAAATAAAATGGTGGCCGAAACGCCTGTTCGAGCATAGTTTTGTTTAAATGTAAGTTTAACTTTTACTTTCAATAACTCTTGATTACATTTCTAGCAAGAAAATAGTATTGTAGTTTTTACAGCCTGGTACAAAAAATGATTTTGGTCTATATAGCTAATTTTACGCTTCATGACATCTGTGAGGACGGTGACTTTTTTTATAACTCACCCGTTTAACTTATATTAAGCCTTAAAATTCTGCAAAATAGGTACTTGAGTGACAAGTGGTTTCAGCAACCAGGCACCTCAGCTACAACCACGTCCCACCTCTTTGCCCATTTTCGATTATCCAGGAGTGACGCGCTGCTAAGATGGCGAAGGCCGGCTCCGCCCACTTAAAGCTTCAAAACAACTCCTCAGAAACCTACGGGTGACGTCACGGACACTACGTCCATGTTTTATACAGTCTATGGTTTATACAAGTGCAAAGTTTTAATATTTAAAAATATCCAGTTGAATATGTGTAATATCCAAGAGGGACATTTTTATTTGGTTCACAATTATGTTTAATGTTTGATTTATGTTTAACTATCAAATTTATTTTCTAAATTTATTTCAAAATGTTATAGGCGGCAAAAATACAAAATAAAAATTTGAAAAATATAAACAAGACACTTGCTGGCATATTAAATTAGGTTCATATTGACATTCCTGAGTTTTTCATTACAGACTTTGGAGTCTTGGCAGATATGAGCATAGTTTGTGAGATGATTTTGTGAAACTCTAAGAGAAAACCTGAAAAATAGGAGACTAAACACGAGATCTTAAAAAGCATTTGCTCGTCTCCATTTACTCTGGTGCACATTTACATTTTCAAGTGTTCCTCTGGGCTGCAGAGACGTCACACTGATGGGGCTTCTCTCACTGCCAGTGAACGGTAGTCCCATGCTCGTAGTGATGGATGGTTTTAAATCGCCCCATGATGCAATTCATATTCCTACTTCTTGACTGCTCTCTGTGAGCAGCTCTTTGGACCAGTGAAAGACAAAGTCTGCCTCCCTGTGTGTGTGTAAGAGCCCAATTTGAAACAACAAAGAAAGACATCAGCCATATCAGTTAGACATCTGTGTTTTCTGGGGAGAACAAAAGTTTGAACAAAAACATTATACTGTACAGTACAGTTCAATAAAGCATGTTTGAAAAAATAAGATCTGCTACTTGTTTCCACATTTGCACAGGTGTGTTCAAGAAAAATAGAGTAGGAGATCTATTCTTCCTGGGTTTTTAGGCTATTTAAAGTTTTCAACGAGTAAGCATTGTCCAGCACAAGTCATCCAAGATTTTCTTCATCCTAGTACTGTATAACTATGCATATCTGACATACAGGCATATCGTGGAATAACAGGAAACTGCAAACACTTCAATGAATATTCTGGCAGTTCAAAGAGATATTTAAGAAGGAGAGGAAATAAAAAATTTACACTTTTGCTCTCGCACACGTACACATTCTCCCACACTGACACAAGCTGTGAATGTGAGGTGGAAGGTGACTCACTATGCTTGCTGGCAGACAGAAATCCCTGCTGGAGGAAAATACTGTCTGTGAGGGAGACACAATTATGCATAAATAAGTTCAGACCATCCCCACTAACATGCTGCAAAGATATGTTTAGGCTGAGCCCACGTGGTCAGTGATGTATTGAAGCAAAAAGAGATGATTCAATTCAATTTTATTTATATAGCGCTTTTCACAATGTGGATTGTTCCAAAGCAGCTTTACAGGAGAAAAACAGAAAAACACAAAAAATGTAAAACACTGCACAGTGCATGGTGTTTATAGAACAAACAAGATCATTCTAGTAAATAATATCTAATAATATCTAATAAATGCAGTCTCCTGGTGAGCAAGCCAGCCAACAATGGCACTGTGGACAACTAGGGTTTTAATGGCACTGTGGACAACTAGGGTTTTAATGGCACTTTGGACAACTAGGGTTTTAATGGCACTGTGGACAACTAGGGTTCAGAGACTGTAGCATCAGCAGTTAACCCCTGAACACATTTCCAAAAAATCTAGTGGATGTTTTTGCCAGGGTGTGAATTTGAAGAGCTTTTGAAGTGGTGAAATAGAATTATATTTTTTTATCTGCTGCCTTTGATGTCATGCATTTTGTGTTTCCACCAGACCAGAGGTGGGTAGTAACGCGCTACATTTACTTCGTTACATTTACTTGAGTAACATTTTGGAAAATATCTACTTTTTAAGTAAAATTAAAAGTGTGTACTTTTACTCTTACTTGAGTAAATTTCTCATAGAAAATCTGTACTTTTACTTCATTACATAACTTACATTGCGTGACGTTCCTTCGTTCCTTCCTTTTAAATATGCTTTTTAAAACGCGTTGTTTATTTCAAGGTTGTCGTCTCTTTTTACGGGCATTCCCGAGTGATCGATTCTTTTGAGTCGATTCTTGTGAAAGCATTAATTGAACAATGGGCAAAACCATTTGAATAGGATGACTTGAAATGATTTGTTCAGTTCGCAGCACGATCTGAATCATCTGAAGCAGGATTACTCACTCCTCGTAGCGCGAAACTTAAGAACACGCAGAACACAAAGAGCGTTGGATGAAGTGGATATTAATCTATATCTATACAATCAAAACTGCAAATGTGTCATATTGTTTGCCAGCAATGATAAATGCCCGCCATATGCGCGCACCCGCGCGACCTGTTCGTCAGACACCGCAACATGCGCGTTACCTGTCAGACACAGAGACGTGGGCTTGCAGAAATATACATTTGAAGAACAGAAGGAAGAAAACGTGTTGATGGGCGTGTGGTTCACTGTTTACTGTTTGTTTACAAGTAAGAGCGTTTCACAACACACACGTGACACAACACGAGAAAACATGAGCTTTGTTCAAAAATGTGTATTTCATTTAAGAGAGCACTGCAGATGTTCTAGATCATCTTAGGAAATGCTCTGAGTTTAGTTCATGCTTTAGTTTGACATGGTCTATTATTCTAAATAAGTTGTGTAAACTACATTGACATCAGGAATAGATGAAATGTACAGAAATGCTTGTCTCTTCTGTGTATGTTTATTCTTTAGTCTCTCTAGCATATTGCAAAGATATCTGCTTATGATAATTAAAAATATTGATTAAAATGTAATATTAAAATATTGGCGTTAATATTAATTTTATGTAGTAGGCCTATATAATCAGATACAAAGTAACTAAGTAACTAGCTACTTCAGTAGTTTTTTCATTGCGTACTTTTTTACTTTTACTCAAGTAATTTTTAAAATAGTGACTTTTACTTTTACTTGAGTAACAATTTCTCAAGTTACTTGTACTTTTACTTGAGTAAAGATTTTGGCTACTCTACCCACCTCTGCACCAGACACCACAATCTTGTCAGAAACGTCCAGAGTAAGTGTAGCATTCTGAGTGCCCACGAAAAAAGGTGATAGAATCCATTTTGTGTACTTGCACTGCATGCATCCATCTCAGTCTAAAGCCAAAGCCGATATTGGATACAAAAACATGTCAAACATGATCTAAAACTAGAATTTTAGATCATTTAGAGGTTTAGGTAGGAAATGTTTTTTAGAAACAATTTTAAAGAATCGGATGGTTACCAGGGCACTGTTATATGGTAGTTAAAGGAACAGTTCACCCAAAAATGAAAATTCTGTCTTCATTTACTCACCTTCAAGTTGTTCCAAATCGGTGTACATTTCTTTTGTTCTGATGAACACAGAAAAAGATATTTGGAAGAATATATTTGTAACCAAATGTCCACCATTCACTACCATTGTAAAATTGCTTTATACATTTCTTTGTTCTGTTTAACACTGAAGATATTTTGAAGAATGTAGGACAGCAAACAGTTCTGAGGCACTTTTGACTACCATTGTCATTTTTCCTATGGTAGTCAATGGTGGCCAAGAACTGTTTGTTTACAAGCATTCTTCCAAATATCTTTCTCTGTGTTCATGAGAAAAAAAGAAATGTATACAGATTTGGAACAACTTGAGGGTGAATAAATGCTGACAGAATGTTTATTTTTGGGTGAACCGTCCTTTTAAGATTTTGGTTATTTGTTCAATGGTAGATGGTACACTAGGGTGTTGTTCAGAGTGGTCCAAGCCAAATTTTTTCTCTAGTTTATCATCCGACTGCTCAGAAAAGTCCTAGCACACTTTTCACACGATTTAAGGGTTAGAGGTTTAGAACAAACAGGGAATAAAGAGAATTTCAGAATTCTCCTCCCAATTTCCTCAAGCCGCCAAATCCTGTTGTTTACCGCACAAATATTTGATGCGTTTTCCAAATCAATCCCATGATGCAACTGAAGGCCTAAAGGCAAAATCCATGTTTCTCTCTCAAGGCATTGGACTGTGAGCCATCTACATCTCTGTCAGGCTGACAGCTAGGGAATTGCGCGCCGCGTGACCGCCACAGCCCCGAGTCCTGCCTTCCTGTAGCCTGTCAGTTTGTTCGAGAGAACTCACATCTCCTGCCTAGTCAATAATGACTGCTGGATTACTCCTTTAAAACCAGACTGGCTTCAATTTAAAGATCAACAGCTCTAGCTGGCCAGCGCTGGTTCACAGGTAGTTTGTCCGTTGGGATATCCCTCAAGATTGAGCACTGCGTGGAGCTCTGAGACTGGCTTACAGATTGGGTTACTCTCAGGAAACAGTGCCATTAGCCGTCCATAAAATGTTTATGTAAATATATATTTTTTAAATGTATGATTAATATGAATCAATCCTAAAGTGGAATTATAGCCTGGGGGGAGATTTTAATATACAAACAAAAAAAGATATTCTTCCAGTCAGTTTTAGATTTGTGATGTACTCATCTGAATTCATATTTAACACCTACAGAATTGGCTATGCATTATGACAGCATTGTTTTGATTCGGATTCTGAGCAAACACACAAGAGAGCTGAAGCAGGGACACTTAAAGTGCACTCAGAATCTGGGGACATTGCCTTTCACATGAGCCAGTGCTAAAAATCTACCGCACAGCCGAAAGGTCACTCTCTTCAGGAAGACTGAACAGAAAGATTTAAGTGCTCGTGGTTAGACTGCTCTTCAAAAGGCGATGGGCTCATCGCTATTCATCATGGAAAGAAAATCACTTCATAATCAACAAAAAGGCGAACGACAGATCAGGATTAATGTTAGCGCTAAGAAAAACAGTGTGTTTGAATTAGTAATCTATTGCGTATTATTCATATGTCCTAGATGACCGACAGCATATTTGTAGAGGGGGCAATTCTCACTATTAACTAGTTGTTATTAGCATGCCTGTTATTGGCATATTGGCTGTTTATTAGTACTCATAAAGCACATATTCTGCATGACCATGCTCTACATCCCTAATCCTACCCAATACCTAAACCTAACAACTACCTTACTAACTATTAATAAGCAACAAATTAAGAGTTTATTGGGGAAAAAGTCTTAGTTAATGGTTTGTTAATAGCGGGAATTGCCCCCTATTCTGAAGTGTGACCGATACTTTTCATGCAAATTAAGATTTTTGAATATTATTAGTTCAGGATGTAATATTGTAGCAGATTATATAGCAAATTATTTATTATAGCAAAATATTACAGCATATCTGCTATAATAAATACAGTGAATTATGAGGACATTAATAACATTATGTAACACATAGAGAGCTTGAAAGTCATCTTGAATTTCTATTAGGTCAAGCAGGTTTCTTTGATATGCCTCCACTTGTTTGGTTTGCGTCTGAGACGGGTTACATGCGCATGCCTGTAGCCTTTTGTCCTATTCTCTGATTCCTCGCGTCAAACTAAATGAAGCCCATGTCACGTTGCCAAGAGCCTGCCGATATAATACATATTTATGTAGCATCCATATTTATGAGTATTTTCTTTTGTGTTTGCTTCAGTGAAGCCCGTACAGTATTATCTGCTTCTCTTTTGATGTGACTGAAGATAAGAAGAGGTGTGAGGTATCCCTAAGCATTCCCAATTTTTTCCTAATGGATAGACCAGATTCGGCCAACATTAAACAGTTTCCTTATTTTCTCTCTGTGGTAAAGTGAGGCAGCCCAGCCCTGAAAGTTTTTGTCTCCGGATTGCTTTCTAGTGCTATGTCTCCCCCTGCCTATGTTTTTGTAGTCTCATTTCCAGCCCAACCATCTCTCCTTTACCCCGTCTCATTCGGTACCCTCCTCCCTCCCTGTGAGCTTTCAGAGAGGGATGGGTTGATTATCTGTGTCTGTTGTAAACTGCCCTTTCTGGCACCGGCCAAGGTCAATTATGGGCATACATTGAAAACGGGGATGTAGAGGTGGAGAGACTCTTTTCCCACCATTTCCTTTAATCTTCCATATCTCTTCATACCTTTTAGGTCATTTCATCACACTGGAATATTTGACATACAGTACATGCCTTTCTACATTGCGATCTATTGATCTATGATATGCTGCTGAGAGTTGTATTTAAGTTTTAAATCGCAGCCCTTGAATTACTCAACGGCAATTAACTTCTCAACATGCTCCTACTGCCATTCCTATGATGCATTGTTTCACACAGTGACTCTTGAAACATGAACAAAAGACACCAAGTATATGCATATTCTAATACTAAAAATACTGACGTATCGCTTCAACAAAATGAAATGGAAAGAAGGGAAAAAACTTAATTGCCAGGCAGGAGCCTTTCAAGCGTTACCATGGTTACGAGATAGAAAGGTATGTGCAGTTTTAATAGCAGCCTGTGAAAAGGAAGAGCTGTCAAGAAAAGAGCATCTGGGAGAAGACGGACAGAATCGTGGTTTGTGCAGGCAGAGATCAAAGTTAGATAGCATGACACGTATCAGTTGTGTAGTTTGTTGGCTATGCAACATTGCAATAAGTAACATTTTAAAATATTGACCACATAGGAGACTCATTAACAGTTTTAATCAAATTCTTAGTTGCGTCACTTAAATGCAAGTGCAAGTGTAAAGATGCAGTTTTGTTTAGAATTTTCGTACATGTTCACTTGTCTAAGTGATCATGAATTTCAGGAGCCTGACATTTTAAATGCTCAGCTGATCTGTAAATTGACCAATCAGAATAAGATATGCAATGATGCGTCATTTATTCCTGTCTATATGCAAATTTGAGCTTTAAGTATCACTTAAGGGCATCGAAATTCGCTTGTGGTTGGCTGATGGATAGAGACAAAAAACAATCAAATAAAAAACAGGTGGAGGTAGATTCCATATTTAGACTCATTTATCGCCTCATTAGGGGTTTGTCGTCACGTTTAGTTGCAGAGACAACTATTCAAAAACAGAGACAATTCAAAACAGCTATGAATAAGCTACTGGCAAACTAGTTAAGAGTTTTCTTATAATTAATGCTTAGATTTTATGCTGTGCACATTTTTATTGAATAGAACCTTTGCATATATTCTGTTCACATTTACTTCAGTCATTTCTGTTCTTTGTAATTGATTATAAAACGGTCAGTTCTGGTCCTAGATTCTGATTGGCTGAGCCGAGTTCTAAGCCGTTATAAAATACCCCGATTTATAACGGCTGACCGCATTACTTAGCCTTAACATCATTTTATTTACTTTATTTTATGAAACCTTGCTACGCATATGGAATAACTGTTTTATAAAAGCAATAAGCCCCGTGAAGCAGTGCAATGTAAAAAATTATCCTGTAAAAAAATGGTAATCTACTGGCAGCTGTGGTTGCCAGCTTTATACTGTTAAATACAGTTTGTTAAATTTACAGCATGATACTGTTTTATTAGCTACAGCATACAACTGTTATTTAGCAGCCTGATACTGTTTTAAGAACAGCATACTAATGTTTCTTAGCAGCATACAACTGTCATATGAGTAATAAATATGTCATATTTGATTGAAGCATTCCTACACATTTGTTCATATAAGAACTAACAACCACAATTAATTTAAAGAAAAACTTACATTTTCTTGAAGAATAATTTTTTCTTGCTTCTCTGCAAAGTGAGCCATTAGACTTCCTCCTTGGAAAGAAATATATATTTTGGTCACATAGGTCACAGGGGTAGCATATGTTTCCCCGAAGAAATAACAGGGAAACATTATTTAAAGAGCAGATGCAACCGATCCGTGTCTAGATAATGATTTACGGATGCATTTGAGTCAAGCTAAAAAAGATAAAATTGTTAATGAAAGTGCAAGAGCAACACGCCCTGTTGTGCGGCTAATAGTTATGCAATCAAGCCCGCAGTGGTTTTGAAATTGACACAGAGTAATCAGACAATAATTAGGGATTTTACTTATATACCCAGTTACCAAAACATAAATATTTAATAAACTAACTGTTTAATGTATCTTACCATCAATGCATGCACACGGAAAGCTTACCAGCATGTATTACAACGGCTTGACCGAATCTTTATAAATTAGCGGTATTTTTTGACATACTTGGTAGCATCACTGATCTATAATAAATCAGTGGGTATTGGGTAACATACTATATTAAATGGATTTTAAGACAACACGAAAAATCAGGCAAATTTGCAGACAATAGAAAATATTTCTCACTTACATGGACAGAAAGCGCACATTAAAAATGTAACTACACAAAAACAATAATTGATTTAGATCTTTCCCGATTCATCTTTTACACAGATATTAGTAAAACGTACAAGTTGGATTAAATTTAGGGGAATTCTTACCTTTTAGTCACGAGCATTTGAATCTCCTGTTTAAGCTAACGCTACCCAGTCACTGTTTCAGAAGTTTTCCGCTACCCAGCATATATTAGCGTTGTTTTCAGAAATACTTTGCCTGATTAAAACAGGAAATGTTATGTGATTTAAATAATAAAAACTTCACTGGATATTTAAGATCTAACATTTAATTTAAAGATATTACAACCATAGATAAAGGTGCAGACGTACCTCATGCTGATAATCCAAAATGGCGCAGATAGGAAAATATGGTATAATGCTGTTAAATAACAGTGACATACTGTGGTTGTTTGACCACTAACCTGAAGTGAACAAGTCTTCCCACAATGCACAATAAAAAACAGTAACATACTGCTATTAAATGAAAACAGCATTTTGCTGTTAAATTTCCATGTAAATTAACAGGAATTTTTTACAGTGTGGTTACAGTGCATTTTATAACAGCTAAGGGGGTTTTAGGCACTCCGCTTCGCGTCATGCCACAACGCCCTTAGCTGTTATAAAATGCACTGTAACCCACTGCTTCTTGGGGCTTATTGCTTTAATAAAGCTTGGGTTATTTTATCTATCTCACTATTGCCCAGTTTCACAGACAAGGCTTAAGACTAGTCCCAGACTAAAAGGAAAGTTTGAGTTGTCTTAACTGAAATTAACGTGCGCTGACATACCTTAAAATATACAATTGCCATTGCTTTGTCTCAAGATGCACACCAGTAATGTTTTTTACCAAGGCATTTTTATGAAAGCGACTTAAATATCCTAATCCCACTAAGGCATAGTCCTGGTTTAAGATAAACCTTGTCTGTGAAACTGGGCCATAGTGTTCTGAATTTAAGGCAATCTGATATAGCTCTTTAAATCAGAAAATTACTACTAAACTATTAACTTTGCTTAAAGCATGTAGATACACTAGGATGCAGTCAAAAAGTCTGCCATTGGTGTTTATTGAAGGGTGCAAGAGAGCCCTCCAAAGTACATCCGAGTTCACCTCCCTTACATAATACAATTTCATTCCATTTATTCTGCCATTGCCTCTTACTACATGCCACTTAGTTCCCGTCTCTACTACTCTTCTAACCGAGTAGCTTGTCTGAGGTTGACAAGAAACTATTTAACAGAAGAATAATAGGCAGAAATGAGACCAGTTTAACATAAAACAACGGGTCTCCAAAAACTTGACAATTGAACACCTTTGCAATAATAACTGGATCTATTGGTGGTTTTTAATATCTTATAATGAGAGACTGGGGAAAGGTTTCATTTTCAATATAATGGCATATGAGAATGAATACTTTATGTGATTAACTGCCCTTTTAAAGCTGCAAGAAATATCTCACAGCAGTGTTATTTTAAGAGGGAAGTGTTCAGAAAGGGCTTTATTATAAAATCCACCTCAATTCAAGCACATATTTATGCATTTAGATGTTGGTTTCCTAGATGTTTTGTTTAATGGTGGGTGTTAATTAGGGATGCACCGATGTGTAAATTTTGGTCGATAATGATAACCGATCATTCTTGAACATTGGAAGCCGATAACCGATATATTGGCCGATATATAGTATCTTAATATTAATATAACATTTTCTGAGACTGAAAATTCTTTTTGTCCCATGAAAATCATGTACCAAGCCTTCTTAACACTGGTTAAAGATTCTTTAACTTTTAAACTTTTCTGGTAGAATGTTTATTTAATAAACAAATTAAAGATGTTCTTCCAGAGCAACCCAGAAAGATGTTCTAAACAGCCACAAGTCTTAACAGGTCTCAAGACAGAAAGCATTCAGACAGCAGTCAGATTCAAACAATATGCTTTTGTTCCTATAATATACATGTTCATAAATATCTACATACTACAGTACATCAACAATGTTTTGCTAATAACAGTAAGTGAATGATCATGACAGAAAGACTGTACTGTACTGTACTGGATTTTAACTGTGAGCAGCGTGCAGCTGAAGTGGTTCAACTTGAGGAAATGATTCATAATTTATCCGCAATAATATATCAGCCTAAATTTTATTATTGGCCAATACCGATAACATTAAAAATGACCATCGGCCGATACCGATATGACCGATACTTTATCGTGCATCCCTAGTGTTAATGAAGATTGCAGATGTAAAAATTATAAGGTTGTTACTATTTACAAACCGAGAGAAGTGCTTCTATGATTATTAAAGTGGGAGAGTTATTAAATTGACAGAGCAAGCCAGGAAGCTTAATCGATGTAATTATTTTGCACCAAATAATGGGTCATACAGAAAAGATAAATGGCCTTTGCTGGCGAAATGAAGTCATTTTAAAGAAGACAGAAGTGATATATCAGAAAGGTAGAAGAAAAATATAGGCTCTTAACACTTTGCTTAACCCTAGATTAATATGTTTTCCTGGGCTATTTTTGCAATTACCTTTAACCACCTGTCCCAATACCGTTTTAGTTAATGGATGAAGCCAAGAACCCTCAAGACTCTTCCTTACATAATTTAATTCCCTATATGGACATGTTTTTAATGTATCTATTCATTTCAAAACCCAATCAATTTGTTTTTTGTGAGCTTGTCATGTGATGCACTCCAACCAATAACGTACAATACAATTATGCAAATGTAATTTCAGGACATGCTATGTATAATAATAGTTTGATCGACATTCTGCAAATCCCCTAAACTATTAAAACACATGAATATCCATAAATCTCACATCATTTCACAAGGGCATATTCAAGGCTTCATAATTACAGACAGTAACTTAAATGCACAGCAGGGCCAGATCACATCGATTAACATCTTATTTCAAAACATATGGACTGAGTCAGCATGGAACCTGACAGAGTCACAGCCCCACCAACTTGCTGTTCAAATACAGTAGCATGTGTACTTTAAGCAAGACCTGTTTCAGCGTGACAGCTTAGCTGTGTTTCTCACTGATAGGTCCGCTTGGATAAGTTTGTGTGGGCTTTTTAGTAAAATAAGAGGCATTTTAAATAGATTCTTTTGTTTTGGTTTCTTTAAAGTTGATGAGACGCCCATGTTTTTTTGCACATCTTATTTTTGGCAAAGTTATGGTAAGATACAGTATTTACTGTTTACTAAATAGCCTACTGCTAGATCCTCATTACGGTATTATCCCAAACTTTTCAAAGGAACGGTATACTGGTATTACAATTACAGTTACTCCTTGTTATGAGTTTCAAAATGAAAAAATTATGAGAAGATTGGAATGTCCTTTGTCACGTTTCTCGGGTGAGGTGAGACAGAGGACCCAAGTGCAGACAGGAGGTAAGGGGTTAAACAGGACTTTAATAATAATAAAACAAGAACCCACGATGGGGAAAATAACAAAGATAAAAACAGGAACACGGACTAAATAAACTAGACAGGACTAAAAAATAACATTTACCATATAAACTACAAAAGACTAGACTACACTGACAAGACATGAACCCACCACAAGCAACACACACACAACAGTACAATCATCCAGCACACGCCAGAAAACACAGGGACCTTATAAAGGGGACAAATCAAGAGGGAACAGGTGTGGGGCATGAACTAATTAACAATCAATAACGAGGAGACGAAAGGGCGGGAACAGAGACGCAACACCGGAGAGTGGAAGACCAACAGGGTCAAAACGCCTCTCTCCACATAAAACAAGAGGTTCTGTCATGGCTCTGCCACAAGATCAAGAAAAGCAAGACAAGATGGGGCAGAACCATGACAGACGCTTCTCTCCACATAAAACAAGAGGTTCTGTCATGGTTCTGCCACTAGGTCTAGAAAAGCAAGACAAGATGGGGCAGAACCATGACAGTCCTTTGCCAATGTGTAGACTGTACATTTGGATATTTGAAAAAAATAATAGACTTAGACATGACACAGGGAGTGAGGGTGAAAATAGAGATTAATTTGGAATGAGCGAACATCATATTTTGTCTTGGGGCCAATTATTCCGTCTGCATGCTCATTCAGGTATCAGCTGACAGAGCTGCACCGTCTGCCTACAGATTAGACCTCAGACATATCACCAGCACACAGGGTAATAGGAAAACGTGTAAGAATTGGAATGATGGGTCTCTGTGTTCTGCTACCAAGTCTGTTATACAGACCAAAACGTACCTCATACACACAACCTCACAGTCCTGTCCAAAAGAGGTGTAAACACAAATGCACATCATATTTAATTTTGGGTTGATGAAAACAATGCTCTTATGCTGAAAAATTTCACTTAGCTGCATTTTCATTTGCGTAAATTAAAATGAAATTTTAACATTTATTTAATTGGCATTCAGTTTTTTATTTAATCATTTTTAAATAATTATATATATGGTAATTAAATGAATAAATAATTAAAATGTCAGAATGAGAAATTGCATTTATACATTTATTTGTTCATTTTGTTTATTAAAGATTTTTCAAATATTTCAACATTATATTAACATCAGCATTTTAAAATTCTTGATTGTTCCAAGTAAATAATTGTTCACACGGTTTCAAAAGAACAAAGGGTTGGAAACTCATGTCGGTGGAACGTTGTATCATTAACGCTGTAATGACCCTACTCTTGTTTGTCTCTTGTTCTTGCAGGAACTGTTTACGCCGGAATGCAAGTTTAAAGAGTCTGTTTTTGAAAACTACTATGTGATCTACTCATCGATGCTGTACAGGCAGCAGGAGTCGGGGAGAGCGTGGTTCCTGGGCTTGAATAAAGATGGCCAGGCCATGAAGGGGAACCGGGTCAAGAAAACTAAACCAGCTGCTCACTTCCTGCCCAAGCCATTAGAAGGTAATGCCTACTCTAAAAACCTCCAGAGAACGCTTAACATCCAGACCACCGTGACACTTGAGGAATGCTAGTGACATACACAAATAATCCCAGAGAGACGTGTGTTTGCTTGATGCCTTAAACAGTGTTTCTCAACTGATCATGCACATTCATCCAAACAACATTCTCAAAAAAGTGATCACAAACATAGATGGCCCGTTTGCCCAGGTGGATTGTACATTTTCATTGATTTAGCACAAATAACGTATTGCATAATTTGCTTGAAACACTCCAAGGTTCACGCTTTCAAAACATTCAACATAGACATCTGAAGAAATGGAGGGGGTAGAGGAAGATGAGAGGGCATATGAGAAAGAGATAAAGATGAGACAGTAGGAGTGGAGGAGGTAGAAAAAGATGATGGGAGAGAAATAGGAGAAGATGTAGGAGGCGACGAGGAGGTGGAGAGAGAGGAAGGATCAAGATGAGATAATGTAAGAAGAGGTGAGAAGAAAGGAAGTGGACAGCAGTCTCAGATGAGATGAGAGACACTGTAATTGACAGTGTTATGAGTCACGGTCTCTGTCTGCTTCAGAGAGACTGGACAGAGGCTTCAGACTAATGTGAACAGATCTACTGTGACCTCAATGATTGGTCAATGTGAACCCAACATCTATGCTGCTGTCATGAGGCCATATAATATTCATGCCGGGTTTAGATTTAACATTTACACTGTTCTTTTCACACTCAAAGCATATTGTGTGATGTGAATCAATTCTTGCATTATGCAGCATCTAAAATACTATACGTCTGTTTAATAGTTTTATTATTTAGATCTTAGGTAAAGACATACTTCCAGGTGGCTTTATATTCCCATTTTTTGATAATGATATGTAAACATGTTTTCACAGTACTTAATTTCCAAAGCCCACTTTAATAATGTTATGATGGACCACCGGTCTCTTCCAATATTCTTTAAAGCGTTTGTTTTTATTGTCTCGCTGTATGGCTACTAGATGAAAGCTTTATATACAGGTGTAATCTGTAATAATGTGCTGTTCATTTCATTACAGCCATGGATTGTGAGGTACAGATCAACATGAGACATAGACGCTTTATTGCAGTCAACAGATGTCCACATTATAGACCAGTTGTTCATTATTTCTGCATTAATAGCTCAACACAGGCCTGCTGTGTAGAGGCTCTGCTAACAATGCAGTCTTCTGTTTAAGAAACTTTTAAACTGAAGAGAAGCAGTGCAAGAAGTCAAATGTTTCCCTAGAGATCAGACCGTCTACCCATCACAACTAAGGCCCCGCTGACAGGCTGCCTGGACTTTGACACACTTGCCTAAGCTCTGTCAAAGCCGCTTCAATGAATGTTATCTTTTTAGCCATGTTTCAGGTTCTGAAATGAGGATGGAAGTTTATTTTGTTTGGGAGCGATTTTGGTACATGGAAGTATTGGCAGAATTACACAATTTTTTACAATCATATAATTTTTAAAATTCTACACTTAAAACACAATGACAGAGACACTGAAAATGATTAAAATGACATGAATTAAATTATCGCCACATAATGTACAAACAATGCAGTAAACCAATGCATTTTTGTATTGCATATTTTATCTGTATTTTTTACATTTTAGAGTAACTGTAAACTCATCAAAACTATAGAATAACACAAAGAGAAATGAGAATTAAGTTTTGACTGAAACAATCAAAAAGAATTGGCAGAAATCATCCATTTCAAAATTTAAAAAAAATGTTTGCACAATTCAATTTTTGTCAACGAAACTAATGTATAAAATAAAATAAGTCATCTATTTCAAAAAATAATTTTTAATAGTTTTTTGTTTTCTAATGAAAGAAATTGATATATTGGCACATTTTTGTCTACAAAAGTAATTTCAGACATTTAAGCAAATATTAAAAGAATTTAAACATCATTAGAAACATTTCAGTTAAGCATTTCCAAACTTTTGACTTCCAAAATGAGATAACTCTGTTTAATCTAAAATCATGTTTTTTTTATTGTGCATTCCAATTAATATCAATTAAACTGCTGCAGTTGGTTTGTTTTGATTTAAGCCATAATAACTAAAAAATACAGCTAACTAACACAATAAAACACAATAAAAACATGAAAACATAATAAAAAGCATGATTTTTAAGCAAACTCTTCAAATATAGTTGAAGAATTTCCCAGCTGACCGTTTCTCCCTCTGTATTTTGCAGTCGCTATGTACCGCGAGCCATCGTTGCATGATGTGGGGGAGACAGTGCCCAAACCCGCCGTGCCTCCCAGCAAAAGCACAAGCGAGCCCGCCGTCATGAATGGAGGCAAACCCGTCAGCAAGGAAACCAAGCCCACCACATAGCCAGATCTCCGCTCAGCCACACTCAACCCTGGAGAGACGCGCTCCTTTTGTCAGACTCTCCGTGTTTGTGGATCGGGTCCGGGCGTCCTCCGCTCTCTCCCTCCCTTTCCCTCCGCCTTCCTTCACTTTGCTGACTGTTCCGATCCAATTCGGCGGACTGGCTTTGGAAGCGCGGTCTGCTGTGCACGTTGGAGGACGCAACTGGATAAACCAGCTAAACTCTCACCATGGAATGCCCTAACCGATATGGAATGCCTTTTACAACAAAACCAATCTTTTTTCTGTAATCGAGACAATCCACGATAATTAAATTGTGTGCCCTTTTGCCTGCTTACAGTCACCCGTTATATCCCTTTTATTCTCTGGCAGCAGAGGCCGTATGTTTCAGATCTGTTTTCTTTATATACGCAGTATCGCCAGGTACGTTCTGGGTTATACTGTAAAGATATACATATATAGACTGCAATTCACGATTTTTTTTCAAGTCAGCTCCCCTGTGTCTTGTGTCAGTGGCCCTCACTCTCCAAAAGCTTGAATTCCAAATCTTCCCTTTGTCGGTTACTTACGAATCTTGTCGGGCTATGTGTAATTTTCTATGGCAAATGTGCATTGTTACATGCAGTTGTATAATAATGGATTGACGGATCACGAGACGCAGCTGGTGACCTGTACGCAGAGGACTATCAGGGTGGAGCCACCTAAACCCAGAATCAAACTCAATGTCTTCTCATTCTCTTCATGTTTAGAAAGTGACACAAATATACAGTCAATGTCACACAGTCGATAAAAGGAGCTGGCATGTGCTGGGGAGCTTTATACGGTACATATCACTATATCTAGTTCCCACTAGTATGGTGCAGATTGGTTTAAACTCCTGAATTCCACTTTCTTTGCTCTTAATTTAGAGAGCGTGGGCTCTAGAGATATCTATAGGCCTTGTAGGCCTCTGGTCAAGGCCTCTCTTTAACATGCTGAGTCCTCTGAACTATGGGCTAGTTCCCGTGAGCACATTCAATGTGACGCGAGCGGCAGCCGTGAATAAATACAGTCTACTTCAGGCCTGCGCGGTCTGTGAGGCACCATTACCATTAGCTGCACACCCATTTCATTCAGCTAAGGCATGGGCAAGGTTAGTATTACGTTTTATTCTTGCAGCGCTGTCGCAGTGCAAGAGATGGCTTCTGTAACGATGTTTTCACTGTATAAAAAGAAAAGAAAAATCGGAACAAAAAACGAACTAAACAAATAGATTTTTAACTACCAGATATTACGATTCTGAAACGAGAGGGGTTTTTCCTAGCTCAGCATGCAGAGTCAAATACTGTTCATCATGTGCCTGTGATGACCTCTAACCCAGCATGCAAAAACATGTACCCAGTCTGTGCTGGGTTAAAGGTGCCTCATGCCCCAGACGCCAACGGGACCACACACACACATTCAATAGCAAGCTCACCCACTAACCCTCTTTCAATCCAAGCTTCATCCCGCAGGGGTCGATCTTGAAATTTACCAAAGTCCGTAAACACGAGAATCCAGCCGAACGGTTTCAGTAACTCGGAGGATGGGGGGTCCTCCTTCCTCACTGTGACTAGGGTTCATCCTTGGAGAGGAATTGTTGACTTTTTATCGTCTCGATTGAAAAGGCTCAGATGTCCTTCACTTGTAGTGTTCATTTAAACCAGGGGTACCTATTACTAATCACCTGCATGTTTTTTCTTACGGACCAAAGTATGGGATGGGTAGAAACGTGTAGTATACGAAGCGTTGGCCTACAGCGAATGGGCATGATTATATAAGGCTCTCTCATACTCTGGATTGAGACCATTGCACTTTGCGTTTGAAATTTGACTCATCTACTCATTTTACGAACAATTAGGCGATTGTTGGCCGAGTTGACATGAAGCCTGTCTTGCTTTCCCAGTTTTCCTAGTTTGGATGACTACAGTTTAGAATGTTATGAAGTAGACTGAGGCTATGCTGCTAAATACAAATATATTCGACACTTCGTTTAAAGACCTGTGTTTTCATTTCTCGGGATTATGAGCTAGTTTCATATTAGGAAATGTTCAAGCACATTAGTTAGAACTTAAATATTTGTCTGTACAAAGCCGACTTTAATGCTAGAATGAGATGCAGTACTATACTGAAAAAGTAGCTTCATATTTGAGATGGAAGGCTGGTGTCCCAATTCCACACGAAACAAATCACTCACTCACTCAAATGAGCTCTACATGCTGGGCTACACTTGCCCTGCGAACCAGTTAACTGGTTTAATGAAGGCTGAATTTATTTTTGTAAGTGACTGGTAAGTGTGCATTTGTTAGTATGTTCGTTTGTTTTATCCTCGTTCAGATGTCTGTGTTTGTTTCGTTCCATTTGGGTTGTGTGCGTGTGTTGTTGTCGAGTCATGAACAACTGATCTTTCTGTGGATTTCTTTTGGTTTCTTTTCAGTGGTCAAGGAAGGTTTTCATTGTCTGTAGGTTGGTTTTAATAGTTTTAAGTTGACAGTTTATTCATCTGTTGCATGGGAAGAGGGTGGCATATAAGAACTGCATGTCGTAGGCTATGTGTATCATGGACTGTTGGTATGTTCTGCTAATTTTACATACATATATGCAAAGAGTTTGTCTGCACTGTACAGTTTGTGTTTGTTGTATACACAGATACAACATATTGAATAAAATATTTATATAAAGGTGTACTGAAATCTTTCTTTTTCAATGCAATATTTAGACAATATATAAAATATTCACCAGCGTTAATATCAAGGTTATTGTAGCTTTAAATTTGACCAAAGCTTATAATTGTTAATTAATTCGTTTTTTAGTTTCAGTTTAGTTTTAAATAAATTCATGATTTATAATTGAATTCATTAAGTTCATTCTTTTTTCAACTTTTGTTCTTTATTTTAGACAGCATGTGTGTTTTTAACAGCATAATTACCTTGGTGAACAATACGTCGCCTTTGCATCTCGTTTTAAGATGACAAGCTTCAAAGTTTTTGCATTCCATTTGACTTTGTAGTTAAAACCTTTTTTTCTAAAAAAAGTCCCAAAATGTACACAATGTAAAGAAAAAACATCACATAATGTAAATATGTTGTCACAGAATAAGAATATTATATAATATATATATAAGAATATAATTTTTGACAAAAATCAGTCAGTAGAACCTTATAATTGCAAGGTGACGAATAGTTAGTCAACCTAGTAGTGATGAAAACAACACAGTACAATGTCAGATTCTTGACATGAACACACACACAAGCCTCAAATATCATTGCTATAGACCACTTCGAAAGAGGTAAACAACGCTGATCTAGAAGATCTTCCTATTTCAGTTTTTTAACACTGCACAAGCATTTAAACAAGCATTAAAAAACAACCAACAGTATATTTATAATGTTTATTTAAAAATGTTAAACATATGAAGAGTTCCGATGCAACGACGACTTTTCGTTTAAATTAGCATTTTTCATCAGGCTCCTACATTTACTTTCAGCAATACCAGATATTTCAGACCGGGCAGAGTGTGGTATTTAACGGGTTTAGAAGCCAAATTATTTGAGTAATGTATACTATGTGTGAAGAGCATTCACTCAACATCAAAATCTCATTTTTGACCGAGGTGGCTTTTAAATGGTTTTGCATCTAAACGATTTATTTTTAAGATTTTGTTATCTATGTAAGATTTAAAAAATAAAATTAAAAAGTAAAACCACAGTGCTGCTGGACCAGTGTTTACATCTTGCGAAGTGGTCTATACCATTCAACAACAGCAAACAATAATACCAGACATGTTTGACAGGTATATTGTAAAATAAGTTTATTTTATTGCATATACAGATTTCAGGTTATCTCAGAGCAGGTTATATTTATTTTCGAGAGGCTGTTTACATCTTAAGAGTGTGTTTCCACATTTCAAATGAAAAGCTGCGTAAATAAAACAGGGTCAAAACACAGCACGCACTCAGCGCTCTGAAAAACAACCAGAATAATAATCAAATGTTCTTATCTGTCGGCCTTCTCCTTTCACGTGTCTGTCAACAGACAATATAAACACCATTATACATATATTTTCATATATATAGTTATATAGAAATCTATAGAGGGTTATAGATAACACCCGCTGGAAAAAAGAACCTGCAGCTGTTTCATGTGCATCTAGTGGTAATAAACCACATTGTTGTAATTAAAAACATCTGAGAGCTTCTCCGATCTCTTCAGGAATAAATCTTCCCAGCTTTAAAACAGAAACAGTCTTTAAATGTCCACTGGCTTTAATACTCCTCCCCTACCCAAATTTCACAAGCGTTTCCTGTCCAGCCGTCCCAGCACTCACAATTTCCGCAGTTGCACAAACCGTTCCCTGGAACAAGAGACAGGAGAAAAGACAGAACTGAGACACCCAGATTGTCGGTCCCCTAGTCTCAACATGCTTTCTCTCTTCACAACCCCTGTGATGGAGCATGCAGAGGCAAACTAAGTACAAATGTGACTTTTTGAGTGGTGTCCCATATATTCAGCCAACAAGTGTATAACAAAACATCTTCTTTTAACACAAAAAAGTTGGTAACTGAACACCCATTCACTTCTATTGTATGGACACAAAACCAATGCAAGTGAATGGGTGCAGGTTACCAACATTCTTCAAAATATCTTCTTTTGTGTTCTGCGGAAGAAAGAAAGTCAGACAGGTTTGAAATGACAAGAGGGTGAGTAAATGATGACAACATTTTCATTTTGGGGCGAACTATCACTTAAAGACGTGTATTCTATCAACATCAAACAGTTCTCATCTGCAGTCCATGAAATCAAGCCCGTCTTCACTAATAGATTTTTCACATTGTTCATCAGCTGCGGGTGTAATGAGAACATGAAGAAGGCATGAAAAGGCAAAATCATTATTGAGAAACTGGCAGAGACGTTTTTGCATGATTATAATTGTAAACCGCATAACTGTCACCCAAGGTAAAAGAAAGAATTGGCTGATTGTTTGCATTTGCATTTCATCTCTATCGAAAAGAAGGCTTTCCCTGAGCAACACGAGAAAATAGTTTTTAATAATCCTTATGAATATGGAAATGATGACATATGCCCCAATCGTTAATATGCTAATCAGTGACATTTAACAGAAACGTCCGCGCATTCGTTTTATCAATTGTGCTTTTCTTCTCCATTTGTAATGAATTTGGGTCTCTGCGTGAAGAACTGTTGAGCTGCTGAATGACTTTGCGACTGATAAAGAAGTCATTAAATTAATAAGTAAACAAGTTCTCAACATCTGTCTTAATATCTTCAAGCCCTTGAGCGATCATAATAAATATGTATTATGCTTTTTATTAACACTGTTGAGGCAGCTCTACATGGTTTGAAAGGAAACCTCGACCCTCTCCGGAATTTCTTGCAAAGCAGGAAGAGAACAAGACAGCGGGGACTCTCTGATTGGATGACTTGGCCTGCATGTCGCACAGAGCCGTCTAATCAAACGGCAGCCACATCACAGGACCTCAATTTCAGCCACGAAGAGATCTGTCAGCGCGCGAGTGGGTGTTTGGAGGAGCGCAGACGCATTTGAATACGTACCTGTGCAAACTAGCCCATCATGTTTGTCGCACTCTCTGTCGTCGCATTCACAGAATTCTCCTGAAAAGTACCACTCCTGCGGTGAGCAGATACACCGGCCGCAGTGACATGACCCTGCAGAAACAAATTAGCCTTCAGTTTTTTACTCATTCTCTTGCGCAGTTTGAAGTGATTACGAAACACTTCGGAAGATACGGTGGTATTTAAAAAGGGATCTTGTGCATGTTTGTGTGAAACAGCATACGACCGCGCAAAAAATAAGAAGACCACTCCAAAAGTAAGGAATACTGTTTCCGGGTCCAAGTCTCAGCTCATTTCAGCTGAGAGTACTATTTAAACAGCTGTTTATGAGCACGTTTTATTCATATCACACATTATGCAGAACTTTTATAAACTCCACTACAGTCTCACGGAATCTCTGAAATCAATATGTTAATAAATTGTAAAAATGAACCGCTGTCTGGATGGGATTTCGATATGGTGATAAAGGGCATGTTTTTTTGTAGTTTTAAAGCAAACCATCAGTGTTTATCATCATTTCTTTGTTGTTTGCCTTTCGCATCCGATAGAGAGTTTGGGCCCGGAAAACCGCATGACCTTCCATATTTGGTTCCGTTTCTCAATATGCGTTCTTCAGCGGTCTTGTGTCCTCGTGTTCTCGCTCTACGTCATCAATAACCATCAAAGTCCGGTTCTAATACTCATGAACACAAGAATGGAGAATGCATGAAAGTACCCCGATGTTCATGAAAGTTCTTGATATCAAGGATGCATCGAATGCAGCCTTGCGCGCGTACGGTACCCGCTTGAAGTCACAGAAGTCACAGCGGCGCGTCCATCCAAGTTCGTTCTTCCAAGGCTGCCTCGCAAGACCAGTCTCCACGAGAACACAAGTCCGTTCTTGGAATTGAGAAACGGCCATAGTGTCGATAATCTATAGCAATATAGTTCCGCAGGGATGACGTATTTTTGTAGGTTAAAGGGCTGTTCACATTATAACGATAACTATAAAGATACCTGTAACTATAACTATATTTGCGTCCACAACAGCGGACATTAACAATAACGCTATGTTTGAATGTAGATGACCTGATGATGCTTTCGTTTTCATTCCCGAATGTTTTTTCTCCAAAACATGACAGCAAAGGCTGGATGCTCTGACTGAAGGCTGTGCACTCATGTCTGGGACGTAAAGCATATATTTTGCCAGCTTGCTGACTCATAAGCGTTACATATATAATATCCTGCCATTAAAGCACCGCTTTCAGACCACTACAGTCTTTAATTCTGACACAAAAGCTGCGTTGCGATAACCAATAGACAGAAACTGTCTGACAGTATGTTTTATCGTTCATCAGCAGGAAAAAAATCGTTCTGAAAGTGATCCCAACGATACCGTTCTCTGTATCTGTATCGTTATAGTTATGGTGTGAACCCCGCTATTCTCCAGAATTAAGAACGATTTTTAAAACATTATTTTTTTATAGTTATCGTTATCATTATAATGTGAACGGCCCTTAACCCGGAAATTAGTGCTGCACTGGATCCCTCGACGGAAAGAGGCATTTTTCCCATAGACTTTTGTGATATCGCAAAGAATAAGCTCTCTGATTAACAAAGGTTTACGATAAACATGTTTTGTCTATCGAAATAATCTTTACAGATTAACACAACATTTGTTACTTTTGAAGCCTAAATACAATCGGCAGAAGTAAAAAGATAACATGAGGCTATAAACAGACTACACTAAGGTCACTCGATATCAATGTCACCACCACCAAGCCTCCGATAACTTTGTTGTGTTTCCTGGTAAGTAGGCTAATTACTCCGTGACTGAATCCCCATCCACATTCTTAGAGATTTGTGCCGATTATTTGTGAGATTTATATGCACGATGACGTCAAAAGTCCCTGCCCAAGGATTTAGTCGCTTTTAGCAGCTTGTTAGCAACTGCTGTTTTAAGGACACGATAAAGCTTTAAAATTCACGAGTGGGTTATAACGTGCGTTTTATATCATGGATTATATATCATGGAGGTTTTATTAACTACAGATCTTATTTTAGGCAATTTACCAAAAACCCATTCAAAAACCCATAGACTTTGGAGTGATGGAACCAGAAGTGCTAACTTGCTTCCAGGGTTTGCGTACAAAAATATCTGTGGTACTCTGTAGTAAGTAGCACAACAAAAGGGATGGGATGTGTGCAGATATTGCATACTCCAAAGAAACAACACATTACTAATGTTTTACATGTATTTTAGGATCAGTTTAAAAATGTATAATTGATGGAATAACGCTGATTTATATTTACAGCTTACATGAATCTTGGCATTCTCTCAATATATTGCTGTTGGGTGACTTTATGTCACTCCTGAGGTTTGTGTTTGTTGGAATTCAATAGTCACTGGACTGCAATGGCTGCAAAACATGCAGAAATGCTGATTAAAGACAAAACTTGAGTTGTCTCTTTATTTTTTGTTGAGCTGTATGTGCTGTTGTTTGCATACAAGGTGCGACTGCGTGTTCTGGCAACATCATTGAAACGTGTATGTATCCACCAGGTCAATTAATGAAAATAATTTACATCAAGCGATAACAGCACTAGTCTAGCCAAGTGGTTCTCAAACGTTTTAGTTGTAAGGCCCCCTTTGTGTTGGGTGCATCGCTTTGCAAGACTTATAATCTTAAACTTAGAATTTGAATTAAATCAAAAGATATTCCGTTATACAATACTGGAACATCAATTCTTTTGGTTGGTGGGCTTATTTTTCTGATGTTTGATTGCATAAAATTTCATTTTCATAAAATGCCACAAAATCTGTGCCCCCCCTGGATATTATCTTGGGGCACCCAGTTTGAGAACCACTGGTCTTGCCGATTAAATGTTTGAAATAACCATTCGGTTCACGTCATAAATTGCGTACATCTCATTGGGTGTCATTAAATTGCGTTAGCAACCCTGCTCTCTACATATTAGAATTGGAATTTGCCTTAAAGAATTATCAGTCAACATCATGTCTCAAAACAACATCTTTCATCATTTTATAAGTTGTGCTTATATTACACAGGAGATCCAGGGAATTCTATATATCAGGGGAAATTAAATATTGCATGACATGAGGGCATTGGGCTTCCTGTAGCTGTGTTCTGAGCTGTTGCTTTACCTTACAAACATGATACAGTGCAAGTTATTGACAGTTTTATCAATCATCAAACAAAACATCCTTTTCAATTCCCACGCCACTTGATCTACAGAGAGGTAATATGTTAATGCATATTACAATCAGCAGCCCACCCGTTCACCTGCCCCCAAAGCTTTTCAATGCAAAAATCCATTTAATTATTACAGTGTTTCAGTCTTAATAATGTTGATGTTGTTATGACAAGCAAAACAACTCTCCTGCTGTTTTCCGAGAATTAATTTGAGAAAATTATGTGAAACAAAAGCTCGAGGAATTTCTTATTCTCACCAGCCAGGCGACTGTAAACAAACAGCGTTCTGTCATCTGCGCAACAAACTCTAAGTGCAGGCGTATAAAAGCGTATTATTTTGTCATTTGACATGTAAACAAGCTTTATCGTGTTTTCCAGGATGCTAATAGGTCACATACAAAGAGGAACATGTTCTTGCTCTGGTTTCTTGTTAAGATGTAAAACCGAAAGTTTGACTCTCTGTGTCTGGAGTGGATTTCAAGAACAGATGTTTGGTGGATGTAACAGAATGCAAGTCAGAGTTAAATCCACATGTGTTCATACAAAGGCAAAACAAGTTAAAAAAAGATGTCAAGCCATAGCCCTTATAGAGACATGGCTTCAATCCCAAATCTCAATCTTTTTGTTATTTGTAAATTTTTGTTACACAAAATGGCAGACGTCTTCCAAGAAATAAAACTGACAGGCAGTTATCCTTGCTACCATTTGCTATCTTGTTCATTAGATGAGCATGTGTGAGAATTGATCTAAAGCTCTGTTTGTTTCACATATTCCCCAGCGAACAAATGAGAGAACGCACATTCATTTTAAGGAGACGACTGACAAACGTTACTTCTCAAGGTGCCACTCAGAGCATCGTCCGTCCTACCTTTTCCAGAGCACATGACGATGTTGGCCGTCTCGCACTGGCTCTTGCTCTGCTCGTCCGTCATATCACAGCTGCGGGGAAACTGGCAGTGTTTCCCGAACCATCCATCACTACAGATACAGCGGCCACACGAGCAGAAGCCCTGGCCTGAGGGAGACACATACACACCCAATCACTTTCTCCTCACCGCTTCTCCTTACCAAAGAATGCACCATTTGTATCTGCCACAACAAAGCAACGGTCTGATTGATCTAGGCAAATATAATTGGTTCGAACAGACAGCGAGTCGCTTCTAGACTCGCTAATGGTGTTGCGGTATACAGCTCTTATCACTTATAGACCTCCAGGGGTGAACCGTCCTATGGCTTCTGGGTTCGTGCTGGATTTACACGAGGAGCTGAGAAAACATTAAGGTTTTCATAATGAGTTAACTGTGTAAATTACGCTCAATCAAATCCTTTGTGTCAGCTACTGTCATGAAAAAAACAGGGGGTAGTTCTATTATCAATTAATCTTGTTTTAAAGAAATAATTTTCTTTTATATATTTACATTTCCAAACTGTATGAATTAATTTCTAAAAAAGACATTTTGAAGAACATTGGTAAGCAAACAGCACTGGACCACATTGACTTCTACTGAATGGATAAGACATTTCTTAAAATATCTTCTTTTGTGTTTCACAAAAGAAAGAGTCAAATACAGATTCTAAATGACATGAGGGTGAATAAATGACAGAGTTTTTTATTTTGGGGGTCAACTATTCCTTTAATTCCTTTCTTTCTTCAGCAAAACACAAAAAAAGATATTTTGAAGAATGCTGGTACCCAAAAACCGTTGGTCCCCATTCACTTCTATTCTATGGACACAAAACCAATGCAAGTCAATGGGACCAACAGTTTACCACCATTCTTTAAAAAATCTTCGTTTGTGTTCTGTGTGCGAAAGAAAGTCATACAGGTTTGAAATGTCATGAAAGTGAGGAAATGATGACAGAATTTAAATATTTGGGTGAACTATCCCTTTAAGCTTGATATGCAAACTAGTTGGATATTTTTTCTCCATTTCTGCAATTTTCTGAATTATGGATTCAGAAAATTCAATTGAGGTTATTCAACATGTAAGTTTTGAATATTCCTTCCTCATAGGAAAGCAAAGTAACATGATGTTTTTAATATGTCAAAAGTTTTTCATAAAGACATAAAAGGAGATCAAATGGAAACCTTTACTTAAATCTCCATGCAGCTCCTCACATCACTCACCAATTCCAAATGAGCTTGGATAATATCTGAACCCAGATTTTATATAATACCAAAGTCAGAAATTGTATTATAAACTCAAAGATATTTCTACAATGGTTATAAGTGTAAAGCGTCCTTATTTATTTGTAGCTCAAAAACGGTCACAGTCAAACAACACCATGAAGCAAAACTTTCAAAGTGAGTTAAACTGTCAACATGTTTAGCTACCCGACTCATAACCAGATCCAGATGGAATCTGCCGGTTTTGCTGCCTTTTCTATTGTAATTTCAGGGGAAAATCTATGGAGGATTTAAGCTGGTAAAGTGCATTAAATGATGAGAACATTGCAGACTAATTGGTAGAGTTTTCTGCACACACAGACCGAGTGTTGGCTTGAGTAACATATCAAGTTTTTTGGCACATTTGACTGTAAACCTATCGCCCCCTTAGATGCTGAGGTTTGTTACCACCACATACTTGACTAAGATTCGTGTCTGCATATTCACATACAGAATTCTTCTAGACTAAAAGAAGTTGTTTTTATTAAATGTCCCTGTCACTTATGAACAAGGTTATTTGGCACTCAAGGGTGTTTACAAGAGAAGCACTGGGAGATCTGTGCATGGGTGTTATTTCAGGTGGGCTGTAAGGAAACGAAATGTTCTGCAGCTGAAGTGTAGTTTTCGTGTGATCCCTGAGAGAGCAGTTGGTGACTCACTGTAAAATGCACACTGAGCGACAAAACCATCTCCTCTTCCAAACACTTTGTTTATGGAACTCCTTGGTCTTTACATTAAAAAAATCAGGGATTCCCCACTTCATCTTCATTTTAGGGTGATAGCGCTTGAAGTTCAGTTCTCTTGGTTGTTTTGGTCCAGACCAACAAAAATATATATTTAGTCTGGCTTTTTTACCATTGAACCTAAAGTCACGACCTGATGACATATGATGTCAGCTTTCATGACATATTTTGTGATCACATGGTGGGTTTTATTACCAGCCAAAAGCTTTCAGAGAGCTCCTAAAATGTTTAAAGGAGTCAAAAAAGCGCCATTTTAATCCTCCGTTGTACAGACAAAGATCTAATGAATGCTCTTTCTATGTTGTCAAATTGTGTTATTTAGGGTCACATCTTATGACTATCTGTTTTTGGTTTGTTTAGATTGCATTCATATTTCAGTCGAACCGCTTCTTTGTTTGGACTGAGACCCACCTTTTCAAGGGGTCTTGGTTTACTTGTTTGATGCACCCAAAGTTCAGACGGCAGAATTAAAGGAATAGTTCACCATCAAAATGACAATTCAGTAATTATTTGCATGCCCTCTTGTCAATTCAAACCTGTATGACTTTCTTCTGCAGAACACAAAAGAAGATATTTTGAAAAATGCTTGCATTGGTTTTGTGTCCATATTAAAGTAGGAGTCAATGGGGATCAACGTTTTTTTGGTAACCAACATTCTTCAAAGTATCTTCTTTTGTGTTTTGCAGAAGAAGAAAATCAAGATGGTGAGTAAATGATAACAGAATTACCATTTTAAAGGTGAACCTTCCTTTAACATTAAACTAAAAAGTAAAGACACAAATCATTCATGTAATCCCAACCTGAATGGATTAAATTAGATGACTGAATGTAAAAAACTCATGTTTTGACCAATTTTGACCATTGATGTTTAAATTGGACAAGTAGCAAAATTCCGTTTTCTTTTATCGGGGAAAGCTCATAAACGGCGTAAGCAAAACCCGCTGGGCAGAAGTAGTTTTTCGCCCATTACTCTGATTTCACGCTGCATGTAAACGCCTTTACCGGTTTTCTCTCAGTTTTGTTTATGTACGCATGTCTGACAGCGCAATAGTAAAAAATAGTAAAAGTAATAATAATAACTAGTGCTGTCAATCGATTAAAAAAATTAATCGGATTAATCACACATTTTTTCTGTGATTAATCACGATTAATCGCACATAACAATAATATTTTAAAATATACTTTTACATTTTAATAATTTCACATTCTTCAAATTGATGTAGAAACAACATATTTCTTTAACAGCGTCATTTTATGAAAGCTAACATTTTGATATTAGCACTGTAACTGATGTCTCTATTAAATTGATTATTTTAACATTAATTATAGCCATTCAACAGTATAATTGAGAGCTATCACGTAGGAAATATACAGAAATTGAAAGACACTTTACAGTCTTTAATGTGAAATTATAAATGAAATGCAGAAGAATTCTCATTAAAGCTACAAAATCACATTGATTTCTTCTTTTATTTTGTTATTTGATTAACATTAGCGACAGGAGTCACAGCAGCACGTTTAAGAACGTGGCCCCTTTAAGAGCTGTCTCAGTTCGCAGATCTGACCGTCACCGCACTCCCATTTTCACAACTCTTTGCCTTCATTTAAGATTTTATTTTACACTTTGAAGTCTTGCTTAAGAAAATGCTAGACAAAATGGGCTTTCTGACATAATCTTGTATGGTTTTATCCATTCAAGCACGAAAGAGAACTTAACACGGATGCGCTGTCTGACAGGGATTCACCGACGCAGCCTTCAGCCCATGACTGTTCACACCAGACTGGACCTCGCGTTGCGTTATGCCGCGTCCCACAGTTTAGAAGCTGTCTATCTTCATTGAACGCGTCAAAGCAACCGTTTAAAATCGCGCTTAAGTGGTTTAAAAGCCTGTACACGAATAAGAGCGTGATTACATAATGTAACGCTAGACAAAGAATGTCAAAATAAACGGATGCTGCGTTAATGCGATAAATATTTTCTCACGCGTTAATTTAAAAAGAATAATCGCATGCGTTAACGCGTTAACGTTGACAGCCCTAATAATAACGTATAAAAGTCCGCTCTCGAATCATGCAGTTGATGTAAAAACTATTGATGCATACAGTATGCAGGTACTGCAGACATGAGAAGAGATATAAAAATACAGCTTCTGACCGTTTTCCCGCTGCATTTTTAATTACTAAAGAGAAACCGGCAAGTGTCAAACTTCCATGTAAACGCGGTTTTCTGCGTAGCCGGTTTATTACTATGCATGTAAACACGTGAAAACAGGTTTCTTTTATAAGCTGATTTTTGATAGCTATCCGTTTATTTTGTGCATGTAAACGCACTCACTGTCTAACATATGTCTGAGACAAACTGGACTTTCGAAATGTATAAACACACTCTTTTGCATTAATGCAGATCTTAAAATATGTGCCAAAAGTAATGTAACTGTGAGAAAAGATATTTTCATTTCGCTCTCTTTTTCTCCGTCTCTCTGGTTTAGTTTGTGGGTGTAGATACACAGGCTTGAAGTTTGATGCACTCTGGGTAGCTCTACATGCTTGACTGCTTCAATCAGCCAACCTACGAGAGCATTTAATTGCTTTGGTGAGTGGCACCCCAGTCCTTTCAATTAAAGCACACCTGCGATTCCCCATTATCCCGGCCGTAAATGCAATTCAAGCTGGGCAAGTTCGGATTCACGGTGCTTCTCACGCATATTTCTGAAAGGATATTTTCCAAGGTTTTAAACTCTCAGGTGTGGGCCTCATAAAACTGCATAAATCCGATCTGAAATATTGATGAGCCTGCATTTCTCCACCACGCTTTTATGGTAATACAGCTGGCACGTCTTCTCCCTCCATGGGCTAAAGATCACATGATCTGTAGGTAACGCTTCATTTGAACCATTCAGTCCAGCAGGACCATCTGTGCAATAAGCGGAGATGAACTTTCGTAACATGTGAATGCTGGATCTCTTCTGGAGGAGGATGCATGAGCTTTGAGCTGGAGGGAAAAAGTGTTTCTGTGGTTCTCCTGTGCTAGCATGCTCTGTTAGATCTGTCGGACTGTGGCTCTGGGAGTGACAGCAGTGGAGCTCTATGCATATTTAAACATCTCCTAAGGCTCGTCCACACAAGTGCAGGTGGCCAAAAAAAACACGGTGTCTGCACGATAAGTGACAACGGCACAATAAGCATTCTCAACGCGTACCAATTAAGTAGTGTCAACCTCAGATATTGAAGTATGCCTGAAAACAGTTGTGGTCATCTGATGGAACTTTCATCACATTTAAAAGTTCCTTTAATAGCAGTGCTATAGGGAAAAGGTTTACATATCATATCATATCATTTCATAATTTGAGTAATGGTGGACAATCAACTAAAACAAACAGGTATGATGCTAATATAGTTTAGGTTTATACAGTGGCTATTTTTCAGCCCCCCCAAAAGTATTTAAATTGGAAGCTATATTTGTTTTATTGCATGAATGCCCTACCAACTGAGGTACACTATATACAGTAAGAGCTATGAAATGTATAAAAATATATACATTTACATTAAATCATTTAGCAGAAGCTTTTATCCAAAGCGACTTACAAATGAGGCATAACAATGGAAGCAAGCAGTTGCAACAAAAGGGCAGCAATGCATAAGTGCCAAAGAACTGGCCACAGTTTGCCTAACAAAGTGCACGAAGCTATGTAAATAAAAACAAATAGACAATACTACAGACAATACTGACAATTTTTTTTTAGAAAAAAAAAGAAAACAGAAAAAGGAAAGAAAAAGGAGTCTGAGTTATTGTGTTAGGTGTTGACGAAAGAGATGTGTCTTTAGCCGATTCTTAAAGATGGCTAAAGATTCCGCTGTTCTTATAGAAACAGATGGAACATTTAGGTAAAAGTGATTTTTATATAAATGTGCATAAATATAATTGCATTATTCTTTTTATTTATTAATATTTATATTTAAATCACACGTATTTTAATGCAATTAAAACATATTATATATAATATTATATTATTTAAATATAAACAAAATAATTGACAAATAATTGAGTGATGGGTAGTTCACAAATGTGTGTAGCATGTGTCCTATGGTGTGAAAGCAAAATTTAGAAAACAGACTGTTAATATATTATTTTATATTATTAATATTTTTAATATAAAATAGCATAAAGAGATTCATCTTTATTGTTAGTTTTTCCCCCAAATTTCTGCTATGCCACACCATAGGACACATGAACGGTTTGTTTGTCAACTACCCACATATTATCTATTCACAATATAAAAACAGAATTTTGACATATGGTTTTCAGTCGCATTAAAACATGTTCGTAGTAAATGTGATAGACTACATCTGTGACTGACTGGGTCACGTAGTCTAAAAAAACTGAATACTGAGAGAAACGGTCTAGCATAATATGGCACTAATGCAGCAAAGTTCATATATTTTAAATGTGCCTTACATGTCTGTATACTGTACTTCTCTAAAAACTATTACATTTACGCTTCAACTTTTAGATTATGTGAATAATCAATGCTCAACTGGGCTCAGGCGTGATGTGTTGTTGATGCTGATTCTTTATTTATTGCCTTTTTGCCCTCTCTTGGCAGAACCACATTTACATAATGATTGATTCCCTTGTGTTTAACATTAATAACACCCATGTCAGATTGTGTGAATGTTACTTTCCACAATGATAAAAAAATAAGACAAAATAGCCAAGTTGTCAGTGGATTGCAGGATGCACTGTGGAGTCTACGTGGGTTAATGTTTAAACCCACAGGCTGTTATGATATCACCCTGGAAAAAAAACTCATTTTCTTCAGTGCTTCACTGGTTTTGCTTTCATGGCAAGCTACCAAAGAAGAAATAGCAAGTATTGTGTTGGAAGCCTCTATGATAGTGTAGAAATTAGCTCCACCTAAAGCAATTTAGACCCAGCGATAAGACTATTGTATTCCTCTATTACAAATGATCTGAGAACAGAGGTAGCCGTGAATGACTCTGCAATATACTACACAGATTTATTTGGTTATGTGTCCTAATGAATCTGGAGATTAACTTTTGCATGTTCTGTGTTAATTTTGAGGAAAAATCTGCAGAAATTTGTGGTATTGATTAAAAAATGTAAAATGTGGTAAAATTATACATTTATAAAATATGTATAAAGATTGAAAATATATATACAATATAATAAAATAATCTATCTTTTTAGATTTACATTGAGATGGTTATAAGCCCTTCAGAATCCAAATATGAGAGTATTCAATAACAAACAAATAAGGATTAAAAGAATAAATCACATATTTCATTATTTCATCACAGAATCCAATTGTTATCACAATGAATGACAATGTGTTGGATTTACCTTTCACCTCCCTTTCGAATACTGTATGATGCTCACAGACCAGAATCAGCTTCATTTGTCAAGGGTTAATAATATTGTGCAATTATTATGTGGATGTGTGTGTTACCTCCACAAACAACTCCGTTCAGGTCCTCACACTGCCGGTCGTCACACTCACAGTTCTTGCCGTGTACACGTTTATCTCCTGGTGGGTGACAAGTGCACTGGCCACATAAACACTGCCCTAAAACACACACATATACAGTGAGACAGACAAACATGACAGTGACACCTAATTCAAACTGGTTGCTATTGTCACAGATTTTTTATTACGTTTCACCTTGAACTTGACTCCTCAAGGTCAAGTGAAAAGGTCATAGTGACTGAGTGCTGTTATCATCGAGCGCTTTTGTCTGCTAAGGTGGCATTGTGGTTGTCTGACACTGACAGCTGTTACAGCTCCAGCTCCGTGCAGGCGAACAGAACAACAAAGCAACGCCCTGTCTGACAAGCTCTCAGCCTGCCAAGCAGATAAAAGCTGCTTGCTGCCGTTGCCTCGGTAACTGGTGATGTCATAACACTTTTGCCTCATCGAGTAGCTTTAGTGACATCACGTAGCCCTTCCCTTGGCTGTGCATGATTACTCCACGTTTAACTGCAAAGAATGGACCATAGATTTTTATTTTTGAAAATAAGAAATAATAAACAAAACCTTCCAGTAAAAAGTGATGTTTTTGAGGGGTTTATTTTTGCTTTTTCTATTCTTTTCATCTTAATCTTTTTATCTGTAATAATCTGATGATACTATTTATCAACCAGTCAACAATTACATATAGGATTTTTTTTTGCAAATTATTTTGTTCTGTTGAACACAAAAGAATATATTTTGAACAATGTAGGAAAGCAGTTTTGGGGCACTTCCGACTACCATTGTCATTTTTCCTACTATGGTAGGCAGTGGTGGCCAAGATCTGTTTGGTTACAAGCATTCTTCCAAATATATTTCTCTGTGTTTATCAGAACAAAGAAATTTATACAGATTTGGACCAACTCGAGGGTGAATAAATGAAGACAGAATTTTATTTTTGGGTGAACTGTCCCTTTAAGCGACACCTGGAACTCAAAGGGATAAATCTACAAGTTACATAAATGAAAGACAGATGATAACTGAGACATAAGCATTATTCTGCAAACATTAAATATGATATTTGGCACAAGCAGACTGTATCAACCACCAGTCACACTAGACACAATGATTTCAGCCCCATATACTAGAATACGTGTCTTTAACATATGCTTTCAAAGGAGCCGGTGGAATTATGTGCGCGTAAATGGAGAAAGCAACACAGGTGTCATTGTGATTAATGGCTCCCTCGCTGATCATGTACTGCGCTTTGGTCCGAATCGAAACAATGAATTCCTTCACAATATTTGAAAGACAGCCATCCGGTAAGTTCAATTATCCCGGGAGCCGGGCTTGTGCAGGTGCCAAGACAAAGCCCCGTTACTCTCAATTGTCAAACATCATAAAGGCAAAGCCTCATCAATTTCCAATAACACGACCTCCGCTTCATCTCTAAGAGTTACATTATTATACATTTAAGACCATGGTGCTTAAGACCTAAACTGACCGTTTAATGTAAAGGCCGTCTGGGGAGCGGGACCAGCAGTCCCATGTTAGACTTGGATTTTTCCCAACACCATCTCAGTTAACCAGCTTGCTTTAGACATTGAATACATCCCAATTCGCAGACTTATAAAATGTATTACCTTCAGTTCATTATTACTTAACTTCTGGGTTCATACATTTAAAAGCTGCTGTGGAAGCCTCCTCACACTTCTGCAAATCCGGTAAAAATACCCTGACATTTATTTTTAACATAGTAACGTAGTAATAATTTGGGACACGAGTTCTCATTCCACACACCAAGACAGACAGAATGTGTACTGGGACATAGTCATGGTGAAATCCTTGGCATATCTGGAATGACTGTCGATGAAGCACGCCAAGATGGCATCACTCACATGCCACAAACTAGAAAATATATAAATCCGGCTTGTAGAAACTGGTGGTGCCGCACAGACCGCTGCCATCTCTGACACTAAATGATAAGCGTGTTGGAGCCGTGCTGAGCGAATCCTGATATGTCTTGTGAAGCATAAACCTGCTGTGCCAAAGACAGAGGTTCATGCAAATGAGTCTTCTAGGCGGGCACTAAAGGGGGTGAGGAGGTTTCGCACTCTTTGCTTTTTAAAGTGCAATTAAGAAATGTCAAGAGCCACCAAGAAGCAGAGGTTTATACATGTAGGTGTGGATTTATGAATATAAAGCATGTGTGTATATATAGACAGGGCGGTGTAAAGTCCTTCATTATACACTACTGTGAGAATAAAAGTCTTGCGGAAATAAAGTAACGCTACAGAACTCCTATAACAAAACACAACCTATTTAAATATAAATCATTAGATTTGCGTTTGCAATTTAGCCATTTGGCAGCTTTGATTTGGCAGAGTTTTGTTAGTAATGATTATGAAGTGATCTGGGAAAAGTACAAACTTGACCACTTTTTCCACTTGTGTGATCTTTTGCTTCTTTTAGATAGTTTTGAAACATAGCATTTGGAAGGCTTCAATCAGCACAGGAAATGAAAGGTCATGAAGGACAGAATGACTTGTGGTTAGATTTGGCATTTGAAGGCATCTAGAGTCCAGTGTTTAGATGCTGACCACTATAATCAGTCACAGGAACCATCACAATGATGCATTACATTAATAGACTATACTTGTTATGCAAGTGGCATTTTCTTTTGCAAAACACATACTGACTTTGCAACATTTGCACTACTATTATACTTTACTTTGATATTTTTACATTTTTCTGTTTAGTTGCTGTCTTTCTTCTTAAATGGAAGGTTTGGTTTTTAGTTTCCTTTAGAGCCGGCAGAGAAAACCTTTTATCATTAGTTGCATTACTGTTGGCAATTGTTTTATCACATATCACATTTTATCACAGCATGTTTTATCGTTATGTGTTTGATAAACAAACTTTGTAAACCTTGACAGTGTTGTTTATAATATGTTATGGCAGAGACAAATAAAATATGTGACAGATTTCATTATCAGGATCATTATCTGTTCCTCTGATACATATACTGTACATATACCTGTATATACTGAAAATAAAAAACAGAAAAATAGAACATAGAAAATAAAATAAAAAATGCTCATTTTAACCTAGAAATAAACAAACTGGTAAGATTTTAAGAATGTAAAAAATAATATATACAGTATCAGGCCTGGTACTAGGCTGGCCCGACTGGGGGGGCAATCATATATTCTGGTTGGGCAGATATATATCATAGTTTATTGCATGCATCATTTTTACATTTTTCTGTGATTAAATTGACAGATCATTATTTAACAGATCATACAAATAAGTATTAATTAAGGATTTAATAATAAGCATTTAATTTTTAATTGTCAGCTGGATATTTTGGGAGAAAAATTGGAGAAGCAATGCCTCCCCAGCCCCCAGACCTTTTTTATTGAAATAATATATTATATTATTATAATATATTATGTAAAATGAAAAAAAAATCTGATTTCTTGGTTACTTGATCAAATGGGTACATTTATTAATTTGGCAGAAGCTTTTATCCAGAGCGACTTACAAGTAGGATTTGTGAACAAGGTTTGTGATTTTTGTGACATTTGTGAAAGCAAAAAAAAAGCTAACACGTGAAAGCAAAAGTTCCCATGAAATCATACTGAAAGCATTTTGGCTTTTAGTATAAACAAGTTAGCCTTAACAATATATATATAAACCAAAATAAACTCTAATACAGTGCTACGATGTTCATGACAACATTCTGGACTACAGCCTGTTCTTATCAGATTTTTCCGACCAATCAGACCAGACCTTTTTCAGTGGTCTTTTGCATGCACACGATTTACACAAGAAGGAGGAAACAATAGTGTTTGAGGCTCACGATATGTCATTTCCATGTACAGACCTCTTATTATTCATCTATGCCTAGGTAAATACAGTTTCCGTTCTATGGCACCTTTAACTATTTTTAAAATCAACTTATCAAACAATATCAATTATATTATGCAGAAAAAAGGTAAACTTGTACCACACTGTACATATACACGACTGTACTAATTTGACACATTCAGAAACTATGTGCACTCCTCAGTAAAACACTGCTTGGCCCTTGGGTGCACCAGAGAAAGCCTCCATTATCAAACTCAGAGGAAGTGATTGCAATCAGCCCTAATTCTGCTGATTTGCTTTAAAAGATCACTCATCATGCCACGCGGTTCCTACAACACACTGGATATCAGTCAACATCTGCGTGCCAAATGAGTGCTCTTTTCCCCTCTCCTGTAAGACGGCCGGGAGTGTTGAATGAGTGCCGCTGTGCATGTTTAATCAAGATGCATTCTTTGTATACGGGCTCGGCATGCTAATCTATAGAATGCATTAGTGAGCTAATGAATGGTGTAAAAACCAACACTTAGTAGCTTCCATCAATGCAATCACTCAGTTGTTGCTTTTATAATAGCGAGACATACAATCCAAAAACAAAGATGCTGTCGTGCCATAGGATAGCATGTAAAAATGTGGAACGTGAACGGTCGAATGTGAAATAATGAATTTACGTGGAAAATGGATTTTGAACATCAGCAGAAAGACTCAGAACAGGTGTTTCCTGGAGGATATTTCCAGCCTTTAAGAATGCAAAATCTACTTGGAGAAAAGAGCTCAACTGGCTCTTTGTTTCTTGATTCCCTTTACAAGCTTTTCTGCTGAATCCTGCTCACTCTCTGTCCATTTGAGTTTTCAGCACACAGCACTATCTTACAGAGACACCGGGCAATGATTTTTATTAACAGGCCAAATGGACACATACAGTAATTAAAAGTACGGTGTGTAATTTGGAGGATATATTGACAGAAATGCAATACAATATACATAACTAGGACCTTACATAATGAAGTGTTATGTTTTTATTATCTTAGAAGGAGCTATTTCTATCTACATACCGCGGGTCCCCTTGCATGGAATGCGCCATGTTGTTTCTACAGTAGCCCTAAATGGACAAAATGCTCTACAGAGCACGTTTCATAAATACGTTATCTCCTTCGGCGAAGAAGTGAAAACATGACAACATCTTAGTCCTGTGTCAGCCACCGTAGTGCTTTGAAAGGGAGGGGTGGAGTGAGCCGTTGGTTGCAATTCGCAACTTCGCCACTAGATGCCGCTAAATTCCATACACTGGACCTTTGAAAATGCCACACTGTAAAAAAATAATGTAGAAATTACAGTATTACTGGCAGCAGTTTGCCAGTAATTTACTGTAGATTTACATTTATGTAATTTATTGGCAATACATATTTTATTTATAATATAATATTTTTACAGTGCAGTCTTGCACACAGTTAGCTTCATGAATCTTGTGCAACTTCTGTGATGTGGGAATCCCTCATACTGTACGGGGCTTTTCCAAAGCAAAGTGTAAATATTTGCATTCATTCAGCCGTCTTGACAGTCCTTTTTAATTGTGGGAGTGAAATTCATAGTGGAGGAAACTTGGGTAATTACCTGCTGTCAGGATAATGAATGCAGCCAGCAGACCTATAGCTCCAGTCATGGGTGAAATTCTATGTAAACAGATGTATAAATCATCATTTGGTGGCTGCATCTCATAATGCACGTGCTCCATAAGGGGAGACGGTGAATCCATTGCTTATCGATGCTGAACTGTAAAGATCCAATGCTTTTTTAGTGAAATCACATAGCAGTAAAATTTCCCACAGTGTTTAGGGGGAAATTCACAAAAAATGTCAACAACATTGTTTATTTGCACATGCTGTCTGTGTTGTTTGAGAAGCTGCATCACTAAAGGAATTATGCAAATGAATGCAATTTTATTCTTTAATAAATTAAATAAATAACCAATCAAGCAAATTTCCAGGAATTCTTTTATTTAATAAAAAGATGGAAAACGTTTTTTAATTTGAATTTAACTATGGGCACTCTTTTTCAACACAGGGACAGCCATTACAGCGAAAGTGATATGGTTTTAAAAGAGATAAGTCATTTGAAAAACAAGTGCAAAGAAGACGGTGTCCATTAAAGTAAATTATCACCTCAAAGTAACAAGTCTATTATTATAGCACTTCACTTAGTTATACTGCCGGGAACAAGAGAAAGCTTTTTGAAAAACAAGCTAGTTCTTATTCGTCCTAACAAGAGTCATGTTGGCACAGACCGGTACTAACTGACAGCTACTATTATATTATCAGGGCCGGTTTTAAACATTTGTAGGCCATAGGCAAAATTTATTTTGGAAGCCCCTCACAGCACCCCCATCCCCTCCACCTTTTAGAATAAATAAAGTATTTTATTACACTGTAAAAAAATGTAACAACTTTAACCAGTTAATGATATTATTAAATAGTCTGTTTCAAGTTGAAATTGCTCTAAACAAAATTATGGTAGTCGGGATTTACATTTTTTGTTATTTTTTACAATAATTTTACAGTAACACAGCAATTACTTTCCACTGATTTGGATGAGTTTAGCCTACTGTATATATGAAGAGTTTGGTTCCAAAACGCGATAAACGCCATTTAAAAAAAAGAGTTTCCGCCAAAATCAGTATTGTATCAGGTCGGTATTGAAAAGTCACTTTTTAATTTTACGTAAAATGCGATACCCGCCATCTGTCATGTTTTCTCCCTTTTTTCCGAACCACAATATACGCCAGTCTCACTTCTCTGCAGAATGCGATATATCCGCTCAACCAATCACAGCACACCATTCCACGCATTGTAAACAGTAATGGCGGCGCTCTGAATACGGTCGGCTCCTAGTTTCCCTGATCTACTTTGTACTTTGTGTTCAACAAACAAGCACAAAAATGAATAATTTTGACGGCATTGATGAACCTGTGCTGGTTTCTGCAGTGGGGAAGAAACGTAAGCCATAAAAATCTAATCATTTACGAGAGGAGATTAAGAAGATGAGGCACTAATTTATAGCATTAAAAAGATGACCCGTTGAATTCATTTTAGGTGCGATGACTGAGTGCCTGTATGCAAGATTAGTATTGCATTGAGTTCAGAGGCTGTCATATGTGTATCAACTCACTTTGTTGTGTATTTTCAACAGTTTCAATATGAAAAATAACTTTTAAATTGATTCAATGGATTTATTGCATTTTGGGGGAAAATGATCAGTTTTTATAATAAATCTTTTAAAATCAAAATCTGGATTTTAATTTTTTATGTTACTAGACCCTAAAGATGCTATGTGAAACTTTGAAACAGAAAATAGTGGTTTTCATCTTGCCACTTTCTTTGTAAAGAAAATACATTTTTACTCGAATTAATCAAAATGGATTTATAGCGTTTTGGAACCAAACTCTTCATATTTAAAATGGGAAAAAAACACAGTTTTAATAACTTAAAATCAGTTTATTCTCTTTATACATTCAGAGAATGGACCAATGGACTATAGGTTCAGTTTTTTTGCTGCCTGTCTTGGCTGGTGGACAAGTGTATAGGGATACTGTAGGTGTGTTCTACTTCAAAAGAAAGAAATAATGACAGACTATTTAGGCCACAGTAGCGGTTAACTAAATCTTATGTCACCATTTGATTTTACTATCAGGAAGTATTTAACAGTCCAGTAGCATTTTAACAAAGAAACTGAATAATGTAGAAATTAAACGCTGCTTCTTAACTGTATGAATTAAATAAACACACTGATTTAAAATAAAGATACAAAACTTCTTTAGTCAAGAGAATTTCATGAGTTTGTCGTTTCATCAACATTAATGACAAAAACAGCAGCAGGTTTCTAGTCTATATGTAAAGGAATAATGTAATGCAGCCGGTTGTTATCTGAGAATAGATAGTGTGATTAGGACACGATGCGAAGCGGAGATATAGTGATATAGATCCAACTGTTTTCGTGTTTTTTGACATAACGTTGTATTTCACACAGTGGCGCAAAAAGCAGTATAGCAGTATGCAGTATATGCGGTGCATAGGGGCGCCACACAAATTTTAAGATTTTTTTAATAAAATGTTATAAATAATAAAAAATATAACGAAAAAAGTAATTATATAAAACGTTTTAGTTTAACTTTTGTCTAGCATTTTATACAAGTTCAACAAATATATTTTATATAAATCAAGTTATTATTGTCAACCACTCACTCTGTGAAAGTCACATGACCAAATGGATCGAGCAAAGAAACGAGGTGCGAAACAGAACAAGAAAATAAAAAAAGTTAATTGACAAGTAAAATCAAGACAGTAATGTCCAACTGGATAAATATCGATTGGTATATCATTTCATCTCTGTCAATCTTTAAGTTATTTAACGTTGCCTGACAGGTAGTTCATATCATAATATATGATCAGTTCACCTCCACATATTTCTGTCGCTTGTAAAATAAATCTATGTTTGTGAATGAGCTTTATAATTACATTCGAGAGAGTCTGAGAAGGTTGTTAAAGCTGTCAAGTCTCCCACTATCACGCATATAAGCTAGTTGTCGGGCTCTTCATTAAACGTCAGACATGTCTTCCCTATATGACGCGAGCTGTGCAGTTTTAAATTCAAATCAAATAAAAATCAAATTAATTTGATTTGAAACAGCGCAATGATTGACAGGATGACAGAGACAAGAGCGCATTAATAAAAAAATATATAATTTCTTTGTTCAATGCAAGTCAGTTGTACTTTAATGATGTTGTGTTTTCATAAAATATGAACCACAAACCAATAATGTTTTAAAGTAAGGGGAAAATCCAAAGACTTTATTTATTTGTGTTATGATGCATGTTATCCATCTTATTTAGTTTTTCAACAAAGGTTTAATTATAAAGTTTCAGTAAAAGTATGTTTAACATAAACTACTATTTTATTGTTGTGTTTTAATTAAATATTAATGAACCACAAACTAAGCATTCGTTTTAAAGTAAGTGGGGAAAAACAAAGGCCTTTTGTTTATTTGTGTTATACAATGCAAGTATATATTAATCATACGTCTTATTCGTTTTGATAATGAATAATGTTAATAATACTTTTTGTTGAAGGAAAGGGAATAATCTAAATGTATAACTTTGAAGATCAAAACATTTATTATTCACTGGGAACATTTCCTCACCAGCACATCTCTAATGGGCTATAACTCCATTGTTAGATTTGGGATATTTAAAGAAGTTTTATTGTTTAAAACCGGACAAGCTTTTTTGTTAAAGGTATTAAATATAAAAATTCTAGATTATTTAAGTGAAACTCACTTTTAAAAGAATACAATAAATACCCTTATTTTATTTAGTTATTATAAGCGAAAGTGATCTTGCATATCCCTCCGAAAATGTGCAGTTGTGGCCCTGATTTCAGTATATAAGACGCGCAAAAAGACACAATAGAGAACTTGCTTTTAGCCTTGCACTGCATGTGAGGACAGGTGCGCGCAGCCAAGACTCAAGTAGACTGCTGTGTATATGCTTTTGAAACACTGCTGCAGTAGTTTGATGTTATGTATGTGCGTCGAAGTTGGAGACACGTTACAGTTATGGAGGCCCCATCTCCAAGCCTGAGGCCCTAGGCAACTGCCTGCTCTGCCTATAGGCAGCACCGGCCCTGTATATTATATCATATTGTAGCGAGGAAGGCGGGACGACAGCCGTGGGGCAGGTAGGCGGGGCCGGTGGCGTGAGTGATAATGAGTATCAGCTGTACGCGCACCGGTCCCGCATGCCTCACGGGGAGCTAGGGAGCATAAGAGGACGAGCGACGGGACTGCCGACGAGAGAGGACCGGGCCCGGAAATGTTAAGTTTTATTTATGTTTGTGTGGCCGGCAGTCGACCGTGAGGTGGCTGCCGGCCTTTTACTTCCGTGTTATTGTTTGTTTATTTTTAATTAAAGTTTATTGTTTAAATGTTCGCCGGTTCCCGCCTCCTTCCTTCCCTACATTGAACTTTGTTGCACATATTATATTATGTTTTTAGCAACAAATCATTATTATTAGTCACCCTTTATGTTTATCACTGGGTTTTGCAAATATCTAACCAATAAAAGTATTAAAAAGTGCTTGTTAACTTTGACAACACAGTATTCAATCATTTAAAAAGTACAGTGTTATTTCCATTTCCTGAAAAACAGTGAACTTGGACATCACTATATTATATTATATTATATTAAGTTATGTCTACCCAGCATTATTTATCTACACTCTTAAAAATAGCGGTGCTTCACGATGCCATAGAAGAACCTTTTTCGTCTAAATGGGTCAATAAAGAACCTTTAACATCTGAAAAACTTTTCTGTTTTACAAAAGGTTCGTTGTGGAGAAAAAAAGGTTCTTCAGATTACGAAAAGGTAAGAAAGAGATGGTTCTTTGTGGAACCAAAAATGGTTCTTCTATGGCATCGCTGTGAAGAACCTTTTAAGCACCTTTATTTTTAAGAGTGTATATTAAAGTTGCCAAATTTATGTTTGGTTAATGAACATGATTTTTATACGTAGACTCAGATTTTCATTAAAGTTCTCGACTCAAATATTTTTTATATTTTATGTAAAATTTCCATTTATCTTTTCCAAGAAACATAACCTTCCACATCCTAAGCACTCTTCTGAACAATGGTAACGACAAAAAAAAAGAAAAAAGAAAAAAAATGCATGTCCTGACTAAAAACAAAAATGTGTTGCAATAACTTCTTTTAATTACTTTAACTTTTTCAATGTGTTAAATGGTGGCATTGGATCCACTTTGACACAGATGGATGCACTGTAAAACTTTGCTGTAGTTTTTGCAGCAGGTTTTGCCAGTAACTTACTGTAGATTTAATTACTACTTCATATACTTTCCAATTAGTACTGTTTTCAATTACTTTAATCAAAATTAAAACACTTTGACTTCTGAGATTCAAAATGAGCAAGAAAAGACTATGGCATTAGCACAGCAACACTGCAAAAAAGCATTTTTCTCTTGTTTTCTGTAAAAATATTTAAAGCTTCTTAAATTAAAATACATTTACATAACAAGAAAAGTGACTCAAGATATTTAGTCTTGTTTTATGAAAGAAAAATATATAAACTCGGTAAGTTTATGCTTAAAACAAAATTGTACATTAAATCTACAGTAAGTTACTGGAAAACCTGCTGCGAAATTACAGCAAAGTTTTACAGTGTGGTATACTGAATTACCTCTGCCAAAACAGGGCAGGCTCGAGGTTCCCCGGCACTTCTTCAGACTGGCCTCAATGGAGAGCGCACAAGAGAGAGGATGATCGCATTTCTTTCCCTCCCAGCCTTCCTTGCAGTCACACCTGCCACAGTTACACTGTCCATGACCTTCAAACAAGCACATAGCAGGATTTACAGTCTCCTAATGGATGATCAATCACATGAAGCTCTGTCTGAAGCACAAGGCAAAAACATCTGTGGAGTGTTTCTCTGTGTGTGTGGGTTCAAAAGGCATCGCTCACAGGACTGGCTGAACATGAACGTAAAAGTGAATCGTCAACATAGTCCTCATAGGCAAACTTAAGATCACAGGGGTACATACTGTATGGCCACAAAATTACTCTTAAGCATTAGAAACAGATGTTGGAGAAACGGTCTTGTGGTCTGGGTGAGTCTGGCCCGGTTTGCATTATGGCCTCCTTTGATTTCCTGTCTGTCAAATAGCCTACTGTGTCTATCAATAAAAATGTTGAACTTTGTCTGTTGTTCTTGAGGCCAGGAAAATCTGTGTGTTTATAAAAGAGCTCATATAGGTGGAGTTCATTTTCACCACTGGAATTTGGAATGTGAACCATTTTCATGTTGAATGGGTTTGATAAAGTCAAAACTGACTTTGAGCATCTTTCTTGAGGTCAATAAAAACACTTACAGAGTTAACTACAAAAAGTGACTGATTTTTTTTTTTTACATAAGAGTGAAGCACACTTACTGTATATACACAACAAAAATAGATAATAGTTGAAAAGGTATATTTAAAGGCACAGTTCAGTATTTAAGGGCCCCCAAGAGCACATGAAATTACAGCTTTTTTGTAATATATTCACGACACACATCCATTTTATCACGTAGGGCCGTACCCGCTATTTTTTCTGTGGTGTGTGTTGTGAAATTACTGACTAAACGCAACATTGCAATATCCAAATAAGTGAGGTGGCCAATCAAGTTAAAGGAAGCGGGAGTTACTGGTTACAGAGCTGAGCAGAGACCAATCAAATCAAAGAAGACGGAGCTACTGTCACGTCTTCAGCTGTTCAGCAAAATGCTTCAGTTTTAAAGTTGAAAGAGTGCTGTGCAACACACGACATACTGTAAGTGACTAAAAACATGAAATATTTGACAACAGTTTAGTGTTTAATAATAGAAATGTTGAACATCCGACAGTATTCACTGATGCAAACGACAAAATGCTGATTTAGATTAAAAATATGTCATTTACATGATTCATGTAATTTATAATCATCTGTCAATCCAGCGCTTTATTTGGGATAAGGTTAAGAATAATTGTGTGCATATATGAAAATATGCTGTACCTGAACAGAAATCATCTGTGTATCTGTCATATGTGGCATGGCAACTTCTCTCATCACACTCGCAGGTCTCTCCGTGGATGTCCCCCCAGTCTCCCGACGGATCCACATCATAGCAGGTGCACTCACCGCATACACACGTCCCTGCAGAGACAGGATATGATACAGGTCAGCTCCTTTACACTGTGTACCACGTTATTTTAACCATTAACCAGTGTAACAATTTCCTTAATCAGTATTGTTGCCTTTTTCATAAAACAAACATACTCGAATGGCATCACTGTGATAAATCTTAATTTAATAGTGAAATATTAAATCTAAATTATACCAGGACACTAGAAAATTAAGTTGTAGTGTGATTTTTTTACTATGTTTAAAATAATACAGATTATTTTCTGAGATTTATTTTACCCGACTGGCAAATTGTTTTTATTTTATTTTTTCTAAACCAGTTTTATTTCAACTGCAATACCAACTGCACTTTTATTTCAGTCTTTTTCTTTCAGTTTTATTCTTTATTAGACACATTTAAAGCAATATTCTTACATTGTTGTTGTTATTTTAATTTACTTTTTCAAGATCTCTTATTCCTTATGTAATCTTCTTTTCTTTATTTGTGAATCATTTCTATGTAAATGATGATGATGTAAAGCACTTTAAATTACCTTTGTGTATGAAATGTGCTATATAAATAAACTTGCCTTTTTACTAATTTTGTTTATGCTTAAAATAACTTTATCTCAAACAAACTGGTTAAAAAGCAACTGAAATACATTGACCATTTTAATAAAAAATCTTGACTTTTGTTTAAAACTGCAGGAAGCGAATTGCTCAGCAAATCTCAAGTACAGCCGTGTCCTAATTGGTTTAATATAGCATCATCGGTTTTGCCTATGTAAGCAGGTGGATCGGGGCTTACTGGAACAGTTAGCTGCACACTGCCCTATAATTGAAGTGATGCTGAAAAGGAAAGGAAAATTTCTCTCAGGGGCCAAATCCTCCAGAGCCCAGTGGACAATAAAGGGGGCATGCATGGCAGGGACTGATGAGGATGCTTACTCTCACAGTTAATCTACTGCTGGTGTTACAGTCATGGCAACAGAGCTGTGGGAAACACCTCCACTTTGATGAATCCGAGCCGGCCCAGTTGCGGCGTAACTGGAAATCCTGTTTCTCTTATCTGCTCTGCTGTGGAGAAAGCCCATAGGAAACTACACCAGCTGGCATCCTGCAAGCACAGGCTAGACCACAGCTGCTGTCACCATTTTCTGTCCTGTCCAAAACCTGTCCTCTAATAAATATAGACTGAATGCACACTGCACTTCAGATTCATCCTTAAAGGAGGGGTAACAAGCTATTTCATGCATTCTGACTTCTTAACACTGTTAAACATGCTGGCTTCTCATGCTTAACATCGTCAACTCGTCAAATAACGAGTTGAACATATGATGTAGTATTTCTGTGCTCGATTCACTCCGCCGGGGTTCATACAGGTTTCGGAAAGTTTTTTTCCAACATGGATTCCCATTTCATAACAAGGGTTCTTAGTCCCTTATTGGACAATTCTCCTGGAAAAGCACGCCCACACGTCATCCAGCGAGCGAAAGAGCATGCCCACGTGCGAGCGTGAGAGAAAGAGCATGCCCACGCGTCAACCAGCCAGCGTGAGAAAGAGCACGCCCATCAATGCCGCTTCACTCGGCTGACGGAAGTTCGGCAGTGTTTGTTTGCTCACTGCATTTCGGTGATGAATGTTATATAAACAGTGGATATAACGCTGGATTTGGAGATCGTTTGAAACTGATAGATGGCGCGGTCCCAGCGCTAAAAGATGCTGGACATGAATCGCACGCAGTAAGTCAAACTAAGTCATATGTCTGTGTTTGTTGGCAATCGCCGCGTACATGTTATAATGTAAACAACACAAAGGGATAATGCACAACACAAAGGGATAATGCGTTGATGTATTGTGTGCTCGTGCTGTAGTTCTTCCCCCCTGCACGCCACCAGCAGCTTGTCTTTTTCCGGAAATAATCGTACAGCTCTATCTCTCTTTTATAAATTTGATCAAACTAAATACTCTTCGAAGAACATTCTTGATTTAATGGAGACTCACAGCTGACCCCTTGACTGCAGCAGCTCTTCTAACACTGGACTGACTCACTCACATTCTTGAACGGTTCTGTTTTTCCTGGAACTGTCCACTGCATTTTATACAGCTACTAATCTCTACACGCCCTACATGGATAAAAATGTGGGTCTGGAATGGATTTCCATATGATTTTAGGCTTTCTTAATGTATACCGTGCTTATTAATTTCATAAACTTTACACTTATACAAAGTTAACCCTTTAATGAGCAGGTGAATGATTACAAAATAATACCCATCACATGCACAACTAAATTATCAGCGTTGATTTAAAACAAACAAGAAAAAAGACAACTATGCCTAAAGCCATTTTACAGTTTTACAAAATTAGATTATTAGATTCTGATTATCAGAGTATTTTTCTTTGGATTATTTCAAGTGTTTTTGCTTCATTCCTATCTTCTTTGTATCACAGAAAGGTTAATAATGAATACCTCAGCACTGTTGTAGTTTAAAGTAAAGGGCAAGTTATTTCATAGATTGAGAGGTTGACTGTCATTTCACACAATAGCAGTGATCCACTGAGACCTGCCATTCACAGAACGAATAATTGAAGGGTATAAACAGAATATAAAATACCAAAAACGAGGATGGATAGCTCAAAAGTGCCCAAAAATAATGGATGGCTTTCACATTGAAACAATCACTGTTTTTTTGGAGCGATACATGCCGTCATCTCAGTTTGCCTTTGTGTGGATTGGGCTGTTAAAAGGATTTTCAAGCATCGAATTATGAAATAGTGAGCCAACACCTTTCCAGCTCTGTTGGTTTATAGATGTCTTTCTATTGTGAAGGTTTGGGGATCACCTCTACCTGCACAGCTTCTGAACCTCAAAACACCACCCACTTATGAAGCCTTTCTGAGCTGTGAGTGACATTAAAATCATAGAGGCAAAATAGGCTTGAATTTATTAATTGTTACCACGCAGCAGTCTGCACTTTTGATTTCTGCTCAGACTTACACCCACAGGAGCATGGATTTGTTTATTTCAAATCAAAGCTTTCAGCAGAGACATACAGGGCAAAAAGAGGGCTCCTTCGTCAAGCAGAGCACAAGCTTACAAGCAAAAAATAATTATGCGAAAACAAAACAAAAGTTCAAACGTTTAGGGTCACTTGAGGTTTCTCTTGACGTTACACATTTTAATCTGATGGTAGTCAGTGAACTGTTTGGTTACAAGCATTCTTCCAAATATCGTTCTCTGTGTTCCTCAGAACAAAGACATTTATACAGATTTGGAACAACTTGAGGGTTAATGAAGTTAATGAAGACAGAATTTTACTTTTGGGGTGAACTGTTCCTTTAAGATTATTGCTCTCATTCGGTGGTGTGGCCTTAATATAGTTATAGTTATCGCCACAGTGTCAACGGCTCTTCACTCCAAACTAAGTGTTGGTACAATGTCATTCTATTTACAAACAATTAGGCCCCCAGCTTTTGATGCAGAAAATCAATGTGGTTGTTTTTTATTAAGTGGCTACGGTCTGCGGGCAGGGTTCTTAACCACAGACAGAGGTTGAGTTTATACCGTGTAGCACTTTACCCTTCTGCTGTAATCACTTTCTGAGACGCTCCCTGGAGGTTCCCAGACAATATGAAAGCCAAAGCTTTTTGGCAGCCTGATATATCTTAATGGAGACCGCCGTGTCCACCTTTCATTTGTGCTTGTCAGGTTGTATTACTTCTATTGCAAATGACCGATATTTTGTTAGATGTATTTATTTGAAGGAAAACATCTTCAAATTAAATTGCAATTGAATCTTGAAGTCACATTACAATATATCTATTTTTAGGTTAATCGTTGAGGTGATGTAATATAGGGAATATTGGTAATGTCAGGGAAAATGCTTCAGCAAACACAAACCTCGGTTGCTGCAGATCTTGCCATCTGGAGATGTGCATCTACGCTTACTCTCCCATGGGCTGATGTCACACTGGAATTCACATTTATCTCCATGCCAACCAGCCGAGCAGTAACAGTTTCCACAGTAACACTTTCCATGGCCTGCAACCACAAATGGAGAATGAAAGAAAAGAGTTCCTGGGCTTTTTAAATAACATATCACCGTTACAGACAGCATACTGCCATAGCATTATAATGATTGTAATGAGTACACACTCAAAAAAGTACAGTCAATTTAAAGGTATCATATGATTTACAGTGTATTGTGCATATTGTGCCAACAGCCCAGTGGCCACTGGCAGAGAATAACAACTTTATATTTTATATAAAGAAGCAACGGCATTTTATATATCTGAATTATTTTCTGTATAATACTAGACCAGTATAAAAGAATATTAAGACACTATAGTATACTCTCCAATAAAAAAGTTAGTTGTGAGAAAACTTCCAGCATCATTTGTGTACAGATATCATTCGGATTTTTTCATTTTTTGTTATATAACGTAACAAATTTCATACAAATGGGTCACTGCAGACAGATCAAAGTATAAGTAGCCATTCTCCTGTCGTCATACCTCCACACACTTCTCCAGAGTCTTCATCCAAACACTCACTGTCGTCACACTCGCAGTAGCGTCCGCTGATCAGACCCTTCCCATCGGGATTATTGCACATGCAGCTGCCGCAGTGACAGGTGCCTGTCAGCCAGACGCATCAATGTCAGAATCCAGAGATTGATGCTGTCAGCACCAAAGCACACACACACTTTCACAAACACACCTGAACTTAAGCAGTCCACAGTCAACCACAAACGCACACGTTCATGCACACGTCTTAACAACATGGCGAACAATACCAAGCACATCTGCAAACCAGCTGGGTTCTCTTCCCCTCCTGAGCCACATAAACCCAGGGCCCACATCAATCCGTGTTAATGTTCAGGGTTAAATACAGGGCTTGGGTCAAGGTGTAAAATGCAAGCATGCTGCTTTATTTTCTTGGCTGCTTTGAGTGTGGAAAGCATGTCTGGACAACTGCACGTTCGTGATGCAACTCTTTGTTTGGTTAAGAAATAAATATGCAGATGCTCCATCCTTTGATCAGGGTCATTAAAGGAGCGGTGCATTGTTGAATTTACTGCACCTTAGAAGACACTATAATAAAACTACATAATAAAAGTCAATTTGGTGATTTATAGTATCGTAAGGTATTGCTCAGTAAAAGAGAATTACATAAGCAAATGTCATTATATACTGTACACCTGCGTACCTTCATTTGTGAATGTTAGGATAAAAGAAATTAGCGCAGATTTGATTGATGTTACGGTCTGTAGGGGTTCTTGTAATATCATATATATAAAACATTTTACCAGCGTTGGAGCAAACTACACCCTGGGCGTTTCGGCAGAGGTCTTTGCTGGCTTTGTTGGAGAGGGAACATTCTTCTTGGTACTGACAGGATTCCCCAAACCAGTCCTCATCGCAGAAACACTTTCCACAGTTACACACTCCATGATCTGCACACAAAATGCATTTATTGATTGTGTTTTCCATGATCCAAACCAACCGTGCCAAAGGTAATCAGATAAGTAGTAAATAATATTATTTCAATAGAAGACAATAAGCACTCAATGTGAGATTAAGTTTGTGCTTAGTGACACATTTAGAAGGTGTTAAGGTAGTAAGGGGAAGGATGGAGGGAACTGTTGTATGCAGGTCATTAACACTCTCTACGGGGGGGTTGGGGTAGGGGTGTGTGTGTGGATGTGGTGTTGGTGATTCACAGATAAAGGGTGTTGATGATTCCATATGGTTTAAGGTAAACAAGGCTGTATACTGTATAACAGAGATCTGCTACCCAACTCAGTTAAAGTATTTTATAAAAAAGTATAAAATAAATGTAATATCTTGCAAAGCCTACTTTTGCATTTTAAGTTAATCTACTGAATAATGACAAATGCAATGCATGCTAAATTTCCCCCAAAGATCCTAAAAAAAGTCACTGAACATATTAAAATGCACTCTTAAAAAATAAAGGCGCTTAAAAGGTTCTTCACCGCAATGCCATAGAAGAACCATTTTTGGTTACAAAAATAACCATTCAGCCAAAGGTTCTTTAAAGAACCATTTCTTTCTTACTTTTTACAATTGGAAGAACCCTTTTTCGCCACAAAGAACCTTTTTGAAACAGAAAGGTCCTTCAGCCCTGTTGAAAAAAACAGCATATTAGGTATGTTTTGAAGCATGGTAGCTGGTTTAAGCTGGTCATGTGCTGGTCCTTAGCTGGTCCTGAGCTAGGAGCTAGCTGCTTGGGACCAGTTTAGGACCAGCTCAAACCTGCTACCTTGCTTCAAAACATAGCATATGCTGTTTTTTCAACAGGGAGATGTTAAACGTTCTGTTAAAAGGTTCTTCTATGGCATCAAGGAACCTTTTGAAGCACCTTTTTTTAAGAGTGTAAGAGCATTTTTTCAACTCATCTATCCCTTTCAACTGCATGCAACAGTGGAAAAAGAAGCCAGACTAAAAACATTATTCCTCTATATCAGACCACAGTTATGATTGCCCATCCTTATTCATGACTCCACGGATGAAAATGGATGTGCAAAAACCACGGCCAAAATATGATATAAATGCAATCTGTTATTGTAAATTCAGCTCCTTTAGCCACAGACTGAAGTGTCATCCTCAATCACTCCCTCCGCTAATCCATCATGTAAATTTGATGTCGTCTTCAAGGGCTATCCATCAGTCCTTAACAATAGCCTTGTTCTGCTCCTGTACTCATTACCAGAGTGCCTTGGCTGGTTGTCACAAACATTCAGTGTTTTATCCCCAATCTGAAGGGAAAGGCAAGTATTATGCTACTACAAAATGGAGGACACATCTATCTTGTGCGCTGAAGATTAAAAACAAATTGGTATTAGAAATGTTAAGAAATCAGCCAAGTACTGTATGAACAAATGGCAGATCTCTTTGGCGGTGGCTAAGATGTGATCTTTTTAAAGGCCAGCCATGATTGCAGCATCTGGCAGGTGCTTAGTATTGGGTCAAAAAAGTAGATTTTGTTGAAAACAAAGGAAGATATTTTTAAGAATGTGGGAAACTAAACCATTCTGGGGCACCATTGACGATCATAGTATTTTATTCTTACTATGGAAGTCAATAGTGCCCCAGAACTGTTTGGATACAAACATTCCAAATATCTTTTTTTTGTATGTTAAGCAGAACAACAAAATTCATATAGGCTTGGAACAACTTGAGGGTGAGTAAATGGTGACAGAATTTTTTTATTTTTGGGTGAATTATCCCATTAATAGCCAAAGTTGGAAATCACTTTTGACCGGGACTTTGTATTCAGCAGTATACTAAAAATGAATCAGTTTCTGTGTGACAATCACCAATTTGTTTGTTTGGGCAGTCTGAAATATACTTTCTGTTTAGAAAAGCTGGCATAATTTTATTTTTAGCAAGCATTTCTAAAAAAAAGTAAAAAGCTTTCAAAAAGAAATAAGTTCTTCACATTCCTAGTCATGTTCCTCTCAAACGTCACTGATGCCAGAGTTCAACCTTACATGCAGAGACAATCACTTTGACATATTAATTGCCACCCACTGATATGTGGGTGGAAGAGTTTGGTCCTGTCTGTCCACCATGTCCCTAATTCTGGGCCATCAGAGGCATAATTTACCCCAGCCCTCTGATGGTCCAAGACGACTGTGTAGCCACCCTGAGTCATATGACTCACTCAAACAGCTGTGAACAGTATTAATAGATGGTGCGCCCTCATCAGATAGATGGCGAACAGATTAATGAATAAACTTGATATTTATTTTGTGAGAAAGGAATAAACAGAAGTTTCTCAGAAAGGGCAGACAAACTGACTTCATTCACAACAATCAGTGTTTTCAATGAAAAAGAAGTTTCCAAGTATTGGGTGATTGCTATAATGGAAGTTTGATCAGAGATGCCATCCAAAGGTATTGTATGTCTGAAAGCCAAGAAATTCAAGCCAAACCTGTTTTCTTTTTATTTATACATTTATACTTCACCAGTCTTTAAACTACTTTTAAAATATAATATTGTGTTAAAATGGTGTTCATGGAATCTTATTACCTAACTAACCTAACGTATGCAAATGAAAACCAATCATTATAAAATTAAAATCAGCCCCTGATAGAGACTTCAAAGACAGCAATTACACCTGTTTGATTGGACTGTGAGTATAATGGCTTGTTCCAATTACTATTGTACACAAAGTAAGAGTTTGGAAAGTCTGCTGAAAGTCATATTCAATACAATAGAAGAGAAAGCATCTCATTCTGTTTTTAAATACGGTATATGTTAAACACAACCATATTTAAAGTTAGCCCTGTATGATACAAGCCAGCCAGGTTTCATTGGTAACACTTTAAAATCAGGTTGCATTAGTTAACATGTAGTTAAAGGGACAGTTCACCCAAAAATGAAAATTCTGTCTTCATTTATTCACCCTCAAGTTGTTATAAATCTGCCTACATGTCTTTGTTCTGATGAACACAGAGAACGATATTTGGAAGAATGCTTGTAAACAAACAGTTCTTGGCCACAATTGACTAACATGATAAAAATGACAAAGGTAGTCAAAAGTGCCCCACAACTGTTTGCTTTCCATCACTCTTCAAAATATCTTCTTTTGTGTTCAACAGCCTTTTTTTCAACCAAAGCTACTTACAGAGAGTTCAAAAACTCTCTGAAAGACACTCTTAACTCCATGGGCGTTAGTCAACATGTGTCAGGACCCACTGACCTTCATAATCATACTTTAGATTAATACTGTTTTACGGTATAAATGTGGACACGTTAAAATCCTTCAGCAGAGTGAAGACATTTCGGATCATTATCTGGTATTATGTTTGCTTCACTGGCCTACGGCTGAAAATCAAACTCCTTGTTACAAATATGGTAGAACAATAACTTCAACTAGCAAAGATGCGTTTCTCGATAATCTGCCTGAATTGTCTCAAATCTCTAGCATGAGAAATAACCTTGAAGATTTTGACATTACCATTGAAAATTTTAACTCCACCTTCTCGGAAACGCTAGAAACAGTTGCTCCTCTGCGTTTAAAGAAGATTAAAAATGGCAGCCCAACACCGTGGTATAATAAACACACTCAGGCTCTAAAGAAAGCAGCCCGAAAAAAGGAGCGCAACTTTAAGAAAACTAAATTAGAGGTATTTCGTACAGCATGGAAGGATAGTATTCGAAAATACAGGAAAGCCCTAAAAATGTCTAGATCCACCTACTTTTCATCACTAATAGAAGAAAACCAGCACAACCCTAGGTTTTTATTTAACATAGTGGCTAAATTAACAAAAAATAAATCGTCAGCGACTTCAGATTCTGGATATCAGCATAAAAGTGATGAATTTATGAACTACTTCACAAATAAAATCCAAGATATTAGAGAAAAAATTATAACAATACAACCAGAAGTGAAACCCGCTGCACAAACTAACTACAGTGCCCCTAAGGAGAAATTGCAATTATTTTATACCGTAGATCACGATGAACTGTTTAAAATCATTAGATCATCTAAATCAACAACATGCATGCTAGACCCTATACCTAAAAATCTACTGAAAGAGATGCTCCCAGAAATTATAAATCCTCTTCTTAGTATTATTAACTCATCTCTGACATTAGGACATGTGCCTAAAGCATATAGGGTGGCTGTTATAAGGCCCCTTGTCAAAAACCCCAACTCGACCCTAGAGAACTAGGGAACTACAGGCCTATATCGAATCTACATTTAATATCTAAAGTTCTGGAAAAAGTAGTTTCAACTCAATTATGCTCCTTCCTCCAAAGGAATGACATCAATGAAGAATTCCAGTCTGGATTTAGAGCATGTCACTGTACAGAGACTGCTTTGATCAGAGTTACAAATGATCTGCTATTGGCGTCTGACCAAGGTTGTATCTCGTTATTGGTGTTGCTAGACCTTAGTGCTGCATTCGACACCATTGACCACAGCACACTCCCAAGTAGACTCGAAAATTACGTTGGCATTAAGGGAATAGCTTTGAAATGGTTTAAATCTTATTTATCTGACCGTTTTCAATTTGTAGCAATAAACAATGAGGTGTCACGCAAATCGCAAGTCCAGTACGGTGTACCACAGGGCTCAGTCTTAGGGCCTCTGCTCTTCGCATTATACATGCTACCTCTAGGAGATATAATAAAGTGTCACAGAGTTAGCTTTCACTGTTATGCTGATGATACTCAACTTTATATTTCCTCGAAGCCTCATGAAACACAGCAGTTCCATCGAATAATGGAATGCATAGTCGATATAAAAAACTGGATGAGTAACAACTTTTTATTACTGAACTCGGACAAAACAGAAGTGTTACTTATTGGACCGAAAACCGCCATACGTAACAACCAAGAATACTGCTTAACTATAGACGGATGTTCCATAAAACCCTCGTCGTCAGCTAAGAATCTTGGCATTCTATTCTATAGTAATCTGTCATGTGAGAGCCACGTCGCCAACACCTAAAATTGCGTTTTTACATCTTAAGAATATATCTAAACTACGTCATATGCTGTCACTGTCAGATGCAGAGAAGTTAATTCATGCATTCATGACATCAAGACTAGATTACTGTACTGCACTGTTTTAGGTGGCTGCCCTGCAGGCTTATTACAAAAACTCCAAATGGTCCAAAATGCGGCAGCTCGAGTTCTTACACGTACAAAAAAGTATGAACATATTAGCCCGGTTCTGTCAACCTTGCACTGGTTACCTATAAAGCATCGCATTAACTTTAAAATCTTGTTTATTACCTATAAAGCCCTACATGGTTTAGCTCCTCAGTACTTGAGTGAACTCCTCTTGTATTACAGTCCTTCACATGCATTACGCTCTCAGGCATCCTGTCAGTTGGTAATACCTAGAATTTCAAAATCAAGTGCAGGTGATAGATCCTTTTCCTATCTAGTGCCTAAACTTTGGAATAGTCTTCCCTGCACTGTCCGGGAACACTCTGTCAGTTTAAATCTAGACTAAAGATCATCTTTTTAATCTTGCATACACTACACTTCCATAATATAAATCATCAGAGGGTTTAGGCTGCATTAGTTAGATCAACCGGAACCAGGAACACAACTGATGTACTTGTTGCATCAAAGAGTGCAGAACAGTACTCTACTCTCAGCCAGTCTTGTCTCATTGTTCCGAGGTTACCACAGCGAGCACGATACAGTTCATGCCCAGACCTGATGGTAGAGCAGAGAATGGGAAGCGGCGACCTGACAAGAGCTGAGATGTTAGAGCTGGATAAAGAAGGATGCGGTGACTTGACACGTCTTCACTACAAAATTTCAAATGCTATTAGAGTATTAATGATAATCTTAAATCTATAATTTACCTTATTAGTGAGTTTATTTATTTTCATTTAGCTTTGTTGTGCAAGCACTGTCGAGCTTGTGCAGAGGCAGCAGATTTTGCCAGAGGGGAACTGGAATCCCCTGGTTGGGCCTGGGTTCTCCTGAGGGTTTTTTTCTCGATTGGAGTTTTGGGTTCCTCGCCACAATTTGCATACTGTTTTGCACCATTTGCCTGGCCGGGGGGCTGCTTTAGAATTTTAAAGTTTTACTTAATTAATATTGCATATAGGAATTTATAGTCCTTTTAATATTTGACCTGTGTTTCTCTCTCCTTTATCTTAAATGTGTGCTTTCACTGTGCGTGTCTGTGTGTGTGCGTGCTTGTCTGTGTGTGTGTGTATGTGTGTGTGCGTGCGCGTCCGTGTGTGTGTCTATGTCTGTTAGTACGTGTGCATATTGTGTGTGTGGAGTGTTTTGTATGTGGGTATGTCTGTCTTCTGTGTTTTCACCTTTTTCTTTTTTCTTGTATTTACAGGTATAACTTTAATTGTTTTGCTTATAGTCAATATGTCTAATGTACAGCTGCTTTGTAACAATGAAAATGATAAAAAGCGCTATATAAATAAAGTTGAGTTGAGATTACCAGGGCCTGGCCAAGGAGTTGTGCCGCATGCTCAGTGAGATAGGGTCTAACCTTTCTAATGTTGAATAAAGCATATCGGCATGACCGCGTTGTCACATTGAAGGACAGCTGTTCATCAAATATATAAATATTCAAGAATATGAATGCATTAACTAATGTTTATAAATGAACCCTTACTGTTATGTTACGTCAATCTCTCAGTGCTGTGAGAGAGATGCATATATAAAAACCAGCCGGAAACTGAGGACCACTGGATTAATACCTTTTAGTTCTATTAATTTGCACACCATTTCTGAAATTACTTGCAGGCATTATAAATCCCTTTCCTGGTGCTATTCAATCCATTTGCATTGACACAGCCCTTCATTCCACTCTTTTATAGAGGCACGCTCCAAATGACATGTTTATTAAGGGAAAGCTACAAATACTTTCAAGTGTTGCCTTTTTGCATGAGATTCTATTCACACAGACTGTGTTAGTAAATGGCTTTTGACATTTTTTGCTTTTATTCAAATCTTTAGTAAAATAGGACTTCTGTATCCTGCAGCCTGTTAAACAGTGGCTTGGTATATAACAAACTTCAGTAAGGTAATTATTTCCCCCTTGTTGTTCGTCTACTTTGTGTCGTGGAGCGTGAAATGATTATGTGCTAGGCTGGGCAGCACTGGGTGTGAGGGACACATCTGTCCTGGCTAATAATGCTGCATACCTACAGCAGACCTGCAGCCATGAAGACAGGCCAAATCATGTAAAGAATGAGGGGCAGTGTATTGGTTTATAGACAAGTTTAAAGGTAATCTATGATATATGATACTTTTCAGAGCTGTGGCCTAGTAGTTGGAACACATCAAAGCTCTATTGAACATGGTGTTCATATGTGTGTATTTGGATCCTACAGACCCCCCACAGGGCTTCATGTGTCCTCTTAGCTATATTGTTGATATAAAGAAAGTAATATATCACAATAAAAAAGGATGAACAGGCACGTGCTATATAAAATGTCAAAAATCAGAAAGTAAGTTTCTTCTCAGCTGACATTTTACTGTGCCACTAATTAGTGTGCGGTCGAAAAACCATAGAGGAAATTAAAGTGTCGCTTTTGGCCTCGTCACCCATATTTGCAGTGAAACGACAGAGTGGTGACCCTTGTTTGGACACAATTTCCTCTTCCACTATGCCCAAGCACATATTAACCCGGAAGGCATGTGACCTTTCCATGTAATTTGAAGTGTGGATCAGACCCGCTGTGTGAGCTACCCACACCATATGGTGACATGAGGTTACTAGAATACATGTTTGTTTTATCTGAACCATAATCTCTGCTGTCACACCCAAGATGTAGCATCACTCTTGACAAAAGCATTTAAAAAAGTTTAATCTGTATGTATATACTGTATGACATACTCTTAAAGTGATGGTTCAACAAAAAAATGAAAATTCTGTCATCCTTTACTCACACTCTTGTCATTTTAAACCTGTATGAATTTTTAAGATAGTGCCATTGGTGTTTGGTGTAAAATTCTTACCTTAAGGAGCTGCCAGGTGTTACGTAATAATCCTAAATTCCATTTCCCTGCGTTTTCTTCAGTGCGTTCATGAGTAAAACAGAACTCCACCAATAAAAACAGTAATGAAGAAAGCTCAAGACAAAGCTCCACTGGGACATGAGCACATGGAATATAACTCATCTAAGTCACGTGATGCTAACTCAAACACATCTCGGAAAGCAAAGGAACCTGGGGATGTCAACTGACATGAAACATGACTTTGAGCGTAAATGATACATATATCTATACAGTAATGCTGGCATTGAATTTACATAAACATTATTATTAGACACTTAGTTTTTTTTATTGGGCCCACATGAAATTTGAACACACAGATCGCTCCAGAAAGTTATGCAGAAATGTTCTACACATTACACAATGTCATTACCATGTTGCAATGAACATTTTGGCTAATGCCTGTAAATGCCTGTATGTATCAGATACAGTATTCTTCAGATATTTCCGTTCTATTTTTACCAATTAAAATGTTTTTCCCCAAAAAATCAACACAAAAAAGTACAAAAAAACGTCTGCAGATTGCGTATAAACTCTGCACGTGTTTGATGGGAAAAGGCAATGCGTCACACCACAGGACCAAAGGAAGGTCACACCAAATAGCTGAGATCATTTCTACAGATGGAAGACAGCTCCAACGGAAAAACGTTGAGTGAAACTGTGCCAAATCTTTCACACGGTTCCTTAAAAACCTAATTAACTTGTGTATTAACTTGTGTTGCAAGAGGGAAAAATCAATGAGAAAAGTGAGAAGAAACTGCCACGTTGAGCTCTTTCCCACAAAGTTGAAGAATAACAGATTCAAAGCAAAACGAGGTCACATAAAAAGCAAAGAAGACCATGTAATCGTGCTCCATTTTTCCCAGTCTGGGAAGACAATTACAATCTCACAAAATACATCTGATTTTCACAGTATGCTGTGACAACATATAAAAAGGAAATACTCACATATGCAAATAACATGCAGCCTGTTGAAAACACAGGAGATGTGAGCAAAACGGAATCATACACAGCTGGTCACCAGCTGTCAGATAAAACATAATGATCAGAAAAATGATTGAATGGAAAGCAAGCCAAACTCATAGCTGTTCTGGTAATATTTATGCTATTATAAAGAAACCACAGCGTGTTCATGACGCAAAGCAGAATTAATTTATATAGGGTGCAACAAACAACCTATCATGGCTTAGAGCGATTTTTTAAACAGTGGTAACAGCATTATGATAAAAACACTGTTGTTCAATGAACTGTTACATTAATTTTTTATAATTACTGGAAATTTACATATCAATTTCAATTAGATTTTTTCACAGGCAACACAAATTCAATGTTTTTAAAGGTCCAGTGCGTAATTTTTGGGAGGATCTAGTGACATAAATGCAATATAATATAAATAATTATACATCAGTTCTCTCTGGTTCTCGAATCTGATTGGCTGATTGCCGTGAGATATTCCACCAGGATCATCACGGGAACTGACCGTTGAACCGCTTCACTGACTGTTTGTATCACTCCGCCACTAAACTAACTCGGACTATGCTGTCCTCACAACTGCGTTACTCTGAAGAAGTTAGATTGCTAGCAAACAAACACACAAAGCAGTTTATCCTTTCCAGAATGTTTACTTCTGTGATGCTTTCTCTTTTTTTTGTAAAACTGGCATACAATAAACAAGATATGAAATTACTAACTGCACATTAATTCGTTTGGTATAGCCGACATATAAACGCGTGCACTGCGATCTGCACATGGGTGTACATGTGATGCGATGGGACTTTCTTTCATTATCATTATATCGATCACAGTTTAACTTCCAAGAATCAATATTACGTTAACACATAATATGAACGCTTATGGAAAGTAAATAAACTTACAGGCATATCTTTCTCCAAGGCAAAGATTATTCGCGTTGTGAACCGAAACAAGGCTACTGATGTACGATGAATGAGATCTAAATCTCAACACTGCGCAAACTTCAATACTGGAAAATGGCCACTAGGTGGCGACCATACACCATGATTATTGGAACACACTTAACGTTGTCAGTGTTGGCGGTGTCTCTAGCAATTTATTAACAGCGCTCTGCACTCATTGTTTATCTTGTTATCTCCTTCAGCAAAGAAGTGAAAACATGACGACATCTTTGTCCTGTGAGAGCCTCCATAGTGCTTCGAAAGGGAGGGGTGGAGTGAGCCGTTGGTTGCAATTCGCAACCTCACCACTAGATGCTGCTAAAAGCTCCACATTGCTCCTTTAAACAACAGACCTAAAAACAAATAAATTAAGTATCTGTTCTAAAAAAACACACGTGTAGCCAAGAAACAAAGACGGAAACACTGAATGTGAGTGTACATGCAGTAAAAGACAGAGTTAGTAAGCAATAGTCCATTTCTGTCAATACAGTAGAGCCTCCAAAGAATTACACACTGGACCTTAAAAAAAATTACTATGTATGGAGTGTAAAATATCTCACACTACCACCACTATTGTATCCTCATAAAGATAAGATGGCCTTTATGTGGTCTATAAATGCCATCAGCAGGTCATGAAGCTGTCAATGGTTTGAGTGTCAGGTGAGTCAGAGGTTGTTTTTGACTCTTTTGAGTGTGTGCATTCATGCACAGAAAGCTAATGGATTTCTGTGGGCTCACAACAAAGTCTGCGCACCTTCACCATCCAGTGGAAGCGACTGCAATGACAGCCAACATCGCCAAGTATTAGTAAAACTCCTTTGAAGTGATGTCTGTAAAATATTTTTAAAAGGGTTACAGAACAGCAGTATGGCACCCAAAAGAGCTCTTTGAAAAACTGCCTGTTCGGCTGAACAGAAGCACTGTGAAATTCAAATGAGACCTTTGATTCAAATGTAGCTAATGACACACAACATGGGACATCAAGGCGGGGGTGTACTAAACCACGGGATGCTTGATTTACAAATATCAACAGGACCTTCTTTTCAGAACACATTCACAAGTAACAGACCATCAAGTGGGAACTGTGTATTAGGGCTCTTACCTCCACACGTCTTTCCATCATATGTTGGACAGAGCCAGTCATGGCATTCGCAGCGCGGTCCATAGAACGTTCCGGGTTCAGTAACCTGGCATATGCAAATCCCACATTCACACTCGCCTCTCCCACTACAGATCAACCCATCGGAGGTCCGACAGCGCCTCAGTGATGATTCGGTGGAGATCTTACACTCTCCACCCACCTGCCTGCAAAACACAGAGTGTTCAGTCAACCCCTGACCTTTGCCTTCCACATCAAACCTCTGTTCGCTGCCTGCAGGTGAACATATGCCAGATGGTGGGTGGGTGGGTGGTGGTTTGCAATCTTCCCTTTTACCAGTAATTAAAACCAGACTGCCTTTCTTATTGTGGAAAATCTTTTATTTTTGAAGATGGACGTTTTTAACAGAGTCAACAATAATTTACTGGATTTCCTGTCTTTGTGTCTTACCTGAGCCTACAAACTAAAATGTGAGCTAAAGAACAAACCCTGGCAGGAATATAAATGCAATAATTGATGTCATGTGGAAATAGTTACTTTAGTGCAAATGGAGCCGTCACGGCTCAGCCGTGACTCATAAGATATGATTCTGAACAGATCTTAAAACAGCAGAAGCTCATGACTAGAGGAAGATTTTGTTCATTCAATGAAAGAGAATCTGAGTTTGGAAAAAGCAGAATAAAACTAAAAGACCTAATGAAAATACGAAATATAATAGAATTAAATTATTAATTATATTACAAAATATAAATCTTCTTTTTTTAATACAATTTATTCTTTACAGTGGTGGCAAACATAGGTTAAGCAGCAGCACATGTTGGTAAGGAATCTATAGAAAATGGTGTCCAACTCACCAAGAACAAGAATTTCATAACAAACCTACTCAAAACAGACGTCAGACAGTATTTCACTGTTTATTATTTTCACACCCAAGTTCCCATGTGAAAAATGTTTCATTTGGTAGCTTTCTTACATTCCACTTCTGCTTTTCTTCTCTGCAGTTGGACATTCTCACATTACAGGATAATAAAAATAACCATTTTTTAAAGCAAACCGTGTTCAAGGGCTTGATATGGTTGTACTTACATGGAACAAGTTTGTCAGCCACAAAAGCACATTCACTTTCTGTTTCCAATTTGTAAGACAACTTTTGTGCAATGCAGTCAGAGCATATACAATAAACATGCTTTGTCACACATATGTAATTGCATTAGGGTAAATGTGCACGTGCTAGGATTAAACCACTAAAGTCATTTACAAAATGTCTTTCATTTGCAAAAATTACAGTCAAGCAATCGTGGAGTATTGTCAAAACCAAGGGAAGTGATTAAAAGGGTTTATTAAGCACATATGTTGTGAAAACCAGTACACTGAAGTTAAACGTGGCTCTAGAGGCACAAAGTAAAACAAAAAAAAATATTGTTGGCACATTTTTGGAGCTGTAAAAGCATGCAAAAAATAAAGAAAACAAAATAGCTCAAGACATAAACCTACAAGCACTCTGTAATTCTTAACCTCAAACTACACAACACAAACTTTCCTATGTAAAAACCCAGTCTGTCAGCAAAACTTGGTTGCACAGAGGAAATATAGAACTGAACAAAAAAACATTGTATAACTTACCTCAGTGACTGCAGTAAAGTTCCTTCAACGCGGGAGAGCAATATCAAAAGCACAGAAAGTAAGACGGAGTTCACCAAAGTCTCTGCATGCATGTTTAGATCCCCACCAGAAACCTTAAGTGAAGCGACTTCAGGAATTTCCACTTTTCCAGGCAGAGGAAGAACGGGCTGTCCAAATCCAGTTCAAACTCTTGAGAGGCCAACTTAGCTCTCCATATGAATGCATTTCATTAGGTTTGACTCTCAAAGGCAGAAGTCCGGGTAAGAGATAAAATGCCAGGAAAGAAATTTTTGGTCACCATAATTAAAAACAGTTGTTCCTTTTAATATCTCTGCACTGCTTTCCTCTCATAAAAGGCTGTCTTTGGTTGCTTGTGTGTCTTTAATTGCAGAAAAAAGTTTTTGCTGTAACAAATATTACATAGATGTATGTAATAATAAAATTTATAAATTTAAAAATTTATATTAATAAAATTTAAAAAATATATTTTTAAATTGACTTAAACCAGTAAATGCTATAGTGTAGTAAAGAAATTCATACACTAAATTACAGATTACATAAATAAAGGTATTCAGGATCAAGTGATCAAAATAGCTAATTACTACCTGGAAGTCTCTGCGTTGTGTACACTTAGAAAATGGCTTTCTGAACTGTTCTTTGTTATGCGATTCAGTTGTTCACCCTTCAAAATTGCAACACTGGATTTATAATGGTAAAAAAACAACGAAAAAGAACAGATTTTATGTACCTTCAGTTATTAGCTTTTCACTTAGATAAATGTTTTAGGCTAACGTTACCAGAATAAAGTTGCAGCTGTCAAGCTAAATATGTAATTGTTGAAAAAGAGATGATCACTCGAACTCGAAAAGTGTGATCTTGGCTGTGTTGACGTACTTTTTACATAGGTTTTGTTGGTCTTTGTTCTGTTTTCATTATTTGTATGAATTGTTTAATTCATGTGATATATTTTATTTTGAAGGCTAATTCACAAATCCAACAAAGACAAATGTATTATCAAAAATAGAAAAATACTCCAAGGCACTCGTGTGGTACAGTTAAAAAGCATTTACCAGACAGGGCTACATGGTTTAAAAATGTGAAAGAGTAAATCTACGCGTCTCGGCTTACACAGCCTTCTTCAGGACACACAACAAGTGCACGTTACTTTACTTAAAGCCACAATATAGAATACAATATTTTGTTGTGAAATATCCAAAAATCACTTGCACAGTGTGATATATTTCATGCAGTTGTGTACTTACATTATCCCAAATGTTCCCAAGAATGTGCAAATCCATAGAAATTCCTATTTAAAATAATGGCCTGTCCCTTGTCTCCCTTGTATTTGTCGCATATCAGTGACTTAATATCCGGTGCTCCACACTACCCTCAGTTCCCGGTTGTAGAAACTACGGCAACACGCAAATGCGGAAGTGGTTATACAGCATCTGGGACGCAGCATCTGTTGTTCTGTTATTATGGATCACGATTACTCTTTGGCGAGTAAAGGAAACCCAAAAAAGTGTAAACGTAGGCCAAATGAGGCAAGCAAGGCTTATGGACAAACAAAGAAATAAAACAAGGATTAATATCGGCGTGGCGTTTTCTAAATGGAGAGAGCTTCGCGACCAACTTGGACTCGACACAGACTCCGCTCTTGCATGTGTTTTAATAGACAAATAAGCACATGTTTTTATTGTACTCGAAATACTCATGCACAGATTATTTGAATAGTTATGAATGCAGTTACCCTAAGAGATACAGTATATGTCGCACAAAAATATGTAGCCAATAACGTTACTTGTAAATGCTGTGGGTTCGTTCAAATTTACTTTTTAAACGACGACTGTATGACTGATTTAAACACGTAAAACTGTGTAGCATTTAATGGACAAAGTCCAATATCAGTCGCGGGTTAACGTAGCATTACATTCCACGTTTCTTGCAAATTCATTACGATGACATAAAATAAAATTAATTCATTACCTCGTCTGTGGACATGATGGGCGATCTCCATACGCCTCTGGATGGTGAAAACGACATGTCCCATGATTCCACTCTCCTAGCTTCGCCTTTTGTTGTTGTTTCGAAAGTGCGACATCTAGCGGTCCAAATATTCCATATTGTGGCTTTAAGCAGTAATCACAGACAGCGGGTACTTCGTAGGAGTGGCGAAAGCTCTTAAACACAACAGGAAAAAATAAACCATACTCATATAATCTGTATACAAAAACCATAACATAAATTATAAATCATTATGATGAGAAAGAGAGAAAAAAAAATACAAAAACGGTAAAAAATTTCCTCATTAACTCCCGAAAGACAAATGTCTTGTTTATGTAAAATCTCTTCTTCCTTGTTTTTATTTTATTGTGTAGGCCTATTGTTTCTGTTACCTGGCTGTCCTTTGTGTGCTTGCAAAGTTCGCTGTAGGTGCTGTAGATTGTTCTTGAAAAGTTACGCGTGGAAGTGCGTCTCATGTAATTTTAGCTGTATGCCAGGTGCTCTCGGGCGCCCCCTTTTCGAGAAACTCCGTTTTAAATGTAACAGACAAAATACTGTAAAAGTTAATTTTGTAAACGGGAGTATTGTATTAGCCTCCTCTATTTACAATATTTCCACTTTCATTTAATAAAGATGTATAGTTCGTTCAACACACGTTGACCTTTTATATAAGACATGTTGTGTTGTCACAATACAGTAGGCCTATTAAACAGATCTTATAAGCATCACAAAAGCTTCATGAAACAGCAAAAATGTAAAAGGTACTGGCAAGAATATCAAAATATTGTTTTGGCTGTTCAACACATGACTTTATGAAAATACCTGATCTTTCTAAAAATTATGATATTGAAAGTTTAGTTTGAATTTTTAGTTCGCATTTGTTCAATTCAAATTCAAATTTCAAACCACTTTCAATCACAACTGGGACTTAAGTTATCCAGGTCATGACAACAATTTTTCCTATTTATGATGCTGAGAATAATTATTCATATTGTAAATATTATTAGTTTTTGTTCTTTGTCGTTTTTGTTAAATGTAATTTATATTTAGCCGTTTGTTTTAAAGCAGTCTCGTTTCTATTAGTATTTAGGTTAAAGTTGCTGCCTATTTAAGACCATTTAACAATTAAAAAATAAATCAAATTCAGTTTTCAATTCAATTATATTTCATCTGAATTGAGCTAGAAAATGACAAAGCTGTAAATAAAAATCCTGAGTGTGTACATGCTCAGGCCTGCAGCATTTCATCTCGTGCGTTCTGCTGTAGTGGGTCACGCGCGTCCGGTGAGCGTCTGTCGCGCGGCTGTTGTGACTGAAGCTCTAGCACAATACAACGAGTCATGGACTATACACTGCACTAAAGACGATACTTCAACAACCAGTAAGTCAAACGAGCTTTTATTTTGTCGCGTGGACGCGTAAATTCGGATACAGTGTCAGATAAAACAAGTATTTCGTTTTAATCGGCTTGTTTGCATGTTACCAGGAAGTGTATACACCGACTGCGTAGCTAAAGGCCCTTGTTTAAAAATACAGCGGTTTCATAGATTTCAAAAGCTTTAGAATACGTTTGTGTCAGAATTAGACAATATTATAAGCTGTGTGATGTTCGACATGGTGTATATTTTATGTATCGCGTGTGTTTTTGCCTAAAAGGACATTCAGTGAGAGGTATAGCGGCATAGCAGCAGCAGTCTGCTCTCCTCTGTTGCCATGGTAACACTGGAGCAGCAGGGGGAATCTCCCGTATCAGGCCTGATGTCATTGCGTTCTAAGTGTGCCACATAGCCTTAAGTAAATTGACATACAGTGATGTTATGTTTTGCACATTATGCTTTAACATTTAATAAATCTTTGAAGATTGCATGCTGCTGTGGCTTGTGGTGGTGGCGGCGGCGGCATGTAAAATTGGCAGACTTGTGCAGAATAGTTGGATGCTTAAATGCATGATCCTAATAGTCTTATTTCAATTAATTCAAGATTAATACAAAGCGATTTTGATTTTTAAGATTTTATAAACATACACAAGAACATCAGTAAAAGCATAAAAACAGAAAGAGAAAGAGAGAGAGAGAGAGAGAGAGAGAGAGAGAGAGAGAGAGAGAGAGAGAGAGTGTCAGATGGACAGACAGACAAAGTATTTGTTGAGAAAGTTGGTAGCAACTTTGCTGTTCTGCTCAATATTCAAACATGGCCACAGATTTATTGTTGTTGGCATTTGTGATGAACTGCATAACTATCTGAGCTTAACTTATTTAGCTGAGGGGGTGGTTGCTTATTTATTTGCATTTATTTATTGTTCATTCTTGTTTTCTGGATTTTCTCTTGATCCAGTAATTGAAAATAAAAATGTGATTTAGGAACGGATATGTAGCTTGGTGAATATCTGCAGTGTTTGAACGTCACAGTGTTATTGTAATTATTCTGTAGCACATTTTACATACAAAAGCCTCTAATCTAATCTAAAATGCAAAGCTCTTATGTAACAAATGAGTCTAAAAGCAAACTCACAACACCGCTGGATCTCTACAGCCACCATTAAAATGTTTAGTGATTGCATCCTGCCTTTAGGCAAATAGTCCTTTCTGAAGAAGTGAAACTAATTGTAGTCTTCTGCAACTTACTCCCACATTACTGCACTTACACCCTATAATTTTGTTTTCACTTGTCTTCAAATCTCTATCTATCAACATATGCTAACTGTAGCAATTACTTTGCAAATTGCCTGTGACTATGTAGAAACTGTTCAGAGCAGGCCACTATGTTCTTTACTTTATAGATTCAGCATTGTAGTAGTTTTGAACTTGTAACAGAGTGACAGCACACACTTTTGTGTTCTTCCAAAATAACCTACAAGTGACCTTGGCATTAATGTACTGTATTTTCTGTTAAAGCAGATATAGAAATGCTGACAAATGAGAAAAATGCTCTTTATCAAGTTATATGATATATCAACGTGAGGTCCACCCTTACAGTTCATCTAAGAGGATTAGATGCTGTTTTTAAATTGATATTAATGGTGTGATGTAGCATTCATTGAATAGACTCATTTATACTGTAAGTAATGGTCCATCAATAGAATGAAAGACTTATGATGTTATTGCAGGAAAGGCCTCAACCCCTCATATTAACTGTCTTTCATACGGAGTTCCACCACTCTCTATGCCAGGAATGAATGCACCAATGAGGAGCCTGACCGTGAGTAACCTGGTCCCACGATCCCATCCGTCCACTCCTCCGCCACTCAGTGTTGCATATATCCTTGTCTGATGTGGTGGACATTATTTGTCGATATAATTGTACCCATTTGATACATCATATACCATGTTGACTAACTGTTGTGTGTTATTTACAGGGTATGCCTGATCGCATGTTATGTGCAGTGCTGGAGCAATTTCAGCTTTACTTTTCCCGTTGGTATGTGCGCTTTGTTTCAGTGAGTGTGTGATATTCATGTTTTAGTATTGTCCTTCATAAGAAAGGCCCTATAGTATGCGGTCTCAGTATTGGTTGCCTGTCGTTTGTCTTACTGTGAAGATCCACTGTGATCTTTGCATAAGGTAGGTCTGTTTTTCTGTGTGAAGTCAACAGTCTTTGTTTTATGTACATCATGTGCTTGATACAATGGCTGTGCAACACTACGATACATACTGTCTGGTACCATACAGATCTGTGTTCCCATGTTGAAGCCAAAATCTGTTTGCATGCCACTGTAGTTATATCTGCATTAGATGTTTCCCATCTGCTGTTTAGGCCTACTGTTTGCTATTTTTCACAACAAAAGTACAATCTTAACTTTTGACATTATATCGCCATCTCCGCTTGAAGCATAAATTCGCAGGTCACTTCACATACTTTTCTATAAGAAAATATAAATTAGAAGTCATTGACGTCAAATTGAGATTTCCTGCATAATCATGCCCGACAGCTCAACCTAAAACTCATTGTTATCTTACTAATAATACATTAGGTCCTTCTGTGCAGTTTTACAACAGTGCCAGCTTATTTTATTTTTATATTGTTTTTTTATAAAAACAAAACTAATGGCTATACAAACAGTTTTTCAGCTTTGTTCGATGTGTTGTTTAAGTTAGCATGTGTGGTCGATCTGCTTTTGTCTTTCAGATCCACTCTCTCTATAGCACAGCCAGCCCAAGCATGCTCAAGAGAAAGCAGAGCTCGCGGGTTGAGGCCCAGCCTATGACCGACTTTGGGCCAGATGAAACACTGACAGACAGTGCTGACATCCTTTGGATCAACAAACCAGTATGTGAACAAATCTTTGAAACTTCACCATGTGGCTGCAATAATGTGTGGCCTATAGCTGTCCGAAGTGAGATACTTCATCATGTATAAGCTTCATCATAAACTATTCCTTTAAGCGTCAGATGTGTTTTGATCAGCTGTGATTGTGCATTTTACAAAATTGACTTCAGTTAGGACCGAATGCAAAAGTAAGCCAGGGCTCTAGACTCATTTTTCCCACTGGTCGCATTTGTCTGACTCACATTCTCAGTTAGTCGCACCAACTTACAATTTGGTGGCACTCTTTTTTATAGTAATCATAATGACCCTGCATAATGACCAGGATCGTTCTGTTAATTTGTCACAAATAGTCGGCTATAGACCACTTCATATTTGCGCTTTAACACTTGCGTTTTATTATCTATGCACTGCTCGCTTGTAGGGAGGGGCGAATCGAACCTGATTGGTTAACAGGCATGGTTTTTCCTGGGTCAAAAATGGTCTTCTGTGGGGGGTGACGACCATGGTCATCCACAGTTAAAAGTACCCTACTCGTGAACTGCAAGCCCACTAAATCCAAAATAAATGCAAAGAAACATTGTATTTGTTAAAACAAATTAAATTAAATTTGCTAGCTCAAAACTCAAAGGCAACTCAGAACTAAATGATTATATATGTATGTACTTTACTACACATTGTCATAAATAAACTTTAAATACTAAGTCTTACTAATCTTACAGTCTTGTTAAATGGTCTAAGCACACTTGTGTTCTGATGTGTTGTGTTTGACATATGAGTTGTTTCAACAAAATAAATCAGTTCAAATGAGTCATTAGTTTGCGAATCGGACATTAGCGGACACTGACGCGCTTGTTTGTTATTCACTTCTGTTAAGACATCGCAAAAGATAGAAGCTAACTCGGAAAACACTTCACTGGATAGGATTTTTCTTTTATAACAGCTGCATGTGCGCAACACTTGTAAGGGAAGAAAAGGCAACATGTTTTTGAGCACATAATGTATATCCATGTGACACATGGATTCTGAGTTCCGACCTTGCTTTTGATTAACGTGTGAGGGAGAGAGACAGTTCAGAAAACGATGTGTTCGACTTCATTAAGCGCTGCGCAGAACGATCGGAATATGACATCAATGTTCCGTGAGAGTGTTTTAAAAGCATATGGAGCAGTCTGTACCGCGATGCTTTTATGCCGATCGGTCTTCGCAACACCGAATCAAATCAAACACACACTTTAGTTTGGAGACAGAGGGAGTGCACGAGCTCTCTGCTCGCTCTTTCCTGCACTTATCACAAGCTCGTCATTCACAGCTTATAAATCACATTAAATGTTCAAATAAATCGTTGGTGGGGAAAAATAATGTTTTACGCACTAGCACCAATGCAACCCTGTGAAATTTTACCTCGCACGTTACAAAAAAATGATCGCATTTTGGTCGCAGTATAGAGCCCTGTAAGCTATACGGTTGTGCCTTAATGATCCATTGTTTCAAAATATCTGATTGATGATGTGCTCTTTCTCCTTAGTGGGTTCATTCTCTCCTGCGGGCCTGTGCCATAATCAGTGTCATTTCGGTGTGTATGAATACACCCAAGACCTTCGAGCACTACCCGCCTCTACAGTATGTCACCTTTACCCTGGACACTCTGCTGATGTTCCTCTACACTGCAGAGATGATCGCCAAAATGCATATCAGGGGAATCATCAAGGTAACAACACACATCAGGGTTGTCATGATTTACAATAGAAATAGAATGAGAAAAAATAGACTGTGTCCTTTGGAAGAGAATAAACGGGCAAGTGGGTTTTGCGAGCCCTTTAATCACTTATAAATAATGTGTGGACAGTTTAATTGGTGAATCAAGGATAACAAGCACAGAGAGACATTGAATAGTGAATCATTCGCTTCCTGAACCAGCAAAGAGATGCATATTGAAAATAAAGACTTTTCATGTCTTTATCTGTCCTCTGGCGTGAAAAGCAGTCGGGTTTAAGATAATGTAATTAATTTGTTCTTTTAGCCCTGAGATCATTTAAGGACAGGGTGATTAACCTTGCAGCAATTATATGCTAAGTTAACAGATGCATTTTAATTTTATTGGAGAAGAGAGACTCACAGCAGTATCAGTGACCTCTGTTCACTTAATTAGCCCCACATATTTGTTTTGTAATTTTGTCTTTTAAGTGCTTGTTATGATCTGTGAATGTTTTTTTTCTTTATTTTCGTTATCATTGTTTGCAGGCATATTTTGGATCATTAAGTACATTCTGAAAACTGAATTATGAACAGTTGCTAAATGCATGAATGTAAGCATTGAATTAATGTAAAACTTAATTTGCTCTTGTAAATTAGGGCATTTATTTATATCTCCCTTGAAAAACTAATGCAGCAGTATAAACAGTGTTCAGAATTCAGTCACTGCCAGTTGCCTTGTCACACAATCTACCCATTTAATAAATTGTGCTTGTGGCGTACTGATCCAGTGTGAGATCTGTTTTAGCACAGTAGCTCATCAAAGGTTCTAAGCTCCTAGGGAATTCTGGGCTGATGTCTCGGGAGGACAAGTGCTTTAGCCACTGAAATATCTGACACCATCAAAGAAAGGCCAATGGAGCGTGAAGGCAGTCTGCGGTTAAGAAAACAAATTTGAGCATGTCATATCTGCGATGTAACTTTCTATGCCCCAGCTGCGTAAAGGTGCATATGAATGACTTTTGAACAGATTATTTACAGTCAAGTGTCCATTGTATGATCTACCACCAGTAGTTTTATTACTTATATTTATATATCGTCGCTGTTCTTCCGAAACCTCGGATGTCTAGATTCGCTGTTTTTCAGAAAATAGAAAAGACACTGTACTTGATAAATATTGTTTAATACTTTTTATGGGATAGATATTTGCAAAACCCGGTGACAAACATAGAGGGTGAATAATAATAATGATCTATGCCAAATAATACAAATCACAAAATATGAAGATACTGGGTTAGAAGGACAGCAACTCTATGTTTTTTTTGTGCCGAGACGCTTTGTTTTGTTTTGTTTTGTTCACCTTGTTTTGCTGGCCTTGTTGTTCCAGTAGCTCAGTTTTTTTTACTGATTTTTATATTTATTAAAATCTCTACAAATAGAAATAATAATAGCAATATTTTTATTTGAACAGAAATTGCAACAACATTATTTTATTTTAACAGACATTTTCTGGGTTTTTAATTTTTTTCAAATGGCTGGAAATGATATACTCTAGTTACATTATAGATTCACTGTTCAGCTGCGAACACACTTACTGGAAAATGATGGCATACAAACATTCCTGATTAGTAAATGTAAGATTTAGCAGTGACAGCACAGCATTGGTCAGGTAGGGCACATGACAGTTCCATCAACTAGGCTGAAACTCTCTTGCACTGGTCCCAGGTCAGTGGGCTGTTTTTGTTGTTGAGACCTGCATGTTAACTAAACAGTGTCTTGCAAGATAAGTATTCTGACATGCTCACGCTTGAATTTTACTATAGCTGCGGTGTTAACAGCTGCCTCAGTCTTTTAATAGACCTGTAGACCACCTGCCACTAACCTGTTGACTTTCATTAAAGTCTGTGTCTTATCACCTGCTTCTCTTTTCAGGGAGAGAACTCCTATGTTAAAGACCGCTGGTGCATGTTTGATGGCTTAATGGTGGTCTTTCTCTGGGTCTCCCTTGTGCTTCAGGTATCGACTTTTTATCCTCAATGTAATTTTCCAAAGTTGATTTCAAATGAAGCATTCTGGATTCTCTTCTAATTGTCCCACTGAATGTTCCAAGGTGTTTGAAATAGCAGAGATTGTGGACCAAATGTCACCCTGGGGGATGTTACGCATACCCAGGGCCCTCATAATGATCCGAGCCTTCCGAATTTACTTCCGATTTGAGCTGCCGCGCACTCGGATAACCAACATTCTCAAGTAAGCTAAAGTGTCGAGCCAGTGAGTGAAATGCAAGAATTGTCAGCTTCTTTTCATGTCAGCCACTTAAAAATCACTTCCTTTCAGGCGATCAGGGGAGCAGATCTGGAGCGTGTCCATATTTTTGCTGTTCTTTCTTCTCTTGTATGGAATCCTGGGCGTTCAGATGTTTGGCACCTTTAATCATCACTGCGTTATCAATGGTACAAAGAAAGGGTATGGGATTTTAATCACCACAGTTCAAAAGCAAAACAATCATTATTAACGTCATTATTTAACGTAATGACAAAAAAGTTCAATCTTGTGTATATCTGATTCCGTATTCCATTTGTGTGGCCTGTTTTTTTTCTCAAACTTGAGGTTTATTATTCCTAAAATGAATCAGGGGATTAGACATTATGCTGCAGTTTTCAACGGCATCAGCATGAGATCAGAAGTGCTTGTCTGTTTCTCTGCAGCTCCCACACACATCTGTTCTCTGAAATGCAAGTCCCATCAGCAGCTGTAAATGCTATTAATAACAGTTTGCCATTTTTAGTATGACCCTCAACACCCCTACACAAATAACCAATAATACGTTTTAGTAACAATTTTTCTAAAATCCTAATTTCACATGGAGGCACTTTATAAGACAATAGCAATTCATGTCTTAAAATGAACAGGAAATCTTGCCGGAACACTTCATTCCCAACTTGAGGGCATGACAAAAGCCGAATTGAGCACAATCTTAATGCGGTTTGTGTATGGAGGTGGTTCTCTTTTAAAACCCAGGCTTATTTAATATTCATTCGCAGATGAGAGGCACGTCAGAGCAGACTATAAAACAAAGAGCCATAACCATCCGCAACAGAGGAGTGTGCCGAACGCTAATCATAATAATTAACGTTTCCTGTGTTGCTTGGGCGTTTTGCAAACGCTCGCTTCTTTTCAGCAGCCTGGACTCCTTCTGTCAAACTGCGTGACTAAAACAAACTCTTATCACCCTGACCCTGCACTTACATGAAGCATATTTTCATTCATTTGCTGTTAAAAGGGATCAGGCACAGATTAAAAAAAATATTGTCCTCTGCATAACACTTGTATTGGGTGTTGTTCGTGCTTTATAAAGAAATCTATTTTAGAAAAATTCACTGTTGATTATCAACCATGTGTGCAGCAATATTACAGTATTTTTATCTGTCAGTCTGTTTACTGTTTGCTATATGTCTCCAACCTTTCGACCAGATTTGTGATATTTTATGAACCATACACGATTTTATCTCCATTTAGCATTAGCATTATTGATGATCAGCATGTAAACATTTTTGACCCTGTGAAAACCCAGGCTCTAAGACTCATAATCTGATTAATTATTATCAAAGATTAATTTCAAGCATTAATTTCACTAAGATTTCAATCTTTAAAATGGCATTAAATTATTATTATATATATTACATTATTATTATATTAAAATATTGTTGTTATATTTTAACAAAATATTCTGTAGGATGATTTTATGTAGAAAACAGTAAAAATACTTTTTTGGGGGGTTTTCACAAGCAGGGTCACATTTTGTAATGAAAAACGTTCTAATTTGGAAATTATTTAAAGATAGAAGTAGTTCTGGTATGAATGGCATGGAAAGGCTAATTTAGCAAGTGAATTGTTTTCTATTTATGATGAGAGCATTTTAATTGTTACATTACATTTGTTGTTTGTTTGTTGTCAGTAGTTTTTATTTGCAAATATTAATTATCAGACTATTAAGAGGGCATCCCCCTAGCCACAGTATGTACAATACATACAATATATACATGCATACTGTGGATATCAAAATATAAAATAAGATATCTTTAGCTTTTATCTCTAGCTTTCCTGTGGTTTTTCAGTGGTTAGAGCATGGCGCTAGCAACGCCAAGGTCATGGGTTCGATCCCAGGGGATTGCACATAGTCAGAAACAAATTTTTAGTACAATGCAATGTAAGTTGCTTTGGATAAAAGCGTCTGCCAAATGCAAACAAATGTAAATATATTATGTATACAGTATATTTCTAAGTGGGCTAAATTGATTAAATATTAATTTATTTAAAAAAAAACATATTGTCCGGACCTCTGTTTGGAAGAAAATATAAAGACCGGACCTCTTGGAACTTTAATTGAATACCCCTGCTGTAGGCTATATATCATATCAGGACAGGTGATTAGTATGTGATACAGTCTCTGCAGTTTTACTGGTATTTTTATTTGAGGTAGTAATAATCAAAGACATGTTTAGTTGGAAATAAAATGGATCATTTTAGATGACATTGATATCATGAAGCGTGCAGTTTCTTTAAAGCCATGAATTCTTTGGTTGGTTATTTATGGCATTAGAGCTATTTTGATTCACCACTGTGCCTCTGATTGGGCTTTGTGATACTGCAATCATTGATCCCAACTCATTTCACAGACCCTAATAAACAATTTGAAAGAATGTCTGGCAAGCCGATTTAAAAACATTAATGTCCATTAGAGACATCAAGTGCCTCCTGAAGTAACACACCTGTGGGCCAAACGAAAACTGTGTGTGTGTGTGTGTTAAAATGAATAGATTATTTTCATTTAAAAAACACTAAGGTTACATTCAAACTGCAAAAATATAGCGGCCTGTCCAGAATATAGCATATGAATTTATTCGTACAGTTATTGTAAAGAGAGACAATTGCATGAGAAATGATAGTGTTTTTTTCTTAATCAGAACTTTGTGTCTTTCTAACGTAAAATTATAAACTTCCTCAAAATAAGATATATTCACTTAAAGCACAGGTGCATATGATATTAATATTTTCCTGTTTTAAGCAAAAATTTTACAAAATATTGTATTTGCACAAAAAACGTTTTGGTGTGGTAAATAGAATATAATTCAAGATCCTAATTCGGTTTCATAGAACTCCTGTTTATACCACACAATGAGTCATACTGTATGTCAATCCCAAATGCTGACTGTGTGCACGCAGCCAAAGAGGACCATGATAACACAAGTGCTAGTCTGTGAGCAAACACCAGATGATTTGTTACAATACAATAGTTAATCTGGTCAGATATAGCATGCCAACATGTGATGATGATTCTTTGGTCACTATGCTCTTTTTCCAGTGAGGTGACATGGAACAGCCTGGCCATCCCTGATACACACTGCTCTCCATATGGGGAGGGTTATCAGTGTCCAGCAGGGTTTGAGTGTAAAGATCTGGAAAAGTTGGGGCTCAGCAGACAGGAGCTGGGATATAGCGGCTTCAATGAGCTTGGTGAGTCATTGCATTGCAATGCTTTTGCACAACTCAACCCAGCATGAAGAAAGTGCCTGCACTGTTGATAACCCACTGCCATGATTCTGGGTTGAGGTGGGTGATTTTTAGGGCGTTGTTAAAGTGTTCCATGCGTTTTTAGCTTGTTACTGTGAGGTAGATGAGATGTTGGTAGGTGGTTGCAAGGGTTTAACTAAATGGTTACAAGAGCAAGTTTTTAGAGGTACCACTATTTACAGTTTTAACTACCTGTAATGTCTCCTTTTGTTTTACAACAATATGACATTTAGAGGACTTTAATAAACCACAAGGGTGTTTAGAATCCCCTAAATTTCATTTGTATATGTATTATAGAAAGATAATATGACTAATCTAAAATCAGTTTAGACTATTTTCTGATAGTTCATGCATAGGCTATTTATGGCTACCATAGCATAGTCTTCAAAACTGTCTTTTTACCTTAACCCACATCACCTTTTTCAACACACTTAAAAATAAGTACGTAAGATAAAGTTATGAAATGCAGCTATAACATTGTCTCCATTGTAGAAATGACTGAACATGGCTTGCCCATTCAAAAAAATGAAACTAGCTATATTTTATAATTCAGTTTGATGTTCTGATATTATTTCTTATACCTCTTCATGTTATCATTATTTCAACTTCAAAATAGACAAATTGTTCAGTTTTGCCCTGGGACAGTTGTATCACCTACAAATTTAGCTTGAGTTTATAAATCAAAAATCCACTCTTATTCACAAGTGCCAAATGTAGTGCTTTCAAGGAGGTTCTGCTGCTAGCTATAACAACAACACAAATTATAGAGCTTAGCTGTCCTGCTGGCGATTTATTGTGCTAATGTCACTTTACCTTTTGTTATGGAATGTATCCACAATGATGTTATTTCATTGCAATTTTCTAGTGAGCGTTGGTGCCACAGAAGCATTTTCACTTGATTTACACATTTTGTGTTGAACAGAAAAAACACATCTCACTGCCTTTAGGAAATGTTATATTTACGGCAAAGCTTATATTTCAAAGCATTGTAAAAGCAGCTTCACAAGTAGAACAGTTTATTTAAGCACCTTGATCTGCGCCAACCAGAATGCGGCATTCTTATCGTTCCCATTTGAGATAAATCCACTTGAAAGGTACATAGAGCAGTGCCACTAATCTCCAAATAGCCATGAAGGGATGCTTTTCCCTACAAAAACAGTCATGGCTTTGAAACCGTTGACTTGCATAACATTGAGATCTGCAAAAGGGCCCTCCTTCATCCTCTTTATAGACTTCAATACACAGATATGTCATTTATGAGTTGACAAGAACCGTTCGTGTCCATTCATGCGTGATCACTGTGTGGATTGAATTCACTGCAACAATGTTTTTTTTTGGATTGCAGAATTCAGGGCTGCAAAATTATGATTGATTTCTGGAAGTTTACATTAACACTACATGGCAACTGGCTTTACTCGTGGCATTATGACATCTCTTGCTTGTAGATAATATTTCCCCTTGATTAAATGCATTTATTTATATGATGGTCTTATTAAGATTGTATTAATGTTGTAGCCAAGGTAAAGTCAGGGCTTTTACAATATTAGTCCCTAGAGATTGCTGAGATCGAAAAGAAATTAGTCTTGATATACAGTACTCTCTCAGGCCATGCACAATTAAATGACTATAGAGTTTTTTTCCTTTTGCGTTTGCCAGACATGTCTGTACACAGTGATTTATCTCCAAGTGATTTGTAATGGAAGTTCTTAGTTTGCCAAGTGCATTTCATCTACATAATTTTCCAAGGAAAACCCTAAATGCGAATTACTGTACATATTTTTATGTTTTTTAAACATAATTTTGTGTTGAAAAAACAACTTAAGTGGTCTCTTCAATTAATTATTTGACGGGTCCCTGTGAAGGTTATGTGTATGGTTAGTCAAGGTAACATTAAAGACTCTGCAAGTGTCCTTGGCCAGTTTGGCCCCAGGACCTGGTGGGAAAATGGCAGGAAGCAGAGCTGAGTGCAATGCTTCCTGCTGGCCTTTGGCAGCCATCTCGCAGCCGGGGCATCATGGGTCACCATGAAAGAGAGCTTGTTTTTAGTTTGTGCACTCTGGTTTACATCTATTAAATTACATAAGTAATTTGTTGATGGTGTAGCGCCACATTATAGATAAAACACAGTGTATTTATCTGCAGAGGATATCTGACTGACATTGGCATGAATGGGAGAGAATTACTACTGAAATATGCTGTTTCTATGACAACGCACCTATAAAGCAATACTGCACATGAAAATGAATAATTATTTTATGTACTCACCCTCATATCACTTAAAACCCACTTAGCTCTTTGAAAAAAATACCACTTTTTAATGGTTAAAGAGCAATTTTATTTCAAATGTATTTATTTATTTTAGTGTTGTCACGGTACCAAAATTTCAGTAGTCGGTACCAATACCAGTAAAATTCCACGGTTCTCGGTACCAATTTCGGTCCCAAAGCAAAACACCAGTACATGCTAATTGAAACACAATTTTATTAATAAAGCTCATTGTTAACATAAATGTATAGAAAGCAATGCCATTCTGTATACATGAAGTATAAGTTAATTGTTGCTGAAACTGTTGTGTGCTCACTGCTGATGCTGATGAACATCCTACTCAGTCTGCTGCTGTAAAAGACAAATAGAATAAACTTCAGAAAGTCAACTGACTGAACAAACATGCATATGCAATATTAAAACAAACCTCAGTTTTTATACTGCATTTACACAAGATTACTTACATTAAGGTAACTGTATATTAAAATAATAAATGCAACAAATATATTTTTATTTAGTTTAAATGTGGCTTTTTAAACCTAATAGAGTTATCTATCCAAGACATACACATTGCTAGTCATACAGTTAGTATGAAAGTTTTCTAGCACATAGATTTCAGATAGGCATAAATAAAATAGGTACTGTAAACCCCACCCTGTCCTCCCATTTATTTAACTCCATTACAGTAATAAAAGCATTAAATGGTTAATAAGGACACTTGACTGGATTAGCATTGGCGCTAACAAATTAACATGCAAACAGGGACGTTTAATTTAATGTAACCTTTAATTTAACATATGCTACAACATTCATAATGCAAACGCGAACAGAATTTGAAACTTACCGCTTGAATTGTTACTTAAATCCGGATGCTTCCTCCTTTCACCACAAAACTCTGTTTGTTTTCTTCGTGATATGACTTTAATCTGAAGTATTTCTGCGCGCATCTCTTGTGGATCGGAGCCGCGCTTATCACGTTTTATTGCGTCTATGAAAAGTTTCCGACTGACAACCTGTCAGACAGAGCATCAGTACCCGGTTGACCCGGGACGGCGGTGGTACCGACAACTTTTTTTATTTTTAGGTACCGACTTGGACCCGAAGTACCGGTACTTTTGACAACACTAATTTATTTATTATACAGTGTAGCTATTAAGCAACATGTCCTTGGTTGTGTATTTACTGTATTTAGTTCAGCATTTACTGTAGACGGTTCCTTTTATACTGTATAGATATTATTACATGCTGCAGCAACATTGATCCAAAGAATTGAACAGAGCTTCAGAGATAAGGATTACTATTATATTCAGAGGCTTGGAGAAAGAAGCCCATAGCTGAGTAATAGGAAGCACCTGACAAGGTTCACTAATGCCAAGACTGTGTTTATGTCTGAATTTTTGTGCCTGAGTGCCCAGTCAGACCACTCTAGGGCAGAAGAACATCTCACACATGCTTTCGCCTTGCTCTCACCCACGTCATGTCCCTGTCTGACCTCTCCTCTTGCAGGCACCAGTATATTCACGGTATATGAGGCCGCGTCTCAAGAGGGCTGGGTGTTCATCATGTATCGAGCTATCGACAGCTTCCCACGCTGGCGCTCATATTTCTACTTCATCACACTCATCTTCTTTCTCGCATGGCTGGTCAAGGTAGAAAAATAATTGTATTCTCTTCAAAACGTGGGAACTCCTTATAAGAACTAAATATAGTCAAATAAAGGGAAAGTCCTCCAAACCTTGTGCTGTTTCTGACTGTGTGGAGCACCTGCATATCCTTTTCAAGAATCCCAACGTCAGTAAGTTTGACATATTTTAGCACAAACTGTATTGGACCAGACCGCAAACATGGATCGCGAGCGCTGCAAAAGTGCTGTTAAGCATTTCACATGCAAAGAGGGATTTTACATAGAAATCACGAACAGCAGCAAGGAAATTACCTGTTTAATTCAATCATAGAGAGGCCGGAAAAGGGTCACGAAAAATGAAATGATGTTGTGAAGCACAAAATTTTGAGGGGGGGGGAATAAAATGAATAGAATGAAATCAACATTTTGTGAGCTTTCATTCATTTGATTTTTTCACCACTGTGTTCCTAGAACGTGTTCATCGCTGTGATCATAGAAACCTTTGCTGAAATCAGGGTGCAGTTTCAGCAAATGTGGGGGTCCCGGAGCAACACCACATCAACAGCCACTACACAGGTATGCAGAGATGCACATATATGCACATCCACACACACTTTGATCACTTATATTAAAATGTAAAAAGACAGAATAAACTTAAATATAATTTTTTTTATATTAAGCCTTGTACGAAACGCACCAATGTACAGTACACATCTAAGGGAATTCATTTCATTATTCCCTGGAGTCTGGCTTCCCTGGCTTCAGCAGGCAGGAGACACCCGACAGCAAGCTGTTTTTACATTTATTTGGCTGCTTGTCAGGTGGGGGCTCCCGAACCACCTAGAGATTTGATTGGGCGGCTGGCAGACTCGAGGGTGAGTCATAGAGGAACGTGGCTGAAAAGACAGGAGACCAAAATAGAGAGAAAAACACTGTGCGTGTGTGTTTGCATTTCTGTTGTTCGGCCTAGATTTGATGTGACTGATCAACTGAGGGAAAATAAAATCAACTAGCCCTTAATGTAACTTGCTGTCTTTTGCCTGCAAAGATCTCCAGTAAGGAAACCTGTCCTGTTGATTTTATACAACCATCACCCACCTAGTGTTTAGTGAGAAATTCACACTAACCAAGCTAATGGTGCAAATGCACAGAAAATCTGGAGTGGGGGCGTGGTGTGAAAAGTTGTGAGTGTAATTGTGTGAACTGAGGCATAGTGTCTTCCTGACTGTGCCAGTCAGAATGCCAGTGCCAGTCTTGGAGCGGAGCCTTGAGGGTTGGCATGAGTGGAGCTGGCACGATTTTTGGCAACACAGGACTGACCTGACCAGCGTTATTCAAGACTTATGGCTGTAGAAGGGGTACAGAACACTGCTTTAGTGAGGTCAGTCTTAAGAAAAAACCTGGGTCTTATTTCACCCTAAAATTAAAAGAGATAAAAAAGCCTACCATACAGTGGCATTTTTTCATCACACATTTCCCTTTAAATAATAATAATGCATTTACATTTAGTCATTTAGCAGACGCTTTTATCCAAAGCGACTTATAAATGAGGTAAACAATGGAAGCAATTGGACGATGTTGCAACGATGTTTTGTTGTTTGTTTAAAATTAGTGATTTCAAATGACTAATTGCAATTAATCGCACCCAGAATAAAATGTCTGTGTACTGTGCATATTCATTTTGTGTTTATAAACACAAAAACATGCATGCATGTATATATACTGTATTTAGGAAATATTTAGATGTATTTATTTTAGTGCTGGGCACATTTTTTAAATCGCATAAACTGCATGACTTTTCTGTGATTAATCGCGATTAATCACATTGTTAAGCGTAAAATTCAATAATGAATTCAAAAGTAGTGTATTGTGCACTTTTATTTTATAAGTACTGCTATATGAACAAAAGTGCAATAAGATTTGGTTTGCAAACACTTTAAACAAATAATGTGCTTTTTTACAACAGTATTTCCTATACGTAGTAGCATTAACAATTTTAACTTAAAATATTTCTTGTAAGTCTCAACTTAAACATTAATGTAATCGAATTAAATGTAAAACCATCTGCCACTGCCAGGGCATTTACATTCAGTTTAGTTTGATGTAATGATTGATTTTATTGCTTATACATGAACTCTCTTTCTATGGGAGGCAAATCCTGCCAAATTTAAATAAATAAATTAAACGATGAAAATGAAAACCAGATTAGCAATTTCATTATACACAACTGCGTGCACAATATGTGCCAAAATGAAAAATAAAATGAAATTATTTTATTTTCATTTTCATTTTTACACTGACAATGAGTTGTCCCTGTCAAATTGAAAAAGAAAATACAATTGGTGATTTGACATTTCATTTTCACTAAAATCTCGAGGCAAGACTGCCAATATGAAAATGAAAAGGCAAATGTGAAAAATAAATTGTAAAAACATTTTTTACAAAGGTTTTATTAATGTTCACGCAATACTACTGACACAATTCAAATTAAAATGTAAACTTTGATTTTCAATGTAAAATTTTATTTTCTCTTTTATTTCATTTTCGTTTTCATTTTTTTTTCTTGTTCACGGTCATGCAAATTACATGTTAATTAGTGGGTGTGGACGAGCGTCTGCATTACTAGGAACGCCCACAAAAAACGTCATATCCGTTTATTCGAACGAACGTGTGGCGACCTTGTCAGGCGCTTGGCCTTAGCGCTTTGTAATGATGACGATGATTGTGCCTGGTGTAATACCGAAAAGTTGTTGTGTGGTAACTTATCTCTGATAAGTTAACAGACGAACAAACTAAAGCATTGGAGAGCCTGTATCTCTAGCGTGCCCTGAAACATGCCGGAGCGCGATTGTCCACTCCGCCGCTGACCTGCGCTCACACTGTACATTACAATCCGCACCCGAGCACGCTATCATCATTACACTGTGACTGCTTTTAAGAAAACATAAACAAAGCGATCTTTCTCAGCACAATAGAATCCATCGTAATGTTCGGTTTGAGGTTGATAAGGTGTGTTTAACCTCACGCGCGTGGTGCGCAGACCAATTCGCTTATGGTATCACAAGAGCGGCTCATATGTGTTTAAATCAGCCCCGCGTACTTCATTCATTATGATTATGAGCCAATCGTTATACGAAGCGCTGCACTATATTATGAATGCATGTTTTACATGATGCGCCTGTTTAAATTCCTTGAAGTTCAGCTGTCATACCAAAAAAACATCTAAGTTTTTGTATTCTTTCATCAATAGCATTAAATAAGCCTTTCACACCCGCACATATTACGTCTTTGTGGTGCGAGGGCACTGATAGATAAGCACATGGCTGAAGGAGGGGAGACAAAATGGAGTGGTTTGTTCTATCAACTCCGCCGTCTGGAAGAGATTTAAAATGAAATGTCCATGTAAGAGTTCGGTCCCTTTCCCCAATCCTTGGTGTTTCGAGTCAGATCTGTGGGCGTGGCTTGATGGTTTTGACTAAATCCTTGCTGTTTCGAGTCTTATGAAACCCTTACCCTAACCCTAACTATTTAAACTACCTCTGATTCTTAAACTTGCCAAAAAATACGGCTGCGTGATGACGTCAGACTCGAAACACCAGGCTTGTTCGACTTGATGTGGCGCCGCAAGATCCGACAGGCGTATGACATCAAAGTACCGCGAGAGTGATTCGAAACTAAACATTTTATGGTTTTTGGAATGGCTCTCGCGGTACTTTGATGTCATATGCTTGTCGGATCTTGCGGCGCCGCATCAAGTTGAACAAGCCTACCAAGTGAGAGCCTTTCTGGTGTTCCTGGTTCATGTGCGCGCTTCAGCAGTAAACCTTAAATGCTCTCATTGGTTGAGACGCGTTGTGTGACGTCCATCCCAAGCCAGTAATGATCAACATCCCACCCCTTTTGTGACCCATGGTTTGTCTGTACGTTTTAGAGCCAGTGAGCAATGGACTTTGGAAATAAAATGATACTTAAAAAAAATGCATGATTAAAGTCCGAGTAAAGTGACATTATAGACATTATAAAGTGACAATAAAGTGGAGAAATAAACGTCCAAGTAAATAAAATAAGTTTATCAAAATCTTGGAAAAATAAGCAGGACTATCTGCTCTCAAACGCTGGGGTCCCCAGCCCAGTAGGCTATATGTGAATTATGTGAATAGGTTTTTTGGGAGGATTTGAATTCAAACACGCGCGAGTCAATGCGCAGTGATCCTCCTTCCATTCGCGTTTTTCTCCTCGTGTCTTCATTACCATTTGCTTGTTATTTGGCGTGAGATTTGTTTAGTTGGGCAGAGCGAGAGCGTGAGAGAGCCTGAAAGTGTGTGCATGAGTGCTTACAACCCTGAGCTCGTCATTGAGCAGACACTTGATGCTAGGTGCTCTAGTGATAGGGGAGGGGCCATGCATGCTCGGACGGTCCATTGCGTCATCAATCCCCCGTTTTAGCCTCGCCCAAAAAATCCTGAACAGAGAATTGGTGAAAAACTGTTTAGCGGTTTAACTCCACAATTCAGTACTACTGAGTCTTTGTACTGTGTTTCAGCAATACATTTCTAACATCTATAATGTGTTTAGAAACAATTCTCAGAATTCTCTTTACCCGGACTTTAATGCATGATAAAATAATTGTCTGCATGAATGAATTAATGCGTTAACGCGATAATAACGCGTTAACTTGCCCAGCCCTGATTTATTTATATTTACCAATAATCTAAGTTATATATAAATGTTTATTAATTATTATTCTTAAATATATGCATGTAATGTATGTGTATGTGTTTGTAAACACAAAATAAATATGCACAGTACACAGACATACAGTATATTAAGTAAACGCAAACGTTTATTCTAGATGCGATTAATCACGATTAATCGTTTGACAGCCCTGTTTTAAATATGACGATTTTTATTTCAAAGTTAATTTAAACAGTGTTATTATGGATAATTGTTTAGCTTTGTCCACTTTCACAAGCTTGTCACATCACAAATGTCAAACTGGGATGCAAACTTGTTGATGCAAAAATGCACATTTTTTTAAATATTTAAAACAAGCCGATATTAAGGCAGCTTGTATCCTTGTTGCTATCTTTATGTGTCCGATCATCCTTGTAAATATGCAAATAAATACATTCATCCTTGGTTTTAAATATATACAGTATTAAATATCAAACTTTGATTATTCAAGATTAATTACTAACCCAGGATAATATTCGTACAGTGTGAAACATAGAAGATATAATAGGGATTATGTTAACCCAGGGTTAAAATGAGAGACATAATAAGTGTTTAAAGTTCTAAAATTTTGTCCCATAGAACTTTACAAACTATACTGTGTTGTGACCTTAAAAACTGATTTTGATTAAAAACAAAAATACTAATTAGCTCTTTGGGCACACAAAACCTCAGGATAATGCCTTTAATCTCAAAGAAATTGAAAGAAAATATGGCTCTCCTGGGGGGGGGTGATACTCTGCCAAAACTTGCACCATTCCTTTGTGATGGTCTTATAAAAAATTATAATTCAATAAGGCCCCTTAAGAAGATTACCACATGAATGAAGTTATAATTACGAGACAATGAGTGGAAACTTTTTAAATATCTATTTATGTAGGTAACCTTTTTAATCTATCAGAGCTGAAGGGGCATTGTGAGCTTAATGACTGTCATTTCTCCTGGGTTTTAATGGTTTTCTTTTATTCTAAACTGATGACAGACACACGTAAGTGGAACAGCAGCGGCACACATTAGGAACAGACACAGGCGGATTTTCACTGCATGATGTCACAGATCACAGACGCTTAAAGAACCATACGCAAAAGATGCGTTCACTAGACTGTGTCTGCACAAGAATAAATGACCAATGCAAAAATATATTGCACGCATGCTGTGTTTTACTGTAAGATCGTGATCAAATATGACTTTGGTCTGCATTCTCACACCAAAGCTCATTCTGTCACATACTAGTTTATTTTAATTCTGTTCCATCAGAACCAGTAGCTCTACACTGAGTCATATTTTCTACATGGTTTTACATCTGTTTTGAAAAAACATTGGCTGTATAGTGATTTGTCAATAAGACTTTCTGTGAAGTCTGTCTTAAAGTTTTTTGCATGTGTAGGCATGGATTGTAAGTATTAAGATGTATTATTAAACATTGAACAACCAACAGTGCAGCAAGCATCACTATTATTATTGTTTCCCATTTGGGCAATGGGTATATTAATCTAATAATAAAACTTCAAATCGTGTGGTGTGTCCCAAAAGGGGAGGGGTGTGCATTTAAAAAACATCCTATTTAGGGTTTTAGCTTGGGTGAAGATAAAATTGCATTAAGGGGGGACATTAGACATTGTTACAGACTAGAATTATCATAGAGACTAGGGTGGGATCTTTTGGCATGGGCCAGTAAAAATACACCCTCAGTACCCTAGCATTCACATAGCAATGTGTTAATAATATATCTTAAGAAAAGAATATCTTAGGAACCTCATACTTGTGCAAATGCTCTGACAGCCACCCACTGCATCCTTGTATTTCGGTGGTGAATAACTGAAACTGTTAGTGCTTCCAATTATATTTTTTAAATAAATGCTTTGATTTACATTAAGAAAGCAAAGTACAAATTGTGGATGCAGGCTTCAGGTAAAGAGTTACCTGGGTTGTGTATGTATGATTATAAGTAGCCTGTTGTTTGGCAGATTCAAGGTGCCTGCCGTAGCGTCGCCTCTCTCCTTTAGTCCCTGCTGTCCCCAACACTGTCTCCTCGTATCTGTCATGGTGAAGTCATGGTGCATTTAGATTCTGAAATGTGAATAGATGCTCGCTGGATCATGAAGCCAATTTCTTATGACCTTGCTCGTCTTTATGAAGTGTATATGACGGTGCTTTAAGCCTTTCTGTGTTCAGAGAATTCTGTTGAATATAATGTGATCGTTAATTGTCTTTGATGCCAATGATGTTTCATTTGTGTATATTTTGAACCTTCCTTTTTCCTCCTATTTGTTTATTTATAGGTCTGTAAATGTGCATTTAGTCGGCATTGCTAGAGTTGTTGTTTGCAATATGACAAAATATCAATCATTCACACTTTTCACCCTTTCTCTCGCTCCTTTCCTTTTCTCTGTTTCTGTCTCTTTCTTATGTATTTCCTCCTGGTGGCAGATGTTTCACGAGGACGCGTCTGGAGGATGGCAGCTCGTGGCGGTGGACGTGAATAAACCACATGGCCGGGCGCCTGCCTGCCTCCAGGTACCAGACATGCAATTTAATGGCACTGACGCCCCCGACCGTCAGCACACCCTCAGCATCGCCTCGCTGCCACATCTAATGCCACACTGCTGTGTGGGAGTGCAAGAAATGTGCCGTAGGCAGCCCGAGCACAATAGCCACATTTAGATTTCGCACAAACTAGCTGGTATGATCCTGACAGAGTATTAAAAGACTGGGGTATGAACACAGCAATGTTTTCTTACTTCACATTTTGAGCACAGTTTTGCACACACACACCATACATGTTTCTAGACACCCACTCATGAATAATGATTATTATGAATGATGATTTTATTTCACGTAGGGTTGTATTTAGATTTCTATGCTTTCAAAAAATAAGAATAAAAGAACAGCTTTTTTTGATAGACATGTTTAATACATCAAACATGGCATAAGAGTTGATAGTGATATCATCAAAAATAGAATGTTGTTCTTACATGACTATAAAAATATGCCTATGGCAAAAAGCTTTAAAAACATTTAGGTTCAAAAAGGCTGAGATCAAAGGCTGGCATTTAATGACATTTTAGACGGCAGGTTTCCATGAGGTGATCCCATCAAGTAAAGGCATATTGTATTTTCTCAGAGAGAGGCAGAGGTTACAAGGGGTAGGATGGAGGTGAACGAGGAAGAGAACTCAGCACGTGGGTACAGGTGAAGTTCATCATAGACTTCAAGCACAATGGCTTTCAGCACATCGCAGTGGTCTGTGAACTATGATTGAAAAGCCTTAGCAGAAAAATGAAAAACAGCCTAGATCTAGACAAAAAGAAATAGAAAGCTTGAGTATGTTTTCTTCCTGTTGTAAAAGAAAAAAGGTCAGTGTGTGTTATGCCGTGACACTGAATGGTTACAAATTTGGAATAAATTGTAACATTACAATGCCTATTTTTTCATGAAATATCGCATAGTTTATCAATGTGGGTCATTCTTTTTTTAACATTTGTGTGTCCTTATTATCTTTAGTTAAAATCTGAAAATGCACTTCCTTCCTGTAATGACTATCTATCTTGAGTTAGACGGCTTGGGCAGATCATCCGTTAACTCCTCCCCTTCAACTGTCAGTCTGCTGCCAGATCCAATTCAAAATGCAACGGCTGTTTTTATACATCTAATCAAATCACAAAGACAACAGTTTTCTCATTCGAAATTCCATTTAATCAAAATACGGACATATAAACGATCTGAACTTCCAGTTCACTGGGACTTTAAGTGTTTTGAAAAAAAATGTAAATGTTTTTTTTCTTCATAACTCAGCAGTGTAGCAACATTTGCTTGTTTATCCTTCTTTGGTGTGGACAGGCTCGTTCTTTCTATTATATTTAATCTGAAAGTAGGGATTTTTATCTTTTTGGTCATGTTTCATAATATAGTTATGGTTAATGAGGTCTGCTTAATCTCTTTTCTAAAGGCCACCTTGGTGTTAATTAGGCCTTTGTATTTCTTTGTTATAATTACAGATATTTTAATGCATTGCGTAAGAAAGCTGAACCGGCAGACCTTTCTCGTCTGAGGTTTTTAGCTTCTCCTATACTTTAAACTTTTTATAACTTTGTTCAGACTGTAGAAATGAGAGTCTCAAAAATAATAAATGTTTCATTGTAATTTAAATCCTGACCTTTTCAATAAAGGGTATGCAGTTTTACTTTATTATCATAAAAATCAGTTGAGTGTGCATATTTCTTTACAGATACCAAATTGGCCCGAGTTTAGCAGGCTGTGACTGTTGGGTAGTGGCATGTTTAGGTTGTATTTTGTTTTTATGTAGGACCAAAACTAAATATACAGTACAATTATCACTTAGTCATGCCAGGTTCGGACATTGTGTAAATTTGTAAATTATACAAATTATAGAAATTATAAAGCAGATTTTTCATATTAACATCTTGGGCTAAATTTCTCTTTTGAGCATAAGCAATAGATCATTTTTTTCGTTTTTAATATAAGCAGTTAAAACCATAAAAGGGTGGTTTCCCAGACAGGTCTTTAGCCTAATGCCAGACTAAAATAAATGTTAACGCTGTCATAACTTGCATTTGTTTGTAAAAACTACTTAAATTACCTAATTTAACTAAGGCTTTGTTCTGATTTAACATAATCTCTGTCCGGGACCGCCCCAAAAAGTCAAGTATCGACCTGATTCTTCAATGTTAAAATGCAGTTTTTCCCAAGAGAGTTTCATGTAGAAAAGAAGGCCCAGATGTTCAGTCAATAATTTTCATGTAGAATTAAAGCTCTATCTTCTAAAGAGCGGTTCCTTGATCCTCCGATATCTAAAGGTCCTTTCCCGCTCAGCTTGTCTGTGTCGTAAACCCCAAATGTCATGATTGATTACCCTGTTAAACACAAGTTACCACCCATGGAGGAGACACCTCAGCTTCTGTATGCAACCTTTACACCCCCGTGCCAAGGTTATTTATTTAAAGGAACCCTTCATTACCCCACCTATGACCTTGCCACACTCAGTTTTCCCAAGGGGCCCATTCCTCCCAGCCATCAGTGTGCCGTAGCCGTAGAGCTCACGGTTCAATCTGCTTTAATCTCTAACCTGGCCTCAGCAGCTTGAACGGTGGCTGGAGAATTCAAGAGGACAGTCAGCTTTAATTAACCAGCAGGCCCCAGACAGAGCGTGAATCACCTCACTCCAGTAATAACTTCGATAAGCAGTGGGATTTGAAAACCGCTTGTCTCCCACCAGCTATTTTTGTTCCTTTTTCCTAATTAAACAGTGATGGAAGTGTGTTGGGTTGTGCCGCAGAGCTCACAGAAAGTGCTTTTGTAACACTTGGTTTGCTTGTGACTTACATCGTTGAGTTACATCAAAGATAATATATAGTAACAAGATGCGCCACTGGCATTACAATGAATGGAGAGGATTGCAACGCTGAATATGGCCACTCTAGCAAAGAAAGCCCAACCTTCCAGTAGAACAATCCAATCGCCACTCGATAAAGACTGACGATGCACATGCGCAGTAGCTGAAGCGACCTTTAAAAAGGTGATTTTTAACGCAATTTAAGCTTAGCAAACCGAAGTTATGGTACAGTCCATATCAGGTTTAATCATTGATCGGAAATATGCTATTTAATTGTGATTTTTGCAAGAGATTTTAGAAAAAGCTGCCTTCCACCATTCAAAGGGATAGGACTGTTGACTCGCTATGATGTAAATAACTGCTCAGAGGCGTTGCAAACATGGCCGCCGAGTGGCACGACTTCCGTAAACGAATTTGGGTTGTTGAACATGTACAGTATGTTTGTTTCATTGTCTTTGCTAGTGAGTGTAGACAATAGAAGGTGGATGAAAGTGTGCAGTCAAGTTTTTAAAAGCTGTTAAATAAAAATCAGTTATTGATCAAGTACATACAAATGTTGAATGCTGATAACTTAAGTATATCATTGCTGCCCTTCTGAAACATTGTATGTCCAAATTTGCTGTTTTTCCGGAAAATGGGAAAAACAATGATTTTTTCAATGATTGCATACTGTGTTGTCAATGTTGACAAGCTTTTTTTTCATGGTTAGATATTTGCATCCCAGTGACAAACATAAAGGGTGACTAACAATAATGATTTATGGCAAAAAATAAAAATCATGAAATATGGAGATAAAAGGTTTCAGAAAGACAGCAGTGATATACTGATTCATAATTTGAGCTGTTGGGTGCAAGTTTGCAGGAAATGTCAGTTTGACAGCATTTGACTTCAACCTATGCAACAATAAGTACATAAAGTAACATGCAATTTTATGTTTCAAACATGGCAATATAGTGGCAAAAGTTACTTATTGCAGCTTTAAAGTGATAGTTGACCCAAAAAAGAAAATTCTGTCACCATTTACTCGACATCTTGTCATTTCAAACCTGTACGACTATCTTTCTTCTGCAGAACACACAAAAAAATATATATTTTGAAGAACGTTGGTGACTGAACAATGGCTGTACCCATTGACTTCTATTGTATGGACACAAAACCAATGCAAGTCAAAGGGCACCGCCATTCGGTTAGCAGCATTCTTCAAAATATTTTAATAGTAAAGCACATTACACTTATTGTATGAAAAGAGCATTCTTCCTCAAATCTCTTTTTGTGTTTTATGGAAAAAAGGCTATTTGTTTATTTAAAAGGAAAACGATGCAGAAAAGCACTGCTACAATTTCAAGCAGCCAATGTTCCACATACAGGCTTCTAGCCAAAGGCTGATTTGGAGTCCCTGGTTAGGCTTTTGACAAAATTAAGAATGAGATAATATATATATATATATATATATATATACAAATATAAAAAATATAAAAAAAACAAAGACTGTGTAGAGCCATCGAATAATATGAGGAAGAAATGACGAGTAACAGCCTGATCTTTATTTTTAGGTGCACTCTACCTTTAAGAGTCAGTAAATGTTTGGTCAAACGCCAGTGATGCACCATGAAGGATAAAGAAATGCCGTTCTCTTTCGAGTCAAGTTTGCTTTGATACAGCACAGAAGTGACGGAGCATGACAGGCACCTTGTTGTAAAGAACACTAATTGCGTGTCAGCTGACAGGTGTAAAGCCTGAAGTTTCAAACACATAGAGGAACAGTAACAAGATGCTCTCAATGTCTGTTGTGAAGAAGATACAAATTGGACTGCATCAAATGCTCTGAAATTGAGAAAGAGAGAGAGGGGTACATCTCGCCCTCACAAAGGTTATTATTCAATCGATTGTGACAGCTTTGGTATGCATTTGTGCGCCACCAGTGACATCAGAATAAGTAGGCCACCAAACCCTGTGTGTGCTTTGACAGGGCTGTATTTATGTTCTGCATACAGTACAAGTGAAATGGGTTCTTCTAGACGTGCTTGTTGAAAAGATGTTACATGAGCCACTATCAAGCTTTTAGAGCACAAGATAAGAACATACTGTAAGAGCATTTTGGGGTGAAGTCAAGGGCCTTGAGACAGTCATCTTTTAGTCTCCGTTCACACAAAACGCCCAAGGGAAACTAACATTGAGGAGCTGAAAATGTCAAAATGCTTTGTCAAGTCCCATATTAGTCATAGAGGCTGCTTTGAGATATTGAAGTTGTGATCCCAGACCGGAGGAGCAGACAGACGAGACCGATCCTGTCCTCATCGTTCTCCCTGGGGATACAGGATTCCAGCTACATTTCCTGGTGTTCTAGCAGTTCTTTATGGCTTTCATTTTTAAACTTGCAGATTCAACAGCACATCTGTAGCACTCAACTCATCTTTATTTATATGGCACTTTTTACAATTTTCATTGTTACAAAGCAGCTGTATTACAGAGACATATTGACTATAAGCAAAACAATTAAAGTTATACCTGTAAAAAAAAGAAAAAGGTGAAAACACAGAAGACAGACATACCCACATACAAAACACTCCACACACACACAATATGCGCACGTACTAACACACATAGACATAGACACACACGGACACGCACGCACGCACAGACACGAACGCACATGAAAGGAAAGAAACAGAAAAAAAGTATCCTTGCCACATTAGCCCACAATAGACCAGATGTATTTTGTTTTGAATGCTTTCTTTATCATTCGCTATTCCAAACTATAAAAAAATGAATAATAAGGTCTAGTGTATGAAATTTACGGATATCTAGTGGTGAGGTCGCGAATTGCAACCAATGGCTCAGTCCACCTCTCCCTTTCAAAGCGCTACGGTGGCTGACACAGGACTAAGATGTTGTCACCATTTCACTTCTTTGCCGAAGGAGAAAACGTATTTACGAAACATCCGTTTAGGGCTACTGTAGAAACTACATGACCAATTTCATGCAAGGGGTCCCGCGGTGTATGTAGATAGAAATAGCTCATTCTTAAAAATAAAGATACTTAAAAGGTTTTCTACGGCGATGCCATAGAGGAACCATTTTTGGTTCCACAAAGAACCATTCAGTCAAAGGTTCTTTATAGATCGGGTTACACACGCAGTTTCTGCCAATCTCATATTAATCTTGAGTACCTGTACAGTAATGTTGCATTCGTCGTATCTTCGAAGAGTATTTAGTTTGATCAAATTTATAAAAGAGAGATACAGCTGTACGATTATTTCCGGAAAAACACAAGATGCTAGAGGTGGGACTAGTGGGAAGAGTGGGAGGGAACTTCAGCACGAGCAACACATCATCACATTAATCCCTTCGTGTTTTTTACATTATGCACGTACACGCCAATTGCCAACAAAATACAGACAAATGACTTAGTTTGACTTACCACATGCAGTTCATGTCCGGCATCTTTTAGCACTGGGACCACGCCATCTATCAGTTTCAAACAATCACCAAATCCCGCGTTATATCCACCGTTTATATAACATTCATCACTGAAATGCCGTGAACAAACAGACACACCTAAACTTCATTATCGCAAGAGTAACGAGCAGCACAGATAATCTTGATGGTAAGCAGGGATCGCTCGTCGGTTGGCTAGTGGGCGGGCTCTTTCTTTCGCCTTGCCGTGCTTTTCCGGGAGAATGGCCAATAAAAGTAATAGGATCCCTTTGATGACACAGGGATCCAGAATTATAAAAAACTTTCCGAAACAAGTTGGTGTGCTGGGGGAGTGTATCAAGTACAGAAATACTACGTCATACATCCAACTCGTTTTTTATCAAGTTGACCATGTTAAGCATGAGAAGCCAGCACGTTTAACAGTGTAAAGAAGTCAGAATGCATGACATAGCATGATACTCAATCTTCAAAGGTTCTTTATGGAACCATGTAGACAAAAAAGGTTCTCCTATGGCGTTGTGAAGCACCTTCATTTTTAAGAGTGTAAGGTCATAAAAACATAACACTTCATTATGTAAGGTCTTTATACATCTCTACAAGACAAGTTATGTAAATTATATTGCATTTCTGTCAATAGATCCTCCACTATTTTGGCAAATCTTCTCTTGACTCTTTTCTGAAGTATTATACTGTGTTGTGGTGGGACAGTGTGCTAGCAGGTTTTTCATTGCCAATTACAAAAGCTGCTAGTTTCTGTTTACAACATACACACGTCTAAGGAACTGTAGTCGATATATCTCTCTGGGCAGATGGATAGCCCGAGGATACAAAGAAAGGAGAAATCTGTTCCCACATAATCTTTACTCCTATGCCCTTATTGCCATTGTCTTATCAAAGACGAGCTTTGCTGTGAAGGTTGTTTTTGTGTGGCGCGGGGCTGCGTTGTTCCACATGTGGCTCAGTCTGGCTGCTGTGCCTGGGGAATGTCTTTTTCTTGCGTCTTTGCCCACCAACCCTGCCACAGACTGTGCGTCTTTAACCTCTGTCCTTAATAGCCTATTTCTTATTTTCTTCCTTTTAGATGTCTTTTGCAATATGCATATGGTGACGGATGTAAAAAAAAAAGTGGAGAGCAAAAACAGATCTTGCAAGGAGATATTTTTGATTATAAGGTAATAAAATATAGTAGTATACTCATACATGCACTTTGGTAAAATTATAGTGTCAGTACTATCTCAACTAAGCAAGGTAGAGTTCTGCTTTGATATAGCAGAGCGGTTTCCCTCCCTTTCTCTGAAAAGAAGTTTGATCACATTTACATAATTGCTATTGACTTATGGCAGCTTCTCTGTTTTCTTCAGTAGGTTCTCTTCCTCTCTTTTTCTCTTGCATTTCCTCTCACTTCAGCTCGATCGAGATGTTCCACCCACCCACAAGCTGTGTTCTTGTAGTTGGCCTGCCAAGTGTACATGCAGCATTTTATCTGCATCTTCTTGGTGTGTCTTCCCTTTGTTTTGTAACACATTAATGCACCCAAGATGTGATTTCTTGGATGCTAAATTACTGACAGCTCTGAGCCATTATACTGACAAAAATGGCCCACTGTTGCGATTGCGATGACTGTTAGCTATTTTTCCACGTGTCCATTCATTTAAAGTTGAAGTGTGTCATTTTCTATAACAAGTAAACAGACACAATAGCAACCCACTTCCAAGAGGCCTGGGTTCCATTTATTTGTTTCCATGTATTGTTTTGTCAGTCTTTTTAAGTCAAAGCAAATCAGTCAGTTTCAAGATGAATCCTAAATATATGATGTTTGAACATGTACGGATTCTATTGCAGCGCAGCTTTCAAAATGCTTCATGTGAATGGGTTGTGGGCTTTGTTCTCACGATTCCTGTTTCCATGGTAACAATGACTTTTACTGGTGGATCTCTTTCAGGATTTTGGATGTGTTGTAAGTTTACTTTACTAGGAATTCTGCAATTAAACAGGTTTTAGTCTGAAGCAACATCCGAGCTCAGGGTTTATTGATTTTGAAAAGGTCTATGAAACCTTTTTTTGAGAGAATTGGTACTAGATCTTCCCTAATAGTATTCTGTGTCCAAACTCATGTCATTGGTTGAGCCAAAAAAAGTGTCAAAATGGTGTAATTTCAACCTTAAACCTGCGAATGATTAGCCATCTTAAAGGGACAGTTCACCAAAAAATAAAAATTCTGTCTTCATTTACTCACTCCTGAGTTGTTTCAAATCTGTATACATTTCTTTGAACCGGTTTTTATGGCCAGCATTGACTACCATAGTTGAAAATATGTCTTTGTAAATTTCTGTTTTGTTGAACACAAAAGAAGATGCAAATTGTTTTCGGGCACTTTTGACTACCATTGTAATTTTTCCAAACAAAGAAATTGATACAAATTTAGAACAACTCTGGGAGAACTGGGAGTAGCTTTCTTGTAGCTCAGTGGTAAGAGCATGGCGCTGACAACGCCAGGGTTTGTGGGTTCGATCCCAGGGGATTGCATATACTTAGAAACAAATGTATAGGATAATGCAATGTAAGTCGCTTTGGATAAAAGCGTCTGCCAAATGCATAAATGTAAATGTAAATGGAGACAGATTTTTTTGTTTTGGGTGATCTCTCCCTTTAACTCTTATACTTCACACATTTTTTCACATGCAAAAATGGTTCTGCTTTATAGGCATATTTTAATGCCATTGATATATTTGTTCCAGATATTGTGTTCTGTGGAAGGAAATGTTCTTATAAAACTATACAATGCAGCTTAGATTTAATAATATTTAAAAATATTCCTATCAAATGCCTCCCATTATATTCCAACCAATATTGCAGCTAACTTTAATACCTCCAACCAATACCATCCACAAATATGAAGCAGAGACAGATTTCATAGCCAGCAGACAGGTGGCTCAGTCTGGGCTTAAATTAAGTCTTTCCGAACTCATCGTCCTGCTCGAGTTGAGGAGACTGTCTGTAATGGGCCTGAGATTGTATTCATTTGCTCTGCTGAGGGCTCAGACAGTAAGGGCTCATTTAGTTGTCTCGGCCTAACCCTGCGTTTAAAAGCTTCCATTATAAAGAAGTGCAGAATGAATTGGAAATAATGTTCTTTAGTGCAGCTACACTCATTATGAGAAAGAAGGACAGTCGGCTTGGTCATAAGGGACCTTACATATCTCTGAGAATTTACTTTTATTACCTTCATTAATATTTAGAACGGGAGATTGTAAACTCAACTGGCAACAGATCCCAAGCTCGATTCTAGCTGGAGTTTCCAAGTGTCCTACAGCAACATGCTTGTTGTGTGCATCTCAGTCAATCTTTTTCCTTTTCTCCACAGCAACTGATGCGTTCTTCGGTTTTCCACATATTCATCCTCAGTATGGTGGCTGTTGATGTGATCGTAGCTGCTAGCAACTACCACAAGGGAGAGAACCATAAACTCATCAATGATGAGCTCTACCTGGCTGAGGTAAGACCTGTCAAAGTCTCTCGATGTCATGGGGTGCTGCATAATTTGAATTATGTGGTGAATAGGGGTGTCCTCGACTTAGGATTTACATAGTCGAATCAGAATTGTCATGTCGTGCCTATAGTCGACTGATAGTCGAATCACACTATGTGTGTGTGTGTGTGTGTGTGTGTGTGTGTGTGCGTGTGCGTGCATGTGGGGACGACACCAGGTGGTTAAAAAGGATATACCTTTATAAATAAAAAATAAATAAAAAAACGAAATAAGCCAGATTCAAGTCACAATGTGCAAAATAAATGTGTTTAGGTAAAATGTCTGAAAAATGGCAGGGGAACATACTGTATATTCAAGACAAAAGCCACAAATAGTAAAATTAATGGACATTTCCCTTAAACATAACGTAACAATGCTGTGCCACTTACTAGACCAGATCTCGCCTCAAAACTATTTTTTAAACTACTCAATAATTTTATTATTTTTTACAAACGGGAATACAACACGTTCATTACCAATGAACTACCAATAAAGTTACTTTATTTACCGCATGCAAAGGAGGAATGCAATAAAGCATCTTACCATTTAAACAGTCAAAAAGTCCCTTTCACCTTTTTTCCTGCGCACGCTTGCTTTCAGTGCAGAGAATGACAAGTTCCGAAAGTCTGCGCCATGCTTGCTATACTATGCTGTGATTTATGTTATATTACTTTATTTTTTTGTATCATGCAGCGCAGTTTAAGTAACAAACTACGTGCATTTACAGACAAAGTGTTAATTCATATTTATATGCCCAAAGATTCAGTAAGTGACAAATGTTACGGTGTACACAGGGCCGGCTCAAGCCTTTATGGGGCTCCAAGCAGAATTTTATTTGGGGGTCCCCCTGTGCCCCCAATACAATCTACTATTGTCAATTTTTGATTATTTGCACGCACACTTTAAACCTAACACACCCAATTCTATTAGTTGTAGCTGTGTTTGGGATGTAGGAATGTCATAAAAACCAAAACACATAAACCTTGCATTACAAGTGTATTGTGATTGTCAAAACATTTGATAATTTCATTACATCCAATTTTAGGTGAACTGTCCCTTTAAATTTTGAGCACAGACCATACAAAGGTTGTGGAATTTATTGTTCAATGCATTTAACTATTTGCAAAGATTTCTTTTTAAAAATCATTTAAATTTTATTTTAACCACAACCTATAAACACCCTTTTAAAGCCATACAGCCCTTGATGATGATTTAATCTTTAGTCTTATCCAAAATAAAACGCTGAATTGACAGATAATTATAAATTACATGAATCACGTAAATAACATATTTTTAATCTAAATAAGCATTTTGTCATTTGCATCAGGGAATACTGTCGGATGTTCAACATTTCTATAGTTAAACACTAAACAGTTGTCAAATATTAAATGTTTTTAGTCACTTACTAAAACATTACTTGGTTACTTAGTATGTCGTGTGTTGCACAGCACTCTTTCAAATTTAAAACAGAAGCGTCTTGCTAAACAGCTGAAGACGTGACAGTAGCTCCGTCTTCTTTCATTTGATTGGTCGCTGCTCGGCTCTGTAACCAGTAACTCCCACCTCCTTTCATTTGATTGACCACCTCACTAATTTTGATATTGCCATGTTGCGTTTAGTTAGTAATTTCACAAATTTTGACACACACCACAGAAAAAATAGTGGGTATGGCCCTAAATAAGAAAATGGATGTGTGTCGTGAATATATCACAAAAAAGCTGTAATTTCATGTGCTCTTGGGGGCCCCCAAGTGGCGGCGAGGCCCTAAGTAGCCGCTTAGTTCGCTTATAGGGAGGGCCGGCTCTGGGTGTACACATTCATTTGCGAGTCATCTGCGGGTGCGTGCGGAACATGCTGCTTCTCTTTACAGGTCTCACAGCACTGAAGACGCAGAGAGACGCGATCCTGCGCTGGGTCATAGCCAGACCTCTCGCTCATGTGCGCTGGGGGTTTCGGTACCCAACCCTAAAAATGTCCCATTTCTTAAAAATTTTAAATAATATTTTTGGTGGCGCAGTGCATGCCTGTCTGCTACACTATCTGCCCATTTTACCAAAATGGCATGATCCCCACTGCATAACACCTCTGCGAATATTCGATTATGAGATTGGTAGTCGAATCAGGCTCCTCCTATCGAAGCATCGAATCTTCGACTATTCGGTGTCACCCCCAGTGGCAAATATCATATTCCACGTTGTAGTGTCAATATGCTACAATTCACAATGCATACATGTACACAACCGTGTCATATTCCTAATTCAGGTTACTTGTTTAATAATTTGGGATAGATTTTCTGCCTTTTGGCAAAGGTTATTAGTTTTAATAGATATGATTTCAAACTCTTATCTCAAATTGTAAAATTGGGCAAAAAAATTCTTGGACTGTGATTACACTGAAATGCATCAGCAGATCAGATTAGCATATCATTGTTACTTTCCTTCACCTTAAAACACTGAGATTAAATCAATCGAGTGACAATGTGGGCACAAACAGCTTATGGGCAACACTCCATTTTAGCGAGAGCCAGTTGGGAACGCATGTGTGTGTGTATAGCCTATGTATCCCGTTTGCCACGCACAGCCTCGGCAATCAGTATGAAGGTGGCACTGTGGGAACAAAGACAGATAGAGGAGTGTGGCCACCCGCCCACTCCAAGCTGAAAGACAGAGATAAGGAGGAAGAGGCACCCCACATATTCACAGACCGATCCATCTCATCATTAATCCACACTGCTTTTTATTTGGAATGGTCCAAATGGAACTGGGGAAAAGCTAATTTTATCTATCTTTGGAAAATCCTGTTCCTATATGCATCTCAGTACGTCACCATTACTTCCATTTTAGTAATTAGTTTCCTTCTAGATATCTTATTAATCAGAGGTTATTGTGAAGAGACATGGTCCCTCAGCACATTCCTATATGAATGTTTCATTATACATGTGCTTATGTTTCCTTATGCAAAAAGGAGTGGTTCTTGAGACAAAGCTCTCCATTATCATGTATACGTCATAAATCTCATTGGCTCTTTCCACTGTCTTCAGGTCGCCTTCACTGTTCTGTTTGATTTGGAGGCTCTGCTGAAGATCGGGTGCTTTGGTTTTACCGGTTACATCAGTTCCTCTCTACACAAGTTTGAGTTGCTGCTGGTAGTGGGCACCACCCTACACATCTACCCCGATCTCTACCACTCACAGTTTACCTATTTCCAGGTAGGCACAGGGATCTAACTACAGCAAACTTGCATACATATTGAGATGGTCCTCACTGCAGAACACAAGATCCAGGGGGCAAGGTTGGATCCAGATTCAACTCCTCCCACTTTATATAGTTAGCCGCAATTTGGAGAGTAAGTTGCAACCCGTGGTCACTAAGGTTTGCTCTTACAATGTACATCTACATTTGATTAATAATGTAGTCAAGATAGATTCATAATGCAGTGTACACCTGTAAGTAATGATCACAGTTAAATATATTTTAACCCAAACCCTTACCCTAAACCTAAATCTTATAAAATGTGTTATTAAAAATACGTTAATAAATGAAGTTTGTCTTCAGCAAGTCTGTTTTACCATCAAAAGAATAACTTTAGTTACGACTCAATGCGAAAATGATGGCGAAGCTGCTACAGGAGTATGTCGATTAATCAGATGCAGTGGGAGGAGACTGGTTCCAGTGTCAACCAATCAAAATGCAGTGGAAGGAGACTGGATCTGGATCCAACCTCGTCCGCTGGATCTCGCGTTCTGCAGTGAGGAGCTACTGTACATATTGAGGAATACTCCCTTAAAGGTCCAGTGGGATTTAGCGGCATCTAGCGTAGATGGTTTCCAATTTGCAACCAACGGCTCACTCTACCCTTCCCTTTCGAAGCACTTCGGTGCCTGAAACAGAACTAACAGGTCATCAAGTTTTCGCTTCTTTGCCGAAGGAGACAACGTATTTACGAAACGCACTCTGTAGAGCAGTTTGTCCGTTTAGGGCTACTGTAGAAACAACATGGCGAATTCCATGCAAGGGGACCCGCGGTCTATGTAAATAGAATAAAAATAAGGTAATAAAAACATAACGCTTCATTATGTATACAACTCTGAAGACAAAATTATGTATGATATTGCATTTCTGTCAACGGATCCTCCAAAAAGTTGGACCTTTAAATTAATGCATGGTGCAGTGTTTGCAATATTTTGTGAGCTTCGCTGAGCCTGAGTTTGGGCTGAAAGCATTGATTGGAACTCCTCACATTTAAAATCAATGGCTTATTTCTCTTAGGCTGGACAGAATATTCGATTGTTCGCTAGGATTGTCATCCACCAGCATGTTCACAAAACAACCATGTTTTTTTGAATCAATAAGCCCATATCATTGTTCAAAACCTCTCCAACTTCTATCGACAATAGGATAGTGGTTTGACAAATCATGTCATATTTTAGATTTCAACACAGGCAACTTTTTATTTTTGGTGAGCATGTGAAGCAACCATAGCATTTGTAAAATGCCCCCTGCGTGAGTGTAGCACCTGCTAGATTCACGATGCTAATCGTGCACTAATGCAGTATAATAACGCATACTGGTGGCCGTGGCGGAGCTGTTTTCATAGATCTCCAGGCAGCTGGAGGGAATGGGAATGGATGAAGCCCACACGCGTTGACAAGCCTCATTAAGGACACAACCTGCACTCTCCCTCCAGTTTTTCCTCTCCTCGCTGCAGGAGGGGCGGAGCTCCAATTGTGAATATTCATATCCTGCCCTCACGTCTGGGCTCATTATGCAGCTGCCATGAAAATGGCATGACTCACCGTGAGCAGTCACCATGTAAATTTGGTTTGTAAATCGCGCTCTATATTTTGCCATCATTAGCGATATGAGTCATCGTCACAAATAGCAATGTTTGGTTTAAAACCTTTTGAACGTATTTAACACTTTTTATATAATTGAATGATCTCTAATCAGTTTCTTTGCACTAGATTTACATTTGCCAACATTTAATCATACTTACATTTATACCTACATTGTAGCACTTTATTACATCTTGTGTGAGTGCCACATTGCTGCAATTGAAGGCAATGAACTAAAATATTGCATAGTAATGAATAAATAAAAAAACAAAGCAAAATAAAAAGAATGTACTAAGCAATAGCTTGTGCTGTTTTAAGACGGTTCTAGCTTACTAAAGGGCACTGATGTTTTCTTTGTTTCACTGTAAAAATCAAACTCAGCATTTTTCTTCCAGCTTGCTTGAAATGCCTTGTACAGTAGACATTGCACTTATGTTCTGGAGAGCTTCATTAGTCCTTGATTTCTTTTTTTTAAATACGCAATGTGTCTCGCAGTATCCCCAAGTAAAGTTGAACTGTATTCCATGATTTTTTTAAAAATGTTCATTTTAAAAAAGCAATGTTGATTTAGCCACTTAAGTAACAAAACAAAGTTTATTTGTTGATATGATTGTGTTCCTGGGTCTTCTTCTGAAGGTCCCTGGGGGATTTTTTTTAGGTGCAGCAGTCACATTCAGCTGGAAGCAAACGGATCGATATCTATTCTCCACTCTTGATCAAAACACGACCAAGATGCATTATTGCTCAGATTCGTTGTCACCTAGAGTAAATTACTCACTGCTCGAGCAACAATGCACTGTGTAACCATGTTATATTTTTTTGAAGAAGAAGAAACCTGAAATCAGCGTTTGCTCATTAAAAATCAATCAAGAAATCATCAGTATCCTGCTCCTTGTGATTGTTTTCAATTTACTTTTCTATGTTTACAGCAAGGTTGTTTTTCTAACAGGAAGCTCGGTGCTCCACACTTCTAATTTTATTGGAGTAAGATGTGATATTTAGAGGATTTCAGGACATTGATTTTAGAAGATGAATAACTAGACACAGATGATGAGAGATTGTTGAACTTAATGCATATTCTTACATGGTACTTTATTTAAAACTATTGATCTTATACTGCTTTGTTGATTTTGTTAGATTGATTTCTCATTCTAAGATGTGCAATACCTTAAGCAATACCTAATATTAAGTTTTTATATTGCAAAATTAAAATGTTTTTTTTGGTTCTCTGTACCTGAAGGTTTTGCGGGTGGTACGCCTGATAAAGATCTCACCTGCTCTGGAGGACTTTGTATACAAGATCTTTGGTCCCGGAAAGAAACTCGGCAGTCTAGTCGTGTTCACTGCCAGTCTGCTTATAGTGATGTCTGCCGTCAGTCTACAGATGTTCTGCTTTGTGGAGGACTTGGATCGTTTCACCACATTTCCACGGGTAAATCTCACTTTGAGACACTGAAAGTTGTTGTTTATCAAAAGACAAAATTACATGTTATGGCTCAGATAATTTAGTCTTGGGGTGGACAAAAAATCTCACTAGATATAATAATATAACATTAAATTCATGTGTAGATGTACAGTAAGACACTTTTCCAAGAATTTTGATATAATGAGCACATGAGAGGGACTCTCATTAGTGGCGTCTTTTTATCTTCCGTTATTAGTGGGACTCCAATGATCCCAGTGCGTGCTGGGATTTGGAGGGGCTCACATAAACAGATGCCGCTCATTTCCAAGGCGGGTGGCATTATAACCATTGAAGATAATGATGTTTACCCTGCTCCCTTGTTGATAGACCTGTTGCAAAATGATCTTCATCTGCAGTCACTCAGAAACTGTGACTATGACCAGGCTTGGAGCAAGCTGGGTTTAGACCTTCATTTGACTTCCGTGGGAATAAGCACTTGAAAATATGTTCTTGTATCACTGTAGGATGCTGAGAGCTGAAGCTTTTTTGTATGCATGTTAAAAAAAATGTTTTGTCTTGTATCACTGTCAGTCACAAAGTGCTTGTGTTGTATACTTGAAATACATTGCTTTTTCATATAAAAGTCAATAGTGTGTGTAAAAAGCACTGATAAAAGAGAGAGTTCATGCTTGCTCTTTTTCACAATGGGGATTTGAAATTTAAAATAACCAAAGCAAACGCATGTTTTCACCATGCAGTATCTTTTTGTGAGGAGAAAAGTAAAAAATTAAAGTCACTATTTAAACAACTGTTTTCACTGAAAATGATCCCCTCTGGTCTCAAAATGTATTCAGTTCAAATGTCAGTAATGACTCGGGATGTAACGATTCACTCAGCTCACGATGCGATGCAAGTCACGATTCTGATCTCACGATGCGATTTATTCACGATTTACTCACGATTTATTTTTACAAAATGAGTTGAAACAAATTAGAAATAAAAAACATCACTTGCATTATTTCTTAAATGCTTCACGTTTCTTTGTATAATAAAATAATGTTTTATTTCAAATAACAAAACTAAACTGCAATTTTATAACAAATTAATAATAGAAAAACTCTCTTTAATATAAACAAACTAATACTGTCTGAGCTTTTCTTGGATTTTTTTGCATTTAAGAAATATCAGCATGTCCACGTTTAGGTTTGCAGTGAAAATAGCGGCCCCTGCTGTTCAAAAAATGTATTGCGACTCAGTTCACACCTCAACCGATTTGAATCGTCACTCATTATAACCGATTTTCAACCGGCTCACGGTGAATCGTTACATCCCTAGTAATGACACACATTCAGAATATCTTTTTTGTGTGTCACGTGTCTCCATGGTAGAGTAAACCGGGACAGAATTTACATTTTTGGGCAAACAGTTTCTTTAAAGTACCTCTCAAGCGGTGTTGTTAGGGTTCAGTAGGGTGTAGTTTTGGCTGATCATGTTTTGCCTTTTCCTACAGGCGTTTATGTCCATGTTTCAGATCCTCACGCAGGAGGGATGGGTGGATGTGATGGACCAAACTCTGGTGGCGGTGGGACACATGTGGGCTCCGTTGGTTGCCATATACTTTATTCTCTACCATCTCTTTGCCACATTGGTAAATCTAATTTGTTTTTAATAATGTTTCTAGACAGGTGGCCAATGGCCAATGTAATGGCCTATATCACACATTGAATATTCGATCGAGTGTATGTACTGTATGGTAAAGTACCACAAATAAGACAATAACAAAATAGCAAAATTCACTCAAAATATTGGAAGATTGACACACGGTGCATTATGAGTTGGCAAGGCAGTGGATATTGAAACCAGCCAAACTGACACAATGCTGATAATCTTGTATTGGTCAAATATCAGAAGATTAATCAATCTGTGGGATTATACTGCCCATGCATGCCAGATATGGTTTATATAATAAGGTTTTCTTACATTTCACACAATTGTTGCTCTGGTCTCATTTCTGCAGGTTAAAGGACATTTTAAAATATTATAAAATGTGATGTGACAAGTTTTCAGTGTAATTTATCTTGCCTTAAAAAAAAGTACAGCCGTCACAGCCAATAAGAACACACTTCGGGCCCTATTATACACTCAATGTGGTGCCAAGTGCAACGCAAGTGTTTTTTGCTAATTTCAGTCCAGCGCAGTTTTCATTTTCACGTCCTGCGCCACGTTGATTAAATGCAAATGCACTTGAGTCTATTTGTGTGCCCATGGGCGTGCTGGTCGAGGTATGTTCAGGCTCATTGTTGGCGTGTGGCTACTTTGAGGCAAATGAAATAGACTGTGCCACTGACCAACTGAAACCTGGTCTAAAGTTTTAGACTATTAGAGTATTTTTTATTGTTTAAAGAACGCGTTAGTAATATGCGCCTATATGCGGTTGCACAGCGCGCGTACATTCTGCTTATTACACACAGAGGGATGCACAGCAACACACAAACATGCCAAATAGTAAAAATAAATGGATTACAATATAAAAGATTTTTATTGTGTACATAAAGATAAATAATCCGGCTTGTTTACTCTTGCGCACAATCAGATGAGTTTCCTCTCTGGAGAAGAGTCCAGTTTTTGCTCATGCAAATTCCGCCGTGTAAATAGCGTATCCGCCATGGCGTGAGCGCAACTGGCTCTTAAAGGGAATGGGAGATGAGACTCTGATTGGTTTACTGCACGTTTTGCCCAAAACACACCCATGACTCATTAAGAGAATAGGGACAACCGTTTTAAACCATGCGCCTGGCGCACCGACCATTTTCCCCATCCATAAAAATAGGATTCATACACCCGAAGTGCTCTTGCGCCCTTGCGCTTTAGAATATGCGCTTAAAATAGGGCCCTTCATGTTCAGTTATCTTTAACAGAATTAAGCATCTAGTGAAATTTCAATGTGGTTGGAACACAGTAGCAAATGACACAGGGTTCCTATTTAGAATATGACTGGTGCATAGTATAGACGGTTTCATTGGACATGAGCCTGGCCAAATATAACAATACATTTTATATTTCATTTATATTAATTTATATTCATATTTTAATTGTATTAAACTAAATTAAATCTACTCAACAGCTATTGATTCTTTGTTGAGGTTTGCTGGAAGTTTGAGCCACATAACATTTGTTTATGTTGTTGCAGCTGAAACCATTTCAGACATAAATACTGTAAATTCCTCAACTTCCATCCTAACTGAAAAGACAAAGATCCATAATAGAATAGAATAGAATAGAATGCCTTTATTGTCACTGTACGCATGTACAATGAAATTAAAAAAGTCAACTTGTTTTCAGTGTAGTCAAACATAGTCAATAACAGCATTTCTTAGTAAAAATAGCAGTATGGTGCCTCCGGGAGCATCCTAGCACATATATATTTTTCTGACATTATTCACACATTGCCTTCTTGTATTTTTATACTTAAATAACTACTACTTTGGGACATTCACAGCCACCTGTCCATCACAGATATTTTGAGCATGAAGCCATTGTTTTTTCCTTACGACATGGTGAAGCTTCACAATGTAATTTACTTCTGTGTATTGTGTATTCTGACTTTTAACATTTGTGAATGCAGTCAAATGAAGTATTTGCACATTAACTAAGTACACCATTTTTTTACTGTTTCTGGAAAATGTGCTCTGTTGAGAACAAAATGTACTCTGGATGTAATTGCACTTATGTTATAATTTTTTCTTTTGTTTTCTTTTGACAAGTTGGATTGAGTGAGGAGCAGACATTTAAAAGTGACATTTGAATGGAAGTGCACGTTAATGACAGAACAGACCGAGCATGTAATCAAGACACGGCTGAATCATTATTCATTTCCCGTCATAGAAAAAAAATAAGATGAAGAGAAAAAAAGCAATGCCTAACGCTTTTGAGGGTGGCTATTTTGAGACCTCTCACAGTAAAAAAGATATTTTAATTAATTCCTTTTCAAAACATTGATGATATCTAATACAGTGGCACATTTTCTGTACGCTTTTTTATTGCAAAACCTGTGTCTTATTAACCACATGCAGTTTGGTTTAACAGACACTTTAGAGTTGTTTAACATGGGTTAAATAATTTTTATACAAATATCCCAATAATATCTTATACAGTTTGCTGTGGTTAACCTGCCCTGATGTTTTTTTTTTGCATTCTTCAGACAGATATTTAAATGTATTGTAATGTAAGTATGTGCAGTATATGTACAGTATATGTATGACATTTTAGAAATGAAAGTGTAATTCAATATACTCTTGTCTTCTAGATACTTCTGAGCCTTTTTGTTGCTGTTATTTTGGACAATCTTGAGTTGGATGAAGACCTAAAAAAATTAAAACAGGTAAGATTTTATTTGTTATTTTGCTTAATATTGTTTTTTTATAACACTATTTTGAACTTTTCTCCCAGCTTTGTGCAATAATTAAATTAGTTGAATTAAAACAGCTTGTTAAATCGGCTTTCAACCTTTTTTAAATTTCATAGATTAGTAATAAGATGCATTTTAAAATAGATGACTAAATGTTTTATCATTTAGTTGCTGAACCATGAATGCATGACACATTCAAAAACGTCCCACGGAAATTATGATTATAACCTTTCAAAAGTTTCATGCGTCTTCTCTGCATTTGAGGGGAAACGGGGGAAGTTGTGTTAATTAGTTCACTTCTCCATCTTGTTCTGTACCTATTTTTACTCTTTCATAGGGCTGGGATGCACAGGTTAGGATGACTCATCGGATAATTAGCTGACCCGTTTGGCAAGCCAACATGAAAAAAATAAGGCACCCCCTTCATTGGGATGCAAATTAGCCTCTTGCCTGGGACAAATATGATAGGAAATTACTTTTTGATAGCAACTGGTGGTTGAATGTCTCTGTGGATAACAGTTTGTCACTCCTTAAACACATCGGCTACAGTACATATTTCTGCAGTTGTTAAAAATGTAGAGCGAGAAGCCAGAGGAAATCAGTGGCTTCTTACAAATGACATGAATGCAATTTTAAAGTTCTTGTAGTTCAACTGTTGGATCATAGCGCTTGTGGTTTAATTCCCAGAAAGAAATAAAGTACATCAATACAAATCTCAAATGTGCTGCAAGTCGCTTCGGATAAAAGGATTTGCCAAATGCATAAATGTGATTACAATTGATATAATTTAACATGCAATGTCACAGTACTTCCTATGGCAAATTCTTAAAGGAATTGTGTAAATTGCCACTGGTTTGCGTTTCTTTGTTTCTTAGTACTTTTCTCCCTGAGCAAATGACATGAGCTGTGTGGTCTTTCAATCCACCAAGCTGTCTAGCTTCAGGCATCTTCACATGCCCAGATCGGTTATCCCTCAGACACAGCTGACTGATCCACGGTTCCACCTGTAAAATTGCCTATTTTATAGGTGCTTCAAGCACAGATGGGGGCAATCCAAAAATAGAACACTAGATTGTGATCGCTCTCCAAGAATACAGGTGGCTTTTATAAAGAGCAATTCAACGGTTGACCTTAATTGAAGCAAAACCAGTTCTAGTTGATGTGGAACAAATAACAAGCAGAATTGTTTTAGTCCTTTTCCTCACAGTGGCTTTATGACAGCTCTTCTAGGTTTTTTTACCCGTTGATACCTTAGAATCTCTGTCACCTAAAGTCATCAGTAACTGTCTCTAAAATGTCTGGCTACCTGCTGGGTTGAAGGAGTTCTGAGAATGGAACATTAATCCAAACAATATTTGACCCTCAAATTGTCTTATTTTGCTTAGTTGTGTATCACTGTACTGTAGGATACACTGAAAATATACAAATTCATTAATGTCTCATTTTCGTGACATTGTGGCCAGTTAGGGCTTTGGGGTCCAAAGGAAATACTAAAGTATAATGGATTTAATGAATAGAAAGAATAATTTATGGATGCACAATTGCCTATAGCAGAATTTCAAATGAAATTTTTGGGTGGAATTTCCCTTTTGAATGTATTAATGATTGGTGAATTGTTACAGCATCATAACAGACTTGAGGTTGAGGAGTCCGTGCCAATATTTATGACTCATTTTCGGCACTTTCATCTTGGTTCATGCTATAAATGTCAGACGTGACACATCTCAAGGGACAATAACAGTAAGTCACTTTGATTGATGGTGCAGCTCTAGGGGATGTGCAGAATTGATCAGCTGGTGGTTTTAAGGGGGTTTCTTTGAATGGATGATATTGATTAAACACATAGACCTGCTTCTAGTTCACTGTCAATGCAAGAGACTAAAGTATTGAAATAATCGCCTGATCTGTCTATCCTCCCACGCAGCATAAAAGAATTGTCAAGGATGTTATTTTATAATAATTGTGTTTTGCAGAAAACAAACATGAGGCGGGGCAGCGAGAGGCCGAGCGCCAGAGATTTCTTTAATGCCAGAAGAACAAGGCAATAAGAACATTTTTAATGTTTACAGTAATATATATTTGTGTACAGAGAGTTTAGACCCTAAATATTTCAGTAAATCTGCTGTACCGGTCTAACAGTTTTTTGTTCAACAAATCTTGTATATGAGGCATGTACATTTTTACATTCAAATTTGTATTGTTAGCCATATAATATATTTAGTGAACAATCACAGAACAATTACTTTTTATATTCCTTGCTGTTTTCAATATTGTTGTTTATTTGCCATAAGACTCTTGTTGTTGCAGCCTGTTGCTGTATCCTTCTTCATTCCCTTCGAGAATAAAGCCGTTTTACAGAGAAACAAAGAGGGCGCACACTGCTCTTTCTTTAGATGAGTCTGTCTTTTGGCAGAAAGATTTAGTGGCACTTCAAGAGGTCATGTGTTGCTGTTGTTATCTAAGGCTGTGTAAAAGCGATTCAGAACCTAGGATCTGCTTTAAGTGTGGCTTTATGGGTTAGGCTAATACTGTATATTCAAGAACTTGACCATATACAGTACAGTAGAATAGAACAGAAAACCTTTATTGTCACACACAAAATTGGAGTTCACAATGTGCATTTCTTTGATTTTGACAACAAAGTCTGATGTTTTTGGCATAGCTACAGCAGCTAAAAATGTAATTGCACAGACCTCAGGTTTGAGATCTGTTATTGTAGCTTGGGAGCTTCCTCTATGGAGATGGAGTTCTGAGATGATGACTCGTGAATTGTTGGAACATCAAATAGATTAATTTTGGTACCACTCCAAATGAGGACAGTCGGTGTTGCTTCTCCTGTGTATCCTTCAACGAACAAGACTTGCTTATAAAAGCGTGCATTTAGGGGGCATGCGCAGTTTAGAAAAGCATTTGTGGAGAACATCAGGCTTAGAAAGCTCCTTCTTTTAAAAAAAGAACTTCAAGTGGTTTGTTGTTTGTTCTCCACGTGATATTTTTCTGTTTTTTTTCACGTGGTTTATAAAGCTCCGAATTTGGCTCAAATTGACCTGCTTTCACCCCACCTTTCTCAAAAGTTTTCCAAGCACAAAACAAAGCAGTTTTCATCCAATTTTCCCAAACATGTGCATTAATCCTTACTCATGCAAAGCTATTTTTAGATTTGCTCAGAATAATTTCAACATGCTTTGCCCTCTGTGGCATCACAGGTGTGGAAAAAGCACAACAGTCTTTCAATGCACAACAGAAGCGATGCTGACCACACAATCCGATATGTGTGTGTGGTCACATTAGTCATTGTTTGCTGATTGCACCTCATGAAATCCACGAAAATGGCTTACATCTGTCAATACTGGCAGATGATTTGTCTTTATTTGAAGTGCCTTTCAAAGCCACGGACACGCACGAAATGCACATTTGTGCATTAGCAGGCACTGATGGATAGACATGGATTAGATGCGAGTTCTCGCTTTATGATCATAAAAAAGGGGTTTTGACTCCGCCTCCCTAAACACGCTGTTGGACACAGCTCAGAGATGTTTCGTTTTGTAGCCATATATTTATCATGACATCATCTGTAATAGCTTTTTGAGTGTCTTCATACGTCTTGTGTAAGTGTAGATTTCATTCATCAGGCATGGTGGCAGGCACCTGGATATGCACAAAAAAAGGATCATTAGCAATTAAAGCCGACAGGATAAGAGGAGGCAGAGCTAATGAATATCCAGTGTGTTCCACGCATCACAGATCAGCCTTTGATGAGAGGAAGTGGTTAATGAGCTTCCCTTTTCCCTCTGTCAGGACCTGTCTGTGCCTGTCAGGGCCAAACTCTGCTCCCGTTTGCACTGATTGAAATAATGCATTTGCGCCGTGAAATTAAGCTTAAAAATGTTTAATGAATCGTCCAGACAGCTTTGCATATGAAGTGACTGAGATGATCAAAGGAGCTACCTAGGTGAAAAGAGTCTACATCTATAATGTTTGTTTGTTTATTGTGTATTTATTTATTTCCTTTACATTTTGTATAAAACCAATATCATCGGTTTGAACATGCAACACTTTATAGGGTGGATGCCAAGAATCAATGTTGTGAAAGTGGTTAGTGGTATTTCAAGGGTTGAAATTGGCCCAGTTTGACCTAAATCCTCCGGCCTCCCTCGTGACACCCGACCGCTGTTCGATACAGATCACCTTGTATGTCTCCTAATGCAGTCTGTTCATTTGGCCGGTCACAAGCCGAGATTGATGGCTGTTAGTGGCTCAAGAAATCATTACTTTACATCAACTACATCACTTTCCTCTGGTTAAATGGCAGTGAAGTGCCTAGCACTGATAGGGGAAATGTTTATCTTTTTATTGACAGAAATCAATTGAAGGACTTTCCCCTAGAGTGGGGGTGAGGGGATCTGTTGGTAAGACCATGGTCGGTTGGTTGAAGGAATTCATTCAAGAGCTACAGTTCAAATCCTTCAAAAGGTTTATTTCTCAAATGTGCAATAATGTACTGTAAAGAAGCAAGTAAAGCGGTAATGAAATATAAGTCATAGCTAAACCTAGTAAATTGAAGAAATTGTGAGTGGTGCTTACCAGTTTAAAATGTGGTTGTTGGGCTCTTCCCAGCTGTTGTTATGTGGATGGTTACTGGCTCAGGTCAAGAGTCTCTTTGATAATGTGGTCACTAGATATGTCGCAGGGCCTACTGTAAGCCAGTTCTGTAGGATTTTCCTCCATTTCATTGTCCACCAGACAAAACTGCAATAAGTATGATCAATAGTCAAAGCGATTCTTGATTTCTGTTGGGTCTCACCGCACTGCCACCTAGGGCTGGTTCAAATTTTGAATAATTGATATAATAAATATAATATAGAAAAACTACGTGGCTGGGTGAATCTCACAAAAAATAAGAAACTTGGCCCCCATTCACTACTATTGTATGGACACAAAACCAATGCAAGTGAATGGGGACCAGTTAACAACATTTCTTCAAAATATCTTCTTTTATGTTCTCCAGAAGAAATTCATACAGGTTTGAAATGAGAAGAGGGTGAATAAACAAAGACAGAATTTTTATTTTTGTGTAAACTGTCAATTTAAGCATTTTTAGGACCATTCATTTTTTCGACTATGAAAATTATTTTTATTTCTCCCCGAACCAAATAAATAAATATAAAACTTTGCCTGCACTTTAATGATAAATTATACCATAATGTACAAACATTTAATTACGAAAAATGCAATGAAAAATTGATTTATTTTCTTTCAACAAAGTGTAAAATAGATGTTGTAACCTGGTTGTTTGGAATCAATGTAAGAGTTTAAAATAGTTGTTGATAAACTGCCTGATCTAATAATGGACAATAAAAGATAGTTGTTAAGTCATTGCTTTATTTATACATGAAATGGAAAGAAAAACAAATTGCCGATTTTTTTCTCATTTTCTACATGTATGTAGTTTCTTCAAGTTGCTGAAGTTTCTGCTCACACACACACACACGATGTGCTCTTTTCACATGAGACAGTTATTCTGATCTGCAGGACTCATTTCTGTTCGTTTCTTCCTTCTTGCTCTCATCTGCACAAAGCACATCTGCTCCTGCTCAGAAACAATTGCAATGGGGCACAGATGTACACACACACACACACAGAAACACACATTCGTATTATCGTCACGCACACATGCACACAAACAGACACTCTGGGCCCTGTCTATGAAAGTCAGGTCTGTTACCAAGGGCCCATGCCATATATGTATGTGCCTTGGTTGTACACAATGCCTTAATCTAACAGTCCCAACCCTCACCACAGCACCTGATGGGGATGTCTGCAGGGGCCCGGACACTATGGTTGGACCGATTTGCTCCACCTCAAACTCATTTCCTGTTCAGCTGACATCACCTAGGCCATGTGTGCTATTGGTTAATGTTAACTAAAGAGCAGTATTGCAGTAGGTAATAAGGCTTGTGCATACCAATTCAGTACCTTAATCAGTCATATTCTATTTTATACATTCCCATTAGTTAGTACTTAAATGAATGCACACAGTTGTTTACACTTGAGATCGTGAAGATCACATCCAGCTGTGTCTATGAATAAAAATCTAGGTTGGCCATAAGAACCGCTTGAATGTCACCTTACATACACCCAGGAGCATTTTGAGGACTGGCAGACGTTTTGCATCGCCACACTCTTCGCCATGCTAAATACTTTGCCAGCCAGTCTCTAAGGTGGCAAAGGTGTGGCATTAAGAGGTCTGGGAGTTTATAGCCTATGCAGCACAATGCCTCATTAGATACTTAATGAGAGGGAAAGAATGACCCCCTCTAACCCTGAGCTACTTATGGATGTTCACCAAGTCTGGAGCGGAGTAGGGAGGTATGCGTAGTGTATGCTTATGAGGCTTTCTAGTGATTGATTTGGAACACTCTACACAGGAGCCATTTACACGGGAGGCGTTCTAGCATTCAAAACAACAGGATAGTACACAGGGGTTTCAAGATGTTCTTAAAAGTTCTTTTGACTTGATGCAGCATCTTTATGCAGTTACAAGACGTACGTCATTGAAGAAAACAGTGTGAAGCATTGCAAAGCCTTTAGTCTAAGAAAATCTATTTTCCAATATACTGTACATTGTTAACTCTCAATATATTAAATCATTCAATATATATATATATGTATATTTGAAAATATATAGAATAATATATTGTTAATATAAATGTTGGTAACATCCATATTAACAAAAAAGAATGTTGGTAACCGAACAATGGAGGTACCAATTGACTTTTGACATTTGACATTGGTTTTGTGTCCATACAATAGACGTGAATGGGCACCGCATTTGTTCGGTTACCAACATTCTTCAGAATGTCTTCTATTTTGATATGCAGAAGAAAGAAAGTCATATAGGTTTGAAATGACAAGAGGCTGAGTAAATGAATACAGAATTTTCATTTTTGGGCGAACTGTCACTTTAACTAGCATAGCAGTGCATTTAAACCACATTGAGATTAAACTGGCAGCTCACATTTTTGCGAATTTGAGACTCAAGACTTTTGAGTCTGAACAATATTCTGATCCTTTCAATCACATCCCTTTATTGTCACTCAACCTACACAAGTGCAACAGTAGGTGAAAACTACCTTTTCAACTACTGTTCTATGCATAATCGCATAAAGCGATATGCGGTTATGTTTGCTGACACGACCTCTGAAGGTCACACACACGCACACACACCAGTAGACATTATTACCTGTGTTTACATTACCTCTCCACTGTTTTATGGTGACCTAACTGGAGCATAAATGTGTCTAATGGCCTCTAGAGTAAATTTGTGGGACTGTGTCATACAGATTTGTAGACCAACCAATCACTCATGACTCATGGCACGGCACACTATTACGGCTGCCTTTGTGAATGTGCCACGGACCACACAACTACTGGTCAATAACGGGACCCTGGTCTCTTGAAAGAAAGGAGACTTGGTTCCATGGTTCACCTGAGCCTGAAATTGGAAAGGATGTTTGAATAGAAGTGAATGGACCACACTAATGTGTCTCAAGGCCAACACATTTATTTCGGATGCTTGGCTCTCATAGCTGTGATTGATGAGAAATGCTACATCGGATGCATCACTATAAGGAGCCACATAGGCTTATGTAACACACACAAGTACGTGATACAGTAACAAATGCAACAATTAAACATGTAGCTTAGCAAAGCTCTCATGTAGTCATGTACTGTAAATGTACAAATCAACACAATTCTTTGTTTTATGTGATGCAGGTGAACCCGTTTCACATGTTCCGTTTTGAACCGTTTAGCGATCGGGTTAGAATTGGCTTTCTGGCTGTACTGATTGAATTCGGACTTCTTCCTGTTTAGCACTCCATCACATTCAGTACTGTACCACATTTCTTTGAAGAGTAAATATTACAATGTCCTTAAAATTACTTTTCATGCAGTGTGTAATGTTGCTGTGTGTGAATGTAAGCAGTCTGCCAAGTTGTAAAGCCAAAAGTGAACGAATAACAAAGTTATTGGCTTGGGAAAAAAGGAGTCGACTCGACTAGACCATCTGACCAATCAGATCAGAGTAGGCAGACAGAAAGGAGGGGATTGGACAGATGAATCGCCAAACGAATCATATGAGAGTCAGTCAAGATGTAAGGTAATAATAAATGCCTATTATTAGAAAATGAAAGTGTTTTTACACCGTGTATGTACGTAAACTTGTTGTTGGACACTCTATAAACCAAAGTAGGACCTTAAAAATCACAAAATATTTACTCTTTAAAAAACAAAAGGAGAAGCATTCTAAAAAATGTCAGCATTTACTCATCCTCGTGTCTTGCCAGAGCTGTATTACAAAAGATGTTCCGAGCTCTCAAATCTTATTCAGGTTTTGAATCAAATTTGATTAATGACATTTTCATGTTTCATGTATGGAACTCAGTCATATTGATTTGAAACAACATAAAGATTAGTAAATCATGATACAGTTTTTATTCTTGCTGTATTATTTCTTTAAAATTTCAGTATTAGCCAAAACGTTTGGAATACACCATCGATGGCGATGAAGCATTGCATGAGGCTTCTTCACTTTTAGCTATTTATACTAGGTGGATGTAAATAGTGTCGGTGTTCAGAGTGCCTGTTCTCTCCGCAGCACTGCGTGTCGTGTGTGTACCTGTGTGAGAGCTAATCAGAGGCTGCTGCTGAGCCGAGCATAGAGTTGAAGCCGCCCCAGAGAGAGCAGAGCCATTGATTAGAGCCTTGGGGATCTGTAAGGTTTCAAACACACACTCTTTAACAATGTAGTTGCTCTAAAACAAATGTACAGTTTAGGAGACAGAGATATCCAGTTTTGCTCTGGTGCACACCAGATCGCAGCAGTGGAAAAGATGACTTGAGCATTTTTTTTAAGAAAGTAAAGCACAGCTTATTCACTCCCTTCTATATTGAAGCCGATGTTTGAACCAGCTTTGCTTGAGAAACATGCTGATCAAACAGTTTCTTTATCTACTGTATGTTCTGAAGGGGAACTGCACGGCTATGCTCATCCAGTAGAATCAAAAAAAGCACAAACCAACCAGCATGGACAGCAATGGAAGTTCATAGTCAGCTGGTGTTTTCCTAGTAGCGAATCAGAGAAAACCAATTGCCAAGACGAAAAATATTCCACAGAGGTTGTACTAGCATAGCTCAGGAGATTTGATAATGTTCTCGACTGTGTTTCATTTAAATACCTGTTTCTTCTAAAAGTGCTCAGGAGGAATAAAAATAGAAACAAATGAGACGACAGTTAAAAATAAATTAAAGGGGTCATATGGCGCGAATACGTGTTTTTCCGTGTCTTTGGTGTGTTATAAATTGCCCATGCATGTATTAGACACGTAAAATTGCAAAAATGTAAGTGTCGGAACAAAAGATGCATTCTATCTAAATGCGAATGCTCACCCAGACCTGCCTGAAACGCCTCGTGTAACCACACCCCCACAAATCTACGTCAGTTCGTGGTATGATTTGATGAAGGACAGCCCAAATGTATACGCAAGTAAGGTGGACGTACCTGACAGTACAATTGCTTTGGAAACTGATGTTTCAAATATGGTAAGAGAAGTTACATTTCCGTCACACGCTTGCAGTATTCGACCAATCACTACGCACTGGTTAACTGGCAAATCGTAGCATACCTCGCTTTTCAGAGCGATGAGCTTTGTAAAAAATCTGCGCGTTTCGGAGAGGCGGGGCAAAGAGGAGATACAAACATGCACGGTATGTGGAAAATACAGTGTTTTTCAACCTTAAATCGTGTATACACATTGCATTACATCTAAAACATACGATAATATGCATTTTAGCATGTCATATGACCCCTTTAAGAATATCAAGCTGTAATGTTAATGTGAATTGTATACAAAGTAATCTGGATTTGGGTAAAATGGGTAATAAATTTGAGCTCATATTGAAATCTTCATAACAGACGTGACAAATCTAAGCTCAGTTTATGATATTGTTGAGTTCTCTTCTGAAAATCTAATGGAGACATTTGTGAGATTATCTAAGACTCAGGAGAATTAAGCAGAAGCTTGCGTTTGCTTTCCATTTAAACTCATTGATGTTTTGTAGAAGTGATTGAGATTGTGAAGAGATTTCCTCTGTGAATTTTCTTTCTTTTGGGTTTACAAATAAACCAGATGTTTCTACCCAGGTAAAAAAATACTATAATACACTTAAAAAGTGCTCTGCATGTTTTCACACACCAATTTTGTAGTTATTACTTAATATACATATAACTTCTACTCAACTGTGCTATTTTGAGACACCATGAATAATAGAAAAATATATATTTTTATTATATTAAAAGGAAAGTTCACCCAAAAATGAAAATTCTGTCATCATTTACACAAAAAGAGAGACTTAATAGAATGTTTGTATCCAAACAGTTCTGGGGAACTATTGACTTCCATAGTAGGGGGAAAACTACTGTGGTAGTCAGTGGTGCCCCAGAAATATTTACATATATAATATAACAACTTGAAGGTGAGTAAATGGTGACAGAATTTTTTTTTTAGTTTTGGGTGAGCTGTCCCTTTAAGTACAAAATTCATGTGTTACAATAGAGCACTAAGTACATTATGGAAATGTACGTAGTGCACTTTTGACCTAGGTCTTTTCATCTGTCTTTGTTGAACAGTTTCATTTAAAGAAAATTACGTTTTGGTCCGTATACATCCTGCAAGTGAAGAGAAAAACTTTTCTTCCAAGAGAAAGCTCAATATCGTGTGACTTTAGGCATTAATGTACTGTATCCAGCTCTCAGCAGCCTTTACCACAAAAGAAGCCATGAGAGTAAAAGCCAAGCTGTTGCTGAGATGGTATCCTGACACTGTTGCTCGTTCTGCAACTTTCTTAAGAAGGACTTTCCAACCCGAATCACCGTTTTCCCCATGGATGCTGACGGAGCAGGTTGAGCGCGTTTGCCCGAAGCTCAGATGGCATCTTCCTCACTGCAGGCTCTCTGCTACACTCGCACAACATCCCTTCAATAGTGCTTCATTTCCGGCACAGAACATGACCCGCTGTCTATCTCTGAAAGCTTTATGAAAGAGCAGCTTGTGTTATACTGCTCAGTGACTGAATTTATGGCGATGAATGGAAAAACGATGAGTCATAATACGGCAATACAATGCAATGGTGTTATTAGCAATTCTTTTTCCAAAAAAATGGTGCTAATTTCCGGAAGGGTCCTCTACGCTCAGGTTCAACGGCTTGTTCTGCTATGATAAGCAATCATCAGAGAACCTAATTTTGGCGTTTCTCACTCCTAATCAGAAATCATATTTATCTACAGGCATCCAGACAGACGCCTGCAGCCGAAGTTTCTTTCATATGGAATTCAATCGAATTAATTGGTCTCTTGTAATCGCAGCATTTGTGTTTGTTGGACCAGTTTTTGCTTGCCTGCTTCTGTGAATACGTATTCAGAAATGACTTCCTGTCCTCATTTTGATTTTATTTTGTTTCCATAACACTATGAGCTGAATGGTGTTATAATGGACGGTCGGGTGTGTTGAGATTGTGTGCTACTGCCATCTTTAGACAGCCTAGCAAAACAGCAGCCTGTACAACATTAAAGCTCGACAAACTAATATGTGTTTCTATGAAAAATATTTCAAAGAATATCATCAAGATTGTTGCAATAGTCCATTGCTGTGGAGATTTTAAGCTGTTTGGATATTATCGGCTGCATTCAGGTTCATGAAAGTCACTGTAAATTATGCATTTATTCTTTCAAGAGAATGAGAAGGGATCCACCGGCGTGAACCGGCTTAATCACCAGAGGCATTTATGTTGCGTGATGGACGTGGGGGAAGATAAAAGGTTATGGCACATGAAGTCCGTTAAGTCTCTAAGGGGCACATTAATTCAGAGCAGTGCACTGCACAGCTAACCCCTTCCTCTCGTTTCCATCACGAGTGAGGAACTGAATATAAAATACAGCATCTTTACATTTAAATTCTAGTTGGATAGCGAAGGCTAGTTCCAAAAGGGGCACAAAATAGCAAGCAGAGATAGAAATCTTCAGTTTTGGGCCGTCCACCAACCGTTTGAGGGCCGTGTGAAAACGCACCATCATCAGCCCTCGATTGAGTCACTAAACAAGTCATTCGTTTCAAGTGATTCTTCTGGCTTCTCTCCACAGCTGAAACAAAGCGAGGCCAACGCTGACACCAAAGAGAAGCTTCCTCTGCGATTACGGATCTTTGAGAAGTTCCCTAATCGACCACAGATGGTGAAAATCTCAAAGCTGCCCTCAGATTTTACTGTGCCCAAGATCAGGTACTGTAACAAACCACATCATTAAAATACAACACACAGTCATTTCCTATTCTTTGCTGTATATAAGGTACAAATTGTTCAACAAAATGGGCAACGCATGCATTACTTTGACATCTAACCTTAAATTTACATTTATGCGTTTGGCAGACGCTTTTATCCAAAGCGACTTACATTGCATTGTATTAAACATTTGTTTCTGACTATGTGCAATCCCCTGGGATCGAACCCATGACCTTGACATTGCTAGTGCCATGCTCTAACCACTGAGCTACAGGAAAGCTAAATATGAAATATAAGCTCTAAACCCTCAAATATTGAACTTGTAAATCTAGAATGTTGATGCTATAGTATAGCTCATCCTGCATCGTTTGGTGCTACAAATAAAAATACTTAAATAGGCTCATTTAAAAAAAAATAGTATTGATGCTTTAAGTTTTGATTACGAATTCATGTCCGACTAGAAAAAAAGGTATTTCCCATAACATTCTATTAGCAACAAACATATTTGAAGAGTTTGGTTCCAAAATGGGATAAACTCAGAATTAAAATCATGTTTTTTATTGTGCATTCCAATTAATGTCAATCAAACTGAAGTTGGTTTGTTTTGATTTAAGCCATAATAACTCTAAAAATACAACTAACACAAAGAAACACAATAAAAACATGATAACATCATAAAAAACATGATTTTTGGAAATATTTATTTGGAGTTATCTCATTTTGGAACCAGACTCTTCATTTGAACCTAATATTATTAAATCTTTTTTTATTTCTACACTACCTCATCCTCTAGAATCCACTAAAACACGATGATGTGTTTACATGGGGTTGTATTGTAATGTTTTGCCTGTGGGCGTATGCCACAGAGAGAGCTTCATGAAGCAGTTCATCGATCGACAGCAGCAAGACCCCAGCTGTCTCTTTCGCCGCCTTCCCTCGGCATCATCCTCGTCATGTGACCATTCCAAGAGGTCTGCCATCGAGGACAATAAATACATAGATAAGAAGGTAGCAAGCTAAATCACTCCAACGGTCTGCCCCTCAATACACATAGGGAACAAACATTACATTTGTGAATGTTCTGAAAGGAAACAGATCTATGTCCCACACAACAGGACTTACACTAAATAACCAGCAGTTATATAACATTTAGATGATTACATTGTTTATGCTGGTACGTTTTTGTTTTCTGATGTCAAATTCAGGTTTACTGACATGATTATTATTAATATAATATTAAGTTGTAAATATGTAGATATGAATTACACTAAGCATTGATCTGTGTCTTGCTGAATAAACCTCTGGTGTTCCTCCAGCTGCGAAAGTCAATATTTAGCATCCGAGCCCGTAACCTCATGGAGAAGGAAACCACCGTCAATAAAATTCTGCGGTAAGCTTGAGATTTGATAATTCAGTTCCTCCCATTTCTCTACAACAAAAATGCAAATATTTTGTAGACATTTTACCAAAATATATGACTGCTCAATGCCACAAGAAGCCACTCACTCATGAGTTTTTATTACAATTCATGCATTCACTAAAACGGAAATGAATAGATTTGGTTTAATGTATTCAAAGAAATGTGTTTTAAAAATAAATGCAGCAGTGCATTTCCCTGAACTCTGGCAACCGTTAGCAACAACAAATTCAAGGGAGATGTATTTTGGTTTCGACTCCATTTCCTAAGCCTGTTTGTCGACCAGCCATCCCAGCAGTCAGAGCAGATAATGGCGTCGCTCCCTTAGTGGGTCACCTGCGAGCGTGAACGAACAAATTAATATTTAAAAATCTGGCAACCGTGCAGCCGAGCATTCCCACACTTGGCTCCTACCGCCTCTCTGTCGTTGGGTTTCCGAGCACGTAGACGCCTTCCACACCTCCGTCGTGTTACACAGGCAGCCGCGCACGTACGCTTCACCTTGACCGCCCCTCCCCCTCCTGATAAGCGGCCAGACGGCTGTTCAGTAGCCATCCCACGTTGTCTGTGGCGTCTGGAGCGCTCAGACTGTCTGCACGCGCACGCATCTCATCAGCCAGCCACTCGTCACTCTGATTTGCCGTAAATAAGGGCGACATGTTCTCTAGGAGCTAAAATTGTCATTAGCTGTGTTCTGGTACATGACTTTGCAATTAATGGACAATAGAGAGGCGATAGTGAGCAGAGGGCTTTTTCAGAGCACGCATAGATCATCACTGATGTGAAGTATAACAGACAATCACATCTCAGAGGCTCAACATCTCCCGTGCCAATTATGGCCGGCGCACCATCTTACATTTAGACGCATCTTTTTGAAAGATTTGCTGATGTTAAATGGTCACAGAAAACTGTTATTGTTGTGTTTTGGGAGCACTATTTCTTGGGTAAACACGAAACAAATATTTCCTATAACCTTATACAGTATCCTGCACTTACATTAAATGTTTCAGATTTGCCATAAGAGGTTAATTCCATGCTGGTGTTTTATCTGCACTTCACTGCACTTATCCTGAGTTTTCAGTACACCACGGATCACCTTTGACCAATCTAAAAAAAGGATTAATTAGTTTCCTCCCAATGGGTTGCCTGTTCATCAGAACTACGTCCACCTGCACAACACAGTGTAAGCTAATAAGAGCCATCTGCTGTCTCGAAAGTACAACCGGCTACATGACAGCCAAGAGCAGCAGAACTTCGTGGGTGTTCATATCATAGTCCTATACATAAAACAGATTCATCTGCTAAGATGACTAGGAAACAGCATACTGTACGTACATGTTGCAAAGTGAAACAGAATATTCAGCAGGTGATATTCATTGCATTTTGATGAATGATTATGATGTATGAAATGTAAATGTAAATCCTGCACAATAGGAGAACAAAGTTAATCAAGTCATGTTGTCTTGGATGGACATTTATGAAGTGAATTAAGTCAACCCAGGTCTTAAATCTTTGACATAGTCGAATGTATACGTTAAATTATCAGTATGATTATATTATGTTGTGATTTATTTAATTGGTGTATTGATCTAGTTTTGTTTTGTCTGGGTGTTTCCAGAGCCTGCACCAGACAGCGGATGCTGAGTGGCTCCATTGAGGGTCAACCAACAAAAGAGAGATCCATCCTCAGTGTGCAGCATCACATTCGCCAGGAGCGCCGGTGAGGAGACCACATGAACACACTTTCACATTCCCATCATCTCTTTATTATCCATCTGTTAAGGTAGATCGACAGATGGACAGATGGAAGAACAGACAGGCTAAATAATTTATAGACAGACAGACAAACAAACAAACAGATAAATAGACAGGCAGACAGATAGATAAATAGACAAAGAGGAGAAATAAACTATACAGTCGTGGCCAAAAGTACTGGCAGTGATATAAATGTTGTGTTTTATAAAGTTTCTGCTTAAGCTGTTGTGGTGTTTATCAGGGGCGTCGCTAGACCCCTTTTACTGGGGCACGTGCCCCAGTTTAAATCTGCTGTGTCCCAGTATAAATTTCCAGTACAATTTTGTTTATTTGTTAGTGTTATCATTTACATTGATAATAGCTGCAAAAAACGGATCTATATGCAATGTAGTAATTCACGTTTGTAAAAGCGACGCAGTCACGCATTTTAACCGGTCCGAAAACACAAACTCGTGTTATTAAATATGTTCTTAATATTAGTTGGAGCCATAAAAGCACCGGTTTCTTGAAATATTGGAATCTTGAAAAGATGTAATTATTCACTGTTATCATTGTGAAATGAATGCAGATGTGCAAGAAAAATCTCTCTCTGCTTTCATTATTTCCATACAGTGCATGCAAACATGTTAATAAAGTTTATGTTAAGTATGTTGATGATACTTAAATATTTTTAAATACATAAATGTTTATTTTCCCCAGTATTTTTGCACTGTAGATATAGTGGTTTAAGCAAGGGAAGTTTGTATAGTGCATTGTGTTGCACATTTCTTGCACACAGCAGGTTTTTAAGAAAAAAAGTGATGAAAAGGTAATGGGGGCCTGTGCCCCAGTAGAGCTTTAGGTCTAGCGACACCCCTGGTGTTTATTCACATTGGTTAAAGATTATTATGCAGAGTGATCAGAAAAAAAAAAAATAATTGCAAAAAAAGCAACTCCCCAGATGTCAATCCCATATTTAGAACCTGTGGTCAGTCCTCAAAAAGTGAGTGGATAAGCAGAAGCCTACAAATTGTGATCATATCAGAGCACTAATAAGGCAAGAAAGGATCGCGATCAGTCAGGATTTGGCCCAGAAGCTAATAACCAGCATACCAGAGCGAATTGCAGAGGTTATGAAAAACAAGGCCCAACACTGTAAATATTTACTCTTTGTGTTTTTTTTTTATGTTTTTGCCAATAAACACCTTTAAAACTTAAGATATCCTAACTTACGATATCCAGTATACCATAGAAAAGTGGAAAAATAATCTACAAATACAGAAGCAGAAGCAGCAAACACAAAATTGATGTCACTGGCACTGCACTTTTGGCCACGACTGTAGACAGAAATACAGAAAGTCAAAATGAATGAATGAATGAATGAATACATGATAGATAGATAGATAGATAGATAGATAGATAGATAGATAGATAGATAGATAGATAGATAGATAGACAGACAGACAGACAGACAGACAGACAGACAGACAGACAGACAGACAGACAGACAGACAGACAGACACAAAGATAGATATAGAGCCAAAATAAACTATAGACAGACAGATAGACACATATATAGATTGACAGACAGATAGACAGAGAGGCAAAATAATCTATAGACAGACAGCCAGTCAAAAAGAATGAATGATAGACAGACAAACCAATAGACTGATAGACAGACAGTCAAAAGAAAGACAAATAAATAGACAAAATCAGATAGATAGACAGAGAGGCAAAATAAACTATAGACAGACATACAGTCAGACAGTGAAAATGAATGAAAGCTAGACAGACACACAGACAGTCAAAATGAATGAATGAATGAATACACGATAGATAGATAGACAGACAGACAGACAGACAGACAGATGGCTCTCCTGTTTTTGCCATGTGATTGATATCCTTAGGACAACATCATGTTGACTCTGGGACAACATTTAAATCAACCAATCAGATTTCAGAAATAAGTTTACAGTTTATTTTAAGTTTAATCTTCCAACTAGGATTAGGTCCTTCTAGACCGTTGTTTTTGCTTATCATTTCCCTCTGATTTTAGGGGTAAGTTGTGGTTAGGGTTGGGGTTTGGTGTGGGTTTAGGTTTTATTTATAAAATGTTGTCCTTAGGTCAACAAAATGAGTTGTCCTGAGGACATCAACCACTTGGCAAAATCAGGTCGAGCCAGACAGACAGACAGACACAAAGATAGATATAGAGGCAAAATAAACTATAGACAAACAGATAGACACATATATAGATTGACAGACAGATAGACAGAGAGGCAACATAATCTATAGACAGACAGACAGTAAAAAAGAATGAATGATAGACAGACAGACAGACAAACCAATAGATTGATAGACAGACAGTCAAAAGAAAGACAGATAAATAGACAAAATCAGATAGATAGACAGAGAGGCAAAATAAACAATAGACAGACATACAGTCAGACAGTGAAAATGAATGAAAGAGGGACAAACAAACAGACAGTGAAAATGGATGAAAGCTAGACAGACACACAGACAGTCAAAATGAATGAATGAATGAATGACAGAGACAGACAGACAAAATGAATGACAGAGACAGACAGACAGAGAATGAACTGTCAACTGACAGACAGATGGATGGTTCCTCAGATGGTGCAGTACAAGCCTGCTGTTTTTTGGCACAGGTCCCTAAGACATGGCTCTACCAGCCAGAGAATCAGCAGAGGGAAATCCCTGGAAACACTCACTCAGGATGTGAGTACATGCACACACACTCATATACCAGTGAGTAATAGAAGTGACAGAAGAGCATTATCTGTGACTGTCTGTGATCTTTGACACGCGTGTGAACTCTGCAGCACTCCAGCACGGTCCGCTACCGTAACGCCCAGCGGGAGGACAGTGAAATCAAGATGATCCAAGAAAAAAAGGAACAGGCCGAGATGAAGCGGTACCTCCTGCACACTACACACTCGCAGACAGTCTGTAAAACAGATCGTATCTCCTCAACAAAATCTCTCTCTGTTTTTGCATGCTGATGGTAGAGTAACAGGGTAACTGCAGGAACCTTTTAGGGATGCTATCTGTATCAGACAACAAGACATTACACAGAGGCAACGCTTTTGTTTGAGAACCACTGTGTTCATTTACTATAGGCCCGAGAGAGACTGTAAAAGAGAGATCACCATACTGTATATCCAGATATGCTTACAAAACAAAGTTCTAAGCTTCTTTCTGTGCATGCATGGTCTCTATGTTAAGACTTTGTTTTGTGGGATATCCCAAATGCTTGAGGGTGGACTTCACGAAAAGCAATATTGGCGAGCAGCGTTTGCAGCAGATGAAATTTCAGAATGAAGAGTCTATTTTGGTTCTCTTTAGAAAAGTCCAAGAGGAGGAACTCCGGGAAAACCATCCGTATTTTGACAAGCCACTCTTCATCGTTGGCAGAGAGCATCGCTTCCGAAACTTTTGCAGAATGATCGTGCGGGCCCGTTTCAATGCGTAAGGCCTATGCAATTCTATGCCGTTCTACCATTATGTAACATTTGCATTTTTGTCAATGAGATGACTAATCCCTCTTTGTTCCATTATCACTAAAATGGTATGATGTTTCACAAACATTTCTAATACTGTCGCGTTTTTGCTGACACTATCTGTTAATGGGCTTTTTATGAATAGGTCAAAAACGGATCCCATTACAGGCGCAGTGAAGAGCACAAAATACCATCAATTATAGTAAGTTGTAAATGTTTAGGGGATTTTCACTTGGTTTAGTCTGTAATACAGTACAACACATTGTTTTCACAGTTTTGGAAAAGGATTGGAAACAAGCAGTGAAATTGATAAACTTAACTAAATTATTGCATATTAGCAAAGAAAGTGTGGTTTAAAAATTATTGATAGGAATTTTTTTAATGATAAAGCATCTGGACACAATACCGTAATAACAAAATGTGCTTATTATAAATCATTATAAATGGTAATGTTACAAAATATAGGCATCGTTTTTAAAGATATCAGAATAGGTTTTGCTATCATTTGGAAAGTTTTGGTCTGTAAGACATGTTAGAGTCTTAGTGAGTTGTGTGGGATTAGAAAACTTAAAGTCTGCAGTGTCCTGGAAAGATTCCCTTGCTTGAAAAGATATGCAAAATTGTGACAAAGTTACGTCTTACATTCTTCAAGTTCTTCAAACCCAGTTTAAAACGCAGTGTTTAGAATAGCAACAAAAAATCTTCAAATTTAGCCTAACACTGCATGCGTGTGTGTGTCTATGTGTTCTTCAGTGATTTGCTGGGTTTGGTCACCTATCTGGACTGGGTGATGATCGTGGTCACCATCTGCACTTGTATTTCCATGATGTTTGAGTCTCCTTTTACTAGGGTCATGCATGTGCCAACCCTGCAGGTATTCTAACTCAACTGTTCACCCTTCTTTCTCACAAGCACTCCCAGCTAACTTTTTACCTTTTAATGTTTCTCATCTCCTACCCAAAGGCTGGTTATCACGTCTCGTTTTTGTTGCATCCCAGCCCGTTTGATTGCCACTTCTTCAGAGCACATTTGATGATGATCCCAACTGATTTAGCCTACATGAAACATTTTGGGGTTCATTTAAGTTGACTTTGAAAGTAAACGTTGCTGGAGTGTCTTTGTTTCAAGCATAGACTGTCATTTACACCAGAAACATGGAGCTGATTGACCAGACGCTTTTGAAAGTCGTCTGTCTGTCTTTCTACACTTCTGATTGATGCGGCACTTCAGACGGTCCAGGATGTTCAAACTTTACCTGATAAGGATGTTTTAAGTGCTACTCTAGTTCTAGATTTTATCCAGGCCTCGTCTGTGTGTCCTGGTGCTACATTAAAACCTTTGACTCGCCTGCAAGAAGAGAAAATACTGCAGTAATGTGCAATTTAATGTGTTATTAGTGCCTTTACAGAAATAACAATGTTGACATTGTTTGTGGCCACAATGTTACTAGAAGAAGAGTTAAGTTTTTAGTTGTATTGTAGGTTCATTTATATTTTGAATTGGCTTTTATTTTTTTATTTTCACATTAATTTAAGTTTCCTTTTTAGCAATTTTGTTTTGTGCCTTATTTTTCAAATTGATTTTTTATATTGCTATATACTGTAAGTTTAGTGTATTTTTATTTCATTTTTAATTCATTTTGAGTTCATTATGCTTTGTCTACTTCAACTTATTTCAGTTTATTGCATTTCTAATTATCATTTAATTTAAAATCCCCGTGAACCAGAAGTTGCAATCGCTTTTACTTCCGTATTCTTACACATTTCTGAGTGAAATGGAATTTCAAAGGAGAAAATTTGTGGGCGTGGCTTGTGTTTTTCACTGCGAATTGATTGGATGTGTAAAAACAGCTTTTGCATTGATTTTGAAATGAAGCTGGCAGCAGACTGACAGTTGAAGGGGAGGCGTTAACGGATGCTCCGGCCAAGCAGTCTAACAGTCATCTCAGGGCGGAAGTGCATTTTCAGATTTTAACTAAAAATTATGAGGGTACATGAATTTTAAAAAGAAAATGACCCACATTGATAAGCTATTTACTATAAATGCTGCAATATTTCATGAAAAAATAAGAATTGTCATTTTTAATTTCACTGGGACTTTAAGTTTTTCAAATAATATTTAGGTCAATATTTTATGTAATTTTAATTAACAGAAATATTTTGATAGTTTTAGTGCAAATAAATAAACACCTGAAAATGTATGTACCAAGCTTGCCATTTTTCTTTGGCAACCTTAAACATCCTAGTGTACAGTTATGGTAAGGATCTGTTTTACCTGTATTTTTTAATCAATTCTTAACACTGATTTGAGAAGTCATAACCTGTTGTAAAATCACCGTAATTCACAGCCTCTTGCTTTAATCTTTTTTTAAGTACAGCTGATTGTCACTTTATGCTGCTGTACACTAAACATCCCTGTTTCCTGCAGATAGGAGAATACGTGTTTGTCATCTTCATGAGCATTGAGCTGAACCTGAAGATCATGGCAGATGGTTTGTTCTTTACTCCCACCGCAGTCATCCGAGACTTTGGTGGCGTCATGGACATCTTCATCTATTTAGTAAGTTTCTTTTCTCAGTTGCTCTTCTGCAGTAAAAACTCACTTTCTGATGCATTTGAACACTAGCATATCTTCTGTCTGATCACACACTCTTCTAATGGAGTTTGACTGTACTTCTGAAGATAGCTTTTTAATGACTCTAAACAGTTTTAATGACTGAACAGAAATTTCATTCCGTTTTACTCATTTCAGAATAATTATACTTGTCTCAGACATCAGTGTTCCTAAACAAGATCTAAGAAGTCTGAGTCTATCTACAAGCACTCTATACTCACATTGTTGTACATTTTATACATTTGTATTGTAATCAGATGTCACACGATACAGTGGAAGATAAGTTGTATAGTCATGGAAAAAGAATTGTGTACAGTAATGTATTATGGGTCAAGGCATTATTTTATGTGGTAATTGACACAATGGCAATAACTGAGAGGGTCTGCTGCTATTATATTTGCTTTTGTTCTATTTAATTAATAATGATGAAGTAATGGTTAGATTCTTATTTGAAGGGTTATCTAATATATATTGATATGAATGATACAAATGAATGTGAAAATGCATTTTAAGTTTTTTATAGCTGATCTTTTCCACGCTATAGGTCAGTCTGATCTTTCTATGCTGGTTGCCGAACAATGTGCCCCCTGAGTCTGGTGCCCAGCTCCTCATGATGCTACGCTGCCTACGCCCACTACGCATCTTTAAACTGGTGCCCCAGATGAGGAAAGTGGTTCGGGAGGTCCTCAAGGGTTTCAAAGAGATCCTGCTGGTGAGTGAGCACACGGCCCACCAATTTAAAAAAAAAGACTTTTACAAGAATTGTATGTATATGTTTGTGTTATTTTCAAAAAGGGTTCATACATTAGTTTCAAATATTAATTCAATCCAGTTTTACATTTTCATGTAGGCAGTGTGAAAATGTGTATTGGTTTGCTTTACCCATCTCTCCAAATTCTTAAAACATTGTTTACATAGTATCATTACATACAGTAGTTTTTTTTATGATATGACCCCTTTGTTGTAAAGTCAAGAAGTTCTCTTCTTCGCAGTAGTGGAATGTGATGCATTACCTCAGCAGTATTTCTCCAGGAGACACTGGACTTGCTTTATTAAAGCTCCGTTCCCTCAGGGTACTTTGCTCTGAGCGTATAATAGTGTTACTGTATATGAGAGCAATACACCGACTAGATTTGGTGGGAAAGCCATTTTGCTTTAGACTGTAGTATTGATTTCTTAAACAGGTCTCTATTCTTCTCCTGACACTAATGCTGGTGTTTGCAACCTTTGGCGTGCAACTCTTTGCCGGAAAACTTGCCCGATGTAACGATCCTACAGTCTCCAGTAAGGTAATAGGCAATTATTGCACTTTCTCAAGCTGCTACAGAGCTTTATGTACTGTGCTGAAACGTTGTGCTTTATGGGCATTTTCAGGAGGACTGCCACGGCATCTTCAGAATCAACGTGAGCATCTCAAAGAACCTCAATTTGAAGCTCAGGCCAGGGGAGAGGAAACCAGGATTTTGGGTGCCAAGAGTTTGGTAAGAAATAAAAATGACTCGCTATTACTGTTGCTTATACTTTGGGTTAGTCTTCCTCATAGCGGTTGAATGAGACAAAAGTCACCTAAAACCACGTAACAACATACAGTACAATACAACACACAAACAACCCAGACCAGTCTCACATTCTCTGTTGAGATAAATAAACACAATACAATGACGCATAATAAATTGGCTTAAAGTAATACTTCACCCAAAGATGAAAGTCACGATTTACTCACCCTCTTGTCATTTTAAACATGTGTGACTTTCTTTCTTCTGCAGAACACAAAAGAAGATATTTTGAAGAATGTTGTCAACTGGCACCCATTCACACCATACAATAGAAGTAAATGGGTGCTGTTTGGTTACTAACATTCTTTGAAGATCTTCTTTTGTGTTCTGAGGAAGAAAGACAGTCACACAGGTTTGAAATGACAAGAGTGAATGATGACAGAATTCTAATTTTGGGGTGAACTTTAAAATTACAATCAATAAAATTACAAGCCACTTACAGGGGAATAAACACCAAACCAGTTCATTCATGAAGAGTCACTCAAAAGTTTTCCTCTCAAAGTGATGAATATTTTAGCACAAAACGAATTCTATCACACCTTCAGAGCTGACACGAAGACGTCTGCTGGAGAAATCCCTGTAGTAACATCTCACCGGTGACAGTTAGATCCACCATGATGAATGTTTCCGTCACGAAACAGCACCATCTTTTCATCAGCTTTCATACGCCTTTGCTTCATAAGCAATAGCGCTGCAGTGCAGTTTGAGCGGGGGGGCTGATATATCTCCCTCCAGGCCTAAACACATCAAACATACAATCATGCACCCACACACCAACACGTGTTTTTCTGTTCGAGAGTGTTCTGGCAACACAAAGGCAAATTATTTGTTAGACTTTGGGTAAATGTTGAAGCCCACAGAGACACACAGGCCTCTTACACGGTGGGCGGGGATCCCACTTGGGCTGAAAAACAGAGAATGAGAGATAAAGGTTGTCGCTCTTTTATCTTTGAATGCTTTGCATGGTAACAGGAAAAAGAACAATGCATTTGATCCGCTAGCAATTCTGTTCGTGTTCAGCCCATAGAGCAGCGTGTCTCCAGTCCACTAACAAACAGGCGGATAGACACTAACATTTCAGCTCATTTAATACCTGAGAGTGTAAAGGGGAACAGCTGAAATTGTTATTTTGTCCTTGTCACTATGTATCTGTGTTTAAAACTCAGTAGTAGCCAATTCAGGAGCCTAGCTGACAGAAGTCTTTTGTTTGCAAGTGACATTTTAAAAAGCCATTTTGCAAGAGTCACTTTTAAAAATTCCCTTTCAATGTGCATGTTAGATTTATTCATGCTGTTACTATTCAAGGAGAAAGAGGCACGAGGAGTTTGTTTAAAAATATGTTTAATTTGAAGAAAGTTATGTGTGAAAATGGCAAATAATGGTTGTAAAAATAGTTTTTTTTTAACTTTATATTTTGTAAATTTTTCTTTTAAAATTTTCATTTAATCAGCATTACTAAATGTTTTGTGGCCATTCCAGTCCAGTGTTAAATTTCAACAAAATCAAACTTCAGGAGTGACAAAAAGTCATCCAACAGCCATGTGAAAGACTAACAGCATGACAAGATGCATGAAAACTCGAAAATAAAAATCGAGGTTATCACATAAAAAAATAATTTGTACAAATATTACTGTTGTATTGCTTAAAAGTGATTATGTTTTCTTAGCAGTATTTGAGGTCTGAGAAAATATAGAGCATCTTTTCTGTTATTTTGACCTGTCTCTCCGATTTTTATTTTCTGCCAATAATTGCAAATAGAAACATAATAATTTGAAATTTGATAGGTAATATTGTTTGTAGTTCACAGAACGAAACAGAAATGATCATTTTACATAAACACATACCTATAAATGGTAAATTCAGAAAAACTACTCATTCTCATAACACAATTCAAGGTTGATTAGATTTTGGTTGTTTAATGTAATAAAAGCTACAACAAAATACACGCCAACATGTCTTCGTGATACTTTTCAGGGCAAACCCTCGAAACTTCAACTTCGATAACGTGGGCAATGCCATGCTGGCTCTGTTTGAGGTGCTTTCACTGAAGGGTTGGGTGGAGGTGAGAGACGTCATCATACACAGAGTGGGATCGGTAGGTTACCGTTTTAACAATATTTGTTTGCTCTCTACTGTATTTAATAATTACAGCTGTACTGATGAATATATGTGATTGTCTCTTGAAACAGATTCACGGCATCTACATCCATGTTTTTGTGTTCCTGGGTTGTATGATTGGCCTAACGCTGTTTGTGGGTGTTGTGATAGCCAACTTTAATGAAAACAAGGTATGGATCTTTTTTGTTGTTGTTTGTGAATTTAAGTGTTGGCTGATGGCTAATCAGATCTGTTTAGGGTACTGCTCTACTGACTGTGGATCAGAGACGATGGGAAGATTTGAAAAGTCGACTGAAGATTGCTCAGCCCCTCCATCTCCCCCCACGTCCAGGTCAGAGCTCACAGGAGGTCTTGAATGCTTATTTGTGCACCCGCGAAAGGTTGCTCTTTGCCTGTTTTCATTTCATTTGGAGATCTCTGTCTTACTGTTTGAACAACGGCGAAGTGTTTTTTAGGATGCGCTGCCGTCACACAGGACTTTTAGCATGTAATATTTCTATGGAAAGCCTTGCGCATATGGGCGGAAATTTTATATACTGTATCACCTACCAAAGCATTGGGTTTTATATCACGTACCAAGGCATTGGGTTTTATATGCACGCAGTCACACACACTTGCACTGTTATTGTTGTTTATGTTATTTAAATAACGGTATTGCACAAAATTGGACTGTGCAATATCGCTAGTGCTTCCTTTATCCTGGAATATCAAAAAAGTTATGCTGGGACGTTTGTATTGGTCACATGGTCACAGATTTGCAAGTTCACCAAACTTGAGCTTTGTTACATGCCAAAATAAGAAACGTCCGATACAGCCATTATAATTATACAAAATTATGTAATGTATGCTCAGTGGTTAGAGCATAGCGCTAGCAATGCCAAGGTCATGGGTTCGATCCCAGGGACTGCACATACTTAAAAAACAAATGTACAGTATAATGCAATGTAAGTCGCTTTCCAAAGCGTCTGCCAAATGCATAAATGTAAATGTAAGTGAAAAAGACATGTTTTTCAAAAAAAATGTCTAAGGCTGAAATAACAATTATCCATGTAATGTTTTATTAAACAATGAAAACGTGTCCCACACAAGGGTTAACATAATATTGTTTAAAAAAGACATTTGTAAACATTTTCTAGGACTTATAGCTGCAGTAATGAATCAAATGATGATGATCTGATGATGTGACAAATGATGTTGCTATATAGTCCTGATAATATATGCCAAATCATGGCAGTCCAAGGCTTACAGCATCCTGAAAAACTGGGTTAAAATGAGCACAAAGCGACTTTCCAGCGGTGCACGGTTAAACATTACAAGAGTCTCACTCAATCTTCTTCTCTTGTCTAATGAGCCGTCCCTACTCTGCATGTGCTTCCAAAAGCATTTCATCAACTCCCGTCTGCTGTAGTAGAGAGAGAGAGAGAGAGAGAGAGAGAGAGAGAGAGAGAGAGAGAGAGAGAGAGAGAGAGAGAGAGAGAGAGAGAGAGAGAGAGAGAGAGAGACCCACATTTCAACATTCATCAATGGGATCTCCCCAAGGCAATCACACACTTAATAACCTCTCCACTTATGAGTTTGAAGATGGCATGAGTATACAGTATGTGACTGTCTGCTGTAGACGCATATATTGACTGATGGATTAGGCAGTGACAGCTGTGCCACATTCTGGTCTGTATGTTTGACTGCAGTTGACTCGCTTGGAACCACACTTCAAAGATGTGTTTCATAACAGCAGGAGAAAATAAACTTCATTATCATAGTAAGCGATTATCCAGACATATTTTATGTGGTAATTAGACACGAGAGGGAGAAACACTCCAACATAGTGAAAGGCTTGAATATTAGACTGATACGCTTTTAACTCCAGTGCCTGCACTGGACAGATTTTCACTTCTTTTCTTTGTTTCTAGCTATTAAGTGTGCCTGAGTTGTCCAATTATCATTTTAAGCAATAGAAAAACACGCAGTAGTTCTTTGTAAATCACAATAGAATTGTTCAGTCACACGGTATTGGTAAATAATGGACTATAGCAGCGTTTTTTTAGTATTAGCATGGAGACAATGTGCTTGCCTCCAAAACTGATAAATAAATGTAATTGTGTTCAAACAAAGCATGCAGTTTGTGGGCCAGACTGCAGGTTATGCAACCTCCCAATTGATATTTCCCTCAAACAGTAATGAATTGTGAGTAATGGTTTAGCTACTTTCTTTTTGCTTGTTCTACAGCTAGAAACATAATTACCATCCATATATTGAACAGGGAGGAGCCGTCTCAAAATCTTCTGTAATTATACTGTATAGCCGTGTTTACTGAAGCAAACTATTTGATTTTTCATACAGGGTTATGGGGGCTTTTAAAAATAAGAAATAAACATTGTGCTTCATTATTGTGCCTCACTGTTTTTGACTATGAAGCGGGGACTTGTGGGTATAGGGTTGTCACGATACCCCTTACGAAAAATTAACCATGGTTTAAAACCAAAAAACTAGGTTTTACTACGGTTGAAACCAAAAACCATGGTTACTGTAGTAAAACAACGATTACCACTACCGTTAAAGAGTTAAACAATAGCAATATTTAAGGTTGGCGGATTGAAACTGTTCTGGGCAAACTCTCTGCCTGTCTATGCAGCCTTGCAGCAATAATAATATCCCCCACATGGGGAACCAGAACAATTTTCGTTTTTTGCGCAATAGTGGTGTGCAAAATTAGTATACTAAAAGGACATCGTCTAAAAGAGGTTGAATAAAGATCAGGATGCATACAGGATGAAATTAAAGGTTATCTGATAGATGCAGTCAGATGAGAAGGAGTTGGGGATGGCGGTGGGTTTTTTCAGAATGATTAAAACGCTGTAGAAGAGCTATAAGAAGGCAACTTAAATAGGACACACCCTGTGTTCCAATTCGCCTACTTATACTAGCTCTAATAGTAGGTACTGTTTTTGTGTTGGAATAGTAGGTACTTTTGAGTGCATGGCAAAATAGATTGCACAAACTGAAACATACTGTACTAACAGGAAGCGGAAGTGGCCGTTGTTGCCAAGACAACATTGTGGCCAATAACTGTCACACACACCAAAACACAGCTCTTCTTTCCATTAAGGTATTTATTCATTCATTATTTCGTATGTAATGTTTACTGTATACTTACATTTGTTAATTTAGTGACGCATCAGTTNTATACTAAAAGGACATCGTCTAAAAGAGGTTGAATAAAGATCAGGATGCATACAGGATGAAATTAAAGGTTATCTGATAGATGCAGTCAGATGAGAAGGAGTTGGGGATGGCGGTGGGTTTTTTCAGAATGATTAAAACGCTGTAGAAGAGCTATAAGAAGGCAACTTAAATAGGACACACCCTGTGTTCCAATTCGCCTACTTATACTAGCTCTAATAGTAGGTACTGTTTTTGTGTTGGAATAGTAGGTACTTTTGAGTGCATGGCAAAATAGATTGCACAAACTGAAACATACTGTACTAACAGGAAGCGGAAGTGGCCGTTGTTGCCAAGACAACATTGTGGCCAATAACTGTCACACACACCAAAACACAGCTCTTCTTTCCATTAAGGTATTTATTCATTCATTATTTCGTATGTAATGTTTACTGTATACTTACATTTGTTAATTTAGTGACGCATCAGTTATATAATTTATTAATGCAGTGGAGCGTCACTAAACTCCGCCTACTCGTGGTGAGTTGTGAGTAATATCAGCCGTCAGAGTCCGCATCATTCTGCACTTTGAATTTCTAGTAGTAGACCATCCGGGAATCTTTGGAATACAATTTTCAACAAACTACGATTTGGGACATACTAATTCTACTTTCGAATACTATTAGGACGGATAGTATGCGGATTGGAACGCAGGGCTAGTCTAGTATGTGTTGTTTACTATTGGTTGACACCGATTAGCTGATGACATCAGCTGGGCAAGCTTGACTAACGTGCCTGCCAGAACTGATGCTATACCCTTGATTCAATAGTAAAACCATGGTTTTGCCAATAGTAATCAATGTTTGCACAAAAAAAAAAATGGTTCATTTTCGTAAGGGACGAAAAAACATGTTACAATACTATACCAGCCACAGTCAGTCAGAATGGGCCCATACCAATCTACTACTCTGACACTCAGTACAGGAACACCACAAGGCTGCGTGCTGAGTCCATTCCTTCACACCATATACTGTACACCTATGACTGCACACCATCTCACAACACCAATACCATCATCGGATTCGCAGATGATATGATGGTGGTGGGATTAATCACCAACGGCGACGAATCTGCCTACAGAGATGAGGTCCAGGGGCTGACGATGTGGTGTGCAGAAAACAATTTGACTCTCAACACTAAGAAAACAAAAGAACTTATCATTGACTTCAGGAAAAAACAGATTGGTCACACACCCCTGCACGTTAACGGGGAGTTAGAGCAACGAGTGTCCAGCTTTAAATTTCTGGGCACACATATCTCCGAGAACCTCTCTTGGACAACAGACACCACATAATGTCTTAATGTGCAATAATGTCCTTATGTGCAATAACTTATAAGGTAACTAAGTGCAATATTTACATATACCTAAATAGACCAATCTATGTGCAATTTTTTACTGTATACTTTAGCCACTTTATATTTGTATTATTGTACCTATGGGTGTTCTATAGTTTTATTTTTTTCTCTAGATTGTACTTATTACTTAAATCCTTATGTTGAGTAAAAGCGCACCAGAAATTTCGTTGTATGATCCATAAAATGACAATAAAGAATCTGAAATGTGACAGCCAAAAAAAACAGCCAGTAGGTGGCGGTAATTTTTTACTGAGTCAGTGAACGATGGAGGCAGGTGTCCTGATAAATGACTCACTGAATCATCTCGTCCGAGTCGTTCAAAACATGGATTCATTTAGTAGAGAAACACTGCAAAAGGTAGATGAAAGTGTTCAAATAAACGTTAATGCGCATTTGCAACATTACTTAATAACTGTACTACGCTACTACCGTTTAAAAAAATAAAGCGGCATGGCCAGTATTTTGAATCTTTAGTATGAAGGTATTACAGTAGCAAAACTTGAGAGCATGTAGATTTTAATTTGTGAACTTGTAAATTAAGTATTTGTACCTGTACACTAAAATGTACACTCACAGCCCCAATGTGAAAAACTGAAGTTGAATGTTGAGATTTGCACTCGTGGACAAAACTCACAAATCTGTCTTCTAAATTTGAAGTTGCAGAAAAATAGTCACATAAGTGTAAACAGGCATTTACAAAATACATTGGCAGATACAAATACATAGCACATATTTACACGTTTTCCTAGATTCAGATTTGAATTGCAACCACAAATAGGCATCTACAACCTCTCAAATCTGTCACTGCAGTTTCAAATCTTCCCGCCTTGACTTTTGCTACTACTTTCGCGATAAACTCGTTGCAAAACTAACTTGTGCACTTGAAAGCTCAGGCGAGAGAAAGAACGGCATTTGATGACGTCATGTGGCGGAGCCACACCGCCCCCTAATGACAGGAAAAACCTTTGGCGTTTGTCTCTAAAATTAAAGAAAAGATCCTAGTAAAGAAAACAAGTTAACAAGTAATTCAGAAACCATCTTCACCCTTAAAAGAGCTCATAAGGTCCAAAATTGTTAGGAGTAGCGAGGAGGACTTTTAAGAGGCTTAAGAGTTTCTTTAGCAGCAGAGAAAGAGGACAAAACACAAAACGTGAGAAGAAATGTGTTTTGCAATGCAAGGTTTATCCGATTTTTTATTTTATTTTATTTTTTGTGTGTGTTCAACTTTAGTTTTTCTTGGTTTTGGTTTTCTTGTATAGCTGCTTTGATGCAATGCAAATTGTAAAAGCGCTAAAAAATAAATAAAATTGAATAGAATGACAGAGTTAATAAGACACAACACATTAGATTGTGTAAGGATCATGTTTGTGACCGATCTTATTAGAGACACGCTAACATCCAAGACAGCGCAGAAATGCCATAGCGCCAGAAAGTAATCACTACATTAACACATTCGGCAACTAAAAAAATGAAATGATGCAGCAGAGATTTGGTCTGTCACAACCTTCTATAAGCAAAATGATCACACAAACAATATATATATACATATAGTGCGTGTGTAAGTACGGTAAAACAGCACAAAAAATGACACCTGTTATTTTAATCTAATGGCTTATACATAGATCCTATACTTAAGAGCAATTTTCCTTATTGGGCAACCAACCAATCACAGTCTTCAAAAGACTGTGTGTCATACATAGCAACGTGGTCAGCCCCGCCTCCTCACTAAGATAAAAGTTTTTGTTTTCCTTGCTCAGAGTTGCTCTTAGATTGGTCCTGAATCGCTCTCAAGCTAAGGCTCCTACATAGACGTTTTTAAGCTAAATTAGGAGCTTACTTGGAGGATTCTCAGAAGCTTTAAGAATACGGGCCCAGCTGGCTGCACTCTGCGACTTTGATATGAACTTGTGGTTACCCTAAATAATGAATTCCACTCGGACCTTGTGACCTATAACAAAAGAACCGCTAAGAGATGATGTGGCACATTTCAAAGCAATGCCAAGGGTAAAGCTCCTATTGAATTCATTGAATTAACAGTGTTTCCATTGAGTCTTACTGTTGATTATAAAAGGAGCATACAGAAATGATTCTAAATGATTCTTATTCTCAGTAAAATGAGACATTTCTTCTTTTCCTTATGCAGAAAATGCCGGCTTCCGTGCCAAAATGTACGACATCACCCAACATCCCTTTTTCAAGCGAGGTATCGCTGTGCTGGTGTTAGCCCAGTCTGTTCTTCTGTCTGTTAAGGTGAGGAGGGGTTTACTGTACATACAATAAACATTATTCACATTGTACTTCAGCACTCAACTTATGTTGTATTTGTATGTATTACAGTGGAATGGCACCGGCTCGGTCACCGTTCCCTTGGCCACCATGTCTGTGGTTTTCACCTTCATTTTTGTCCTGGAGGTAAGTGTTGAACCTTCCAATTCTATTTCCTGGTTATTTGCAAAGATTTTTTTATAATCATGAGAAATAGCTTTGGCTTTACTAGAGGCCTCACAGCTGTTCTCTGGAAAAGATTGTTCGGTCATGACAATTACATTTCCTGTTGTCTAGGTGACTATGAAGCTCATTGCTATGTCACCAGCTGGATACTGGCAGAGCAGAAGAAACAGATATGACCTGTTCGTCACATCCCTGGGAGTCATATGGATCATTCTCCACTTTGCTTTACAAGTACTTAATAAAATCTCACAGGCTTTTAATAACATTGCACATCACTTTTGAATTGAAAAGCTTTAATATTCTCTCTCGCTTCTCTTTTTCTATAGAATTCTTACACATACATGATGGGCACTTGTGTTATAGTATTCAGGTTTTTCACCATATGTGGGAAGCATGTGAGTATGCAGTCATTTTTATGATAATGTTATAGTGGTGTTGAAATTATCGTTTCAAATTTGTGGCTTAACGTCCTAAAATACCTGACGTTTACAGTTTAATATATCATCATTTTAATATAAGAATAGATATATTTGATATCTCTTTCACTGGCATCAAAACACAAAGGCTATTTCCACCTTTATGTAGACTTCTGTTCTATCATAAGAAGTGAGAATTGTTTGACTTATTTTACATCTCCCCCGACAGCTGCTGTCAAAGAAAGACATTTGGCATCTAAAAGAAATGAAAATTCTTTCAGTTTCATGTCATTCCAAAGCTTTATGACTTACTTTCTTATGCAGAACACGAAAGATATTTTGAAGAACGTTGATAACCAAACAACATTAGCCCCCATTGACTTCAATTGTATGGACACAAAACTACTGAGACATTTCTCAAAATATCTTCTTTTTGAGTCATATACAGGTTTTGGATGGCATGAGGATAAATAAATGATGAGAGAATCAAATTTTTGGGTCCCTTTAAAAACATGCGACATAACACGAAAATGTTTCTTTTAATGTGAAAATGTATCCACAACGTTTCCTTCATCACGTTCTGTATTTGCAGGTGACGCTAAAGATGCTTTTGCTAACGGTGGTCGTCAGTATGTACAAGAGTTTCTTTATTATCGTGGGCATGTTCTTGCTGTTGCTGTGCTACGCTTTCGCCGGCGTGGTCCTGTTCGGCACTGTCAAATACGGGGAGAACATTAACAGGTGAGAGCTTTGTGACACATGGAGGTGATGATTGGACTGTGTTTCCGTACCAGAGGCGAGATTTGTAACATGCTTACAGCTTCCCATAGCGCTGATATAATTGGTGTCGTCTAGACGTTTTGCTACAACGTGCTACTTGCATTTGGGAGATTCGATTTTCGGGTACAGCTGTCAGCGTGAGAGGAAGTTGCTCGGCGTGAGCCTTTACCTTTTCTTCTCTCGCCGACAGGCACGCAAACTTCTCCACCGCGGGGAAAGCCATCACTGTACTCTTTCGAATAGTCACGGGTGAAGACTGGAATAAGATCATGCACGACTGCATGGTAAGACACAACACTTCTGTGACAGCAAATCTATCAAGAGGAATCGCAAACATCATTTGTGTGAACAAAACACATCAGATGCAGTGTAATATGTATAACTGACTGTTGTTTAACAGTGTATCCTAAGCCCCATGTGTTGTGTTTGTTTGCTTATCCGCTGTGATCCCCAGGTGCAGCCTCCGTTCTGCACCCCAGACAAACATCGTTACTGGGAGACGGACTGCGGCAATTACGCCGGCGCCCTCATCTACTTCTGCTCCTTTTATGTCATCATTGCTTACATCATGCTCAACCTGCTTGTGGGTAAGCACCGTTTCCCCCGACACAATATCCTGTTTCTTCTCTCAGAGGGGCATCTCATTTCCTCCTCTAGATGCTAACCAAACCAGCTCATAAGATACAATATCGCCGCACATTCTTCTTCCTGACATCCTTGCATGTGTATTATCCCTTTTTCCAGTCGGTAATTGAGCTTTCTCTCTTTGAACGACTCCAGCATTGGAGCTCAGCTCTGACCAGTGCTGAATATGAACAAGGAATGACTTTGGGTAGAAGCCAACACATTCTGTATCTTTATTCCCTTTGGTTTAAGAAATATACAAATGTGCAGGTTTTTGTTGCATATATTTTGTTTGGAAAACCAGTGTCACTGTAGAATGTTGGTAACATTGCAACTTGCAAAACTTGTGGTCAGTTAGCTTAACCAGACAACATGTTTCACATCATCATTTCCTCTTGTCATTTCAAACCTGTATGACTTACTTTCTTCTGCAGAACACACAAAAAAATATTTTATAGAATGTTGGTAACCGGCACCCATTCAGTTGCACTGGTTTTGTGTCTATACAATATAGTGAATGGGTGCCAGCACTGTTCGGTTACAAGCTTTTTTCGAAATATCTTCTTTTGTGTTCTTTACAGGAAAGATAGTCCTACAGGTTTATAATGACGAGAGAATGAGTAATTGATGACAGAATTATCATTTTTGGGTGAAGGATCACTTTAAACATACCTGAGTGTTGTGAGCCTAGCCGATGCCTAACCTCTCATCACTCTCCCTCAGCTATCATTGTGGAGAACTTCTCTTTGTTCTATTCCACCGAGGAGGACCAGTTGCTAAGCTACAACGACCTGCGTCACTTCCAGATCATTTGGAACATGGTGGATGACAAGCGGGAGGTGAGGAGGAGGAGGTGGGGGACGTGCCCGTGATCAGCGGCTGTCAGCGGGGATGATTTTGAGTTAATACCCGCGCGCGCTGGCCGAAACCGCAAATGAACGAATCACACGCATCGACATTCTCACCTCCGGAGTAATTGGAGGTTATTACTGCCTGTCACAGATAGCGAGAGGTGTTGAGCCGTCATCTTCATTAGGCAGAAACGGCCTTATTGAGAGCAGCTGGGAGAAGTACGTGCAGGTTTGACCCCCCTGTAGGATGGGTAATGTCTGCTCGTGTGTATGGGTTAAATGAGGCACACTGGTCATTTTCTGACTTTAATGAATCAACCAGCAGTGCTGGGATCAGCTAGAAACACTTGAGGATGGGAGATACAACTTCAGTGTAAAAAATGTGCTTCAATGCAAAGCATTCTGGGATTGCTTCCTTTTTTGTACAGGGAGTGATTCCGACCTCTCGGGTGAAGTTTCTACTGCGTCTGCTGAGGGGACGTCTGGAAGTGGACCTGGACAAAGACAAGCTCCTCTTCAAACACATGTGTTACGAGATGGAGCGTCTGCACAACGGAGGGGATGTCACCTTTCATGATGTACTGAGGTTAGAAAAGACCATAATTCAAACAAAAATGTACTATGAAACGATATTGCTGTTGTCAAAACCGTAAACCTCCGCCCTGGGTTAAAATCAAAACCTCAATTTTGGATTATAATAACATTGGAAACCCAATTGCATGACCATGCGACTCCATACACTTCATCATCATGTGTTTCAGCATGCTGTCGTACCGCTCGGTCGATATCCGCAAGAGTCTTCAGCTGGAGGAGCTGCTGGCGCGTGAGCAGCTTGAGTACACTATAGAAGAGGAGGTGGCCAAACAAACCATCCGCATGTGGTTGAAGAAGTGCCTGAAACGCATACGAGCTGTGAGTCCACACATACAGTATAATGATATACTTTAATTTAATTATTAATATTAATCATCTACAATATTAGCGTCTTGTGACAATACAAAGGACTGACAGCATCTTCCTCCTCCAGAAGCAGCAGCAGTCATGTAGCATCATTCTCAGTCTGAGGGAAAGTCAACAGCAGGATCTCCGACGTCTGCTCAACCCTCCCAGCATCGAGACCACCGTCCCCAGCGAGGACACTAACACCCATAACCAGGACAATCCCACTCAGCCGGAGGTACCCTCTCGCTCTTGTCTTCAAACACCAAAGCGTGTCTTTGATCTTTCATTGTAATGAAATTATCTGTAATCATTTTGACCCAGCAGAACAGCGTCCTGCAAACCCTACTGAGCCCCACCCTGTCAGACCGCAGCAGTTACAGACAGGACTCTGCCGACCGACCGCAGAGAAAACTGGGACAGTGGCGACTACCTGCAGGTCAGTTAGTGTACTGAAAACATTACAATTACATTTATGTACTAGCAGTTGTTTTTTTCCAAACTGACAAGTGATGATGAATTGACAACGTAAACAATGCTAGCATGGAAGGCTTTCATAAATTCATTTTCACATCACATTTGGTTTCTAGTGCTAAGTTGAATAACTCGCAGACGGAAAAAACTGTTGCCACCCATGTATGACACAATACATTTGTTAAAATGCAACATGAAGTATTCTGCACATCAAAGCGAGCGTGTGGGTGTAACGTGGTTTGCGCGTGACTCTTGTAATAGCGCCTTGTGTTGCTTCCGCAGGGCGCACGAGCATAAAGTCCATGGTGTGTAAGATGAACCTCATAAGGGAAGAAGCCTCCTCAGGGTCTGAAGTCAAAAAGTGGTGGACCCGACAACTCACTGTGGAAAGCGATGAAAGCGGCGATGACCTCATTGATATTTGAAGCAAAACAATGTGCGCACAGTTTATGCAGACGGAGCGGAAACCTGGCTAAGATTGTTTATGTTTGTATTTGTTTTTTAGATAAGCCATGATCTTTTCTATTAGCTTCAGGTACAGTAGGTGCTTCTATGCTGCTTAAAGCACTACCTGCACCCAGATTTTAGTCACCTTTTGCCTACAGTATTTAGATTCAAAGACATGTTAGATTTGTTTTAGCTCCGTCTTCTGTTGAGAGATTTAAGATGTTAATGGTTAAGAACGTCATGGGGAAAGATGCTGTAGGTGTTCTCAGGAAGTTTAATGCAAAAGTCTAATAATCTGAAAATTGTTTATAATATAAAGGTTAAAGATATAGACTTAGCTTCATGTGAACCTAACCAAAGCCATACAGTTCACTTTGTTCGTCTTCATGTCAGCATCTCACAATATGTTATTATTTATAAGCGTATTATGTTTGTTAAGTTCACTGTTATCTTGTGTTGTATTAGAGAGGACTCACAGTTTATAACATGCAGACACTTGCTCATATTATGACAAGACAGTGAATGTATATGTATTATGTGTTTGGGATATTTAAAGATATTTAAATTACAAGAATAATTGAAATAATATGCTTAATATATTTTGTAAAAATGGAATTGCAATTTACAAATATTATGTGATTTTAAATTAAAAGTCTGTGATATTACGTAAACAGGTTGTTATTAGTTTGTATATTTTGTCCATTGTAATCTGCAGTAACAGAAGAAAAGAAGTATGAACATATAAAAACATATTTACAGAAAGAACAGGGTTAATTATTAACAGCAGCTGCATTGTCCATGTATATTTGACGAGAGTTCCTGCAAGGACAAAAAATATAGTAGAAGGTTTAAGCACAAAACGCTGTCTGAGACTTGACAGCAACAGAGGTAGTTCTCATGCTAAGGGTTCCTCAGAAGTATGCATGCTATTGACAGCACATTAGATGACTTGCATCAATACCCTTCAAAGGTTCACTTCAAAGTGTCCTATGTCCACAGCTCAATAGGCATGATTCCTTCTTTAGAGTTGAAAGAAGGGAAGAGATTCTCTTCAAAGAGGAAGTATAAAGGGAACTGGACCAGATAGCCAAGTATCTTCTTGAGTTCCACACAGGCCTGGGCAGGATCCTCCGTAGCCATGCAGGGCTGGGACATGTAGTCCCTCAGAATCTTATAGTTCAGAACTGCATCAGTGGGCAAACATCTAAAGACCTGAAAACGCCAAAAATCAAAGCATTTTAATGGTGAATCAGTCATTTTAATGATAAGGCAAAATGCTGCTTCAAGCAGTCCACATGTATCGGTAAACGTCTCGCTGTATTGACCGAGTCAGTTAATCTCATTTCTTAGATAAGTGATTAAAGGAAGCTCTTTTCTAGGAATGAATCAAGGGCTATTGGGAGCCCTTTTTATAAGGAAGGTCAGCGCCAGTAGACTTTCCAGTGCACTTTTCTATGGCTGTTACCCTTTGGGGGTTTGATTACTGTATTTACCTTGTCATACACACTAGCGTTCTTGGCAGCGGTCACCATCCAGATTTCCTTGTAGAATCTGTCACTGATGGGATCATTGATGTCTATGCTGTAGTCTCCCAGCAAGCCAAGAACAAGCCTTAAATATGAGAAATAGATTTCACACATCCGTTTTAAAGCTTGTAATGTAACAGAGCACACATAGCCATCTCACAATGTGAAATACATAAAGTAAAGGAATTCATTTGAATTACATTTACATTATATGCATTAAGCAGAGGCTTCAACCTATACATTTTTAACATTGTCTTTCCAGGGATTCGAACCCTTATCCTTTGGGTACTATAGATAGATTTACATTTGATCACATTACCACTGTTTGTATTATAGCAATGGAAACGATAACAATATGTGTTTATAATTTATGAAGTCATAATCATTAGTGTCCATTTTGTGCAACATGTAAATATTATTGAAGCTATGTGAAAAGCAAACCTGAAGCTTTCTTTTCGCAGAGACAGAGCAAACCTGCCAGCTTGATAATCCTCTCCATCCATTACAGAGGGCTGGAAATCTGTGTCTTCAACAATCACAGCCATTTCACTGTCTCTCTTTCCCAGCATGCTCCTGTCATTGATGTTTGCCGAGCCTACAAATCACAAACACTTATCAAATGACTGCTCTTAACATCAGGTTTTCGCTTTGCACTATCATGGCTACTGCCTGTAAAGTGTGAGGAACGTGGTTTGGATCTGGATTTGGGAGTGACCTCTCCTGAGAGCCTCAAGGACACAGTGTAGGCTAAAGAGTGACATTTTTCACTTGTCTTCTTCAAAACCTGTTTTTACGGATGATGGGATAATTGGAATTGATAGAGACAAACAGGATTTAAGCGACGTTAAATTGGATTTTAATAATGGATTTGTGGTGGGGAGACAGGCATGACATGCCTTTCATAAACATCTGTTGATGTTTGTTATTCTGCTCACATACGCACTACAAGTGTTTTTCTTAGGCTGCAGTGCACTCTAGTGGTGAGAAGTGGCAGAGACGTGAACAAAATAAACAAGGTCATGTTTTGCAAAGACATTGGATTTGGCTGTACAGCCTACTTGATTTGAAAAATAAATAAATATGAATAAAACTTATTCACATTAATATAATATAACACAACAATATATTGAATACACACAATACATTTTTGCTAGTAATGGAAAACAGTCCACTAAAAGCTTTCAGTCCTCTTAGGTCCCCATTGCATACTAATGATATAATGAACAGTATTATTCATTACATTTACGTATACATTGTAGTTCATTTTATTTAAATGACTAAATAAATAAAAATAATTCTACTAAAATATGAAAATAACTCTGAATGTAGTTCACCGCTGATGTGAATAATGGGTTGGACACGTTCCTTATGATTTGATTTTTTAAATTCTAGTCTCAAAGTACTCATTTTTTTCTGTCAGAAAGTCTTTCCTTAGAATGACTCTACTATGGTTTTGTGCATGTGCTCTGTGGGCAGTGTGTCTGACCAATAATGACAGTGCAGTCGTCCACGATCATAAGCTTGCTGTGCACGTAAATGAGTTCAGTGACCAGACGCCCATCCAGGTCAGCATGAGTGCGCAGGCCGCAGAATGAGATGTACTTGATCCAGCAATCTGCCACTGCATTGAGAAATATGTATAAACACATCGGGCAATTCTTTTGGTTTTCTTATAATGAATTATAATCAGAACAACAGCATACAATCAACACATACTGCTTCAGATTTTCTGGTATCACTCTAAAAAAGAATCCAGTGATTTAGTAAATAAACAGCTACATTAACTTAATAAAATCTTTTGAAATCATTTCATTGATTTTTTTCAGTGAGACATATATGAAAAAGAAATAAGTATTTAATTAACAAATTATATTTTTAATATACACTTCATGTTTTGGTGAATTCTAATAGAAATATTTGAGTTACTCAGATTTACTTCGTTTTTTGAACTTAATGTACTCAATTTAAACAGTATAAAACATTTTTTTACCAGTGTAATTTGTTCTACCAAAAATTGAGTAAATCACAGTTGAATGTTTTAGAGCGTAAAGATCAACGTGGTCTTAACAAATCTGTAGTGTTCTGTAGTTTTATATAGTAGAGTCTTGCATGATAAATAAACCTGGAAATACAAAGAAAGTTTTATCATTTTGAATCTACAGAAGCATTTTTTTTTTATGTAAAATGAATTCAAATAAATGATTCAGAATATGCTAATCAAATAATACCAAAGTACAGGCTTCTACTGAAGCAACACTGAGCAATATTCTCTGGGATGGATCATCTGATTAACATTTTCAATCCAACTTTTCACCCAATTTTTTATGTTGGCAATGAAAAAATATACACAAACAAGATGTAAATAAATATAAAATGCATTTAACCAGACTTCAGCACCCACTGTATATACAGTATATACAGTTACAGGTCTACTTACTCACACGTTTGAGCCTCTCAACAATCGAGTGCTCCCCTCGACACATTGTCCTGTAACGAAAAAAGACAGCTTTCATTTGCCAAACACTTCCTGTCTTTCACCAATTACGTGTCTTTCCATTCCCTTTCAACAAACCAATCACATCCCTCCCTGAGCCCCACAGCACGCTTCTCCGCTTCTCTTACGGTATCAAGGCCAGTGTTGAGACTGAAGGCTGGGGCTGTAATTGTCTCTTTGCAGCGTGTGAGGAGCAGGATCTCTTGTTTCTACATTACACACGTGTCATTTACTGCAAGCGCCCGTTCGGGCTGCTTTTTTCTCCTTAATTGTGGCAATTTGGTGATTAGAGAAGACGCATGTTTGGAGGGTTATTACCTGTAATTAAAGTACATGATTGCTTTGATGGCTTGGCCCTCCCCTGATGAGATGTCACCTTCAAAGCCAGGCAACAGAGGCATCACCACATAGACACGAAACGTCTTCTTCTCCCTGTGGCCGAGCCATAGATTGAGTTACAGCCTCCCATTAATGTTTACTGTATGTTTGTATACACATGTAAGCATCGTCGTGGTCACACCTATACGCTCGCAGGATTCTTTCTGTGATCGCATCTCCAATGCTGTTGTGGATGGTTTTGTCAGCACAGCTGATGAAGAACTGATTCTGAGATAGAAAGATGTTAAGGAGACATATCACATGAATGATACTAGCACATAGGCCCGGTTTCACGGACGAGGTTTAAGGCTAGTCCCAGACTAAAATGAATGTGTGACGTGTCTTAACTGAATATAAGTTGCTCAGAAATATCTTAAAATATGTTAGTGCCATTGTTTTGTCTCAAGATGCACACCAGTAATGTATTCTTCTAAGGTATTTTTATAAAAGCGACATAAATGTCTTAATTCAACTAAAGCTTAGTCCTGGCTTAAACTAAGCTGCGTCTGTGAAACCGGACCTTAGTCTATTTAAAAGTGCAACCTATAAAATGGACTAATAAACTTACTGTTTAATAAAGGGTTAGTCCACCCCAAAATAAAAATGATGTCATGAATTACTCACCCTCAAGTTGTTCCAAACCTGTATACATTTATGTATAAAGCATAATTGACTACCATTGTAGAAGAAACTATTGTAAATCTTTTTGTTCTGTTGAACACAAAAAAAGATATTTTGAAGAATTTAGCAAAACAAACAGTTCTGATGCACCTTTGACTACCATTTTATTTTTTTTCTACTATGGTAGTCAATGGTGACCCAGAAATTAAAATATCTTGCTTTGTGTTCAACAAAACAACGTAATGTACAGGTCTGGAACAACTCGAGGTTGAGTAATTCATGACAAAATGTTCATTTTTGGGTGGAATATCCCTTTAAGCTTAATATTTAAAAAAGCAAACATTCTTTTAACATTTACTCACCCTCGTGTCATTCCAAACCTGTATGACTTTCTTTCATTTCCCGAAAACAAAAGAAGATATTTTGAAGAATGTTGGTAACCAAACAACATCGGACCCCATTGACTTCCATTGATTAGACACAAAACCACCGAGACATTTCCCAAAATATCTTCTTTGGTGTTCTGCATAAAAAACAGTCATGAAAGGGTATTGAACCACGTGAGGGTGAATAAATGAGAACAGAATTGTTTTTTTGGGGGGTGAACTTTAACGGAGGACGTCATCACTTATGTTATGTTGAAGCATTACCTCTAAGTAGATAAAGTGTTTGCTGTTCTGGATGGCCGATATATAAGCTAAATGAATCGACTCCTCGTGGACCTTTGAGCCTGTAGACCACTGGCACACAGACCTCAAAACCTTGTGTTTTTTTATTTGTTTGGGGGAAGAAAAAACACCACATTTAATTTCAGATTTGTCATTTGGACAAAAATGTTCTTATTCTTAAAACAATGCTGATTTGAGATCAAACACGTAGACAATGAATCCACATGTGGATTTCTCACCTGAACGTTACCCCGGGTGGATTTGCCATCATATTCGGCTGGCACCATGGGTGCGGAGAGAGACTTGGGCACGAGGTAGGGGTAGCACGTCGCCCCCGACCGCTTCTTCACCAACTAGCAAATAAAAGGAGAGTTGATTGGGATCAGACAGTTGACTCCAAAATCACACCCCTAAAGAGCGCTAATTACTGTGCCACATCAGATAGCCTGTTGGGCTGACCATCAACCCCTGCTTGCCACCTCCACTCCCCAGAGATGAAGGACTTTGTTGAGGCTGAATTTAGTCTTAGACAGTGCTGCTGATTACAATAAATTGATGGCCGTGAGTGTGCAAAGTTTTTCTGAAACTGGGTTTTTAATGGCTATTGTCCTATACTCAGACTGTTTTCAAATGGGTTCAAATGTCGTTTGAACATGAGACAAGCTTTGTTTCCGAGCAAACAAAGGAATTGTGTTGCCATCCTCTACCAATTATCTGCATACGGACGCAAGAATATTCTTGATCTTTTTTATGTTTTCGAAGTATTTGATACATTCTAGATGTACCAAAATTGGCCTTCACTCTCATGTTGAGTAAAAAAGTTATTTGTTAAGTGAAGTTTTTTGAAGTATTATTTTGTTTGACGTTTTCACCCCTGTTGAAGAAGGCGCTCGCGGTGCAAATTAGCGAGCTGTGCGCCATGTCAGTTTACACCGTGGGCAAGCGGTAATCTGGGCCGTGTGCTTATAAACAGATGGTTCTCAGGCAATTAACAACTGGCGTAATGTGTTGATTAAAATCCATTGAGCCCTGATGAGGGAGAACTAACATTAACTCTGCTCAAGGGCTGCTGGCAGATGCCCAAGTGATACTCGTAACTCTAGTGACCTTGATAGTGAATCACATGTCTGAATCATCGCAGTTCTTAAAAAGAAAGCTGGACTTGAACTAATTCAGTTCATTTGAGTTTCAGGAACTTACAGTGTTGTGTCATATGTGTGATCATTATGGTCGGAGTGTGGACCACATATATCTATTTTAAATACACTCTGTATAGACGCACGCACCTGGCCCGAAGTTAACTTCTGGTCTATATTTGGTTATTAGAATTTATTTTATAGTATCAATTTATATTAATATTTTATTGTATATGCGTTGTATTACATTCAATTAAAACTACTCAACAGTTTTTGATTCTTTGCGGAGGTCTACCGGACGTTACGTTTGGGCCACATAGCGTCTGTTTATGTTGCCGATGAAACGTCTATTTTGCAATTTTTATTAAAAAATTAGACATCACACCCTGCTAGCACACATACATCAAGCTTACGTCTATTTGACGTCTGCATTTACATCTGCAATACATAGTTTGCTCATCTGCAATACGTCTCGGAGACGTCTGCTGTCAGACATCATATAGACCTCTAGAAGATGTCTGTAAGATGTTTATGATTTAGAATGGATGTAAAGCTGCTCTTTCTAAGATGTTTAGCAGATGTTTTAACACAGCAGATGTTTTCCTCATCTCCAGATCTTTAGCAGATGTATTACAGACGTGCAGACGTCTCCGAGGCGTATTGCAGATGAGCAAACTATGTATTGCAGATGTAAATGCAGACGTCGAATAGACGTAAGCCAGATGTATGTGTGCTATCAGGGAGATATACTATTTGATATGTTGATAATAGATACGAGCTGTTCAATTGGATACAGGTCTAAAGAAAAACGTTTTTGCTCAGATGTTGCTCTTTTGTAGCTTCGTGGAGATCTTGAAGAACCAATGAAGATTTCAATATGAAATCAAACATTTTTCCTCAGATGTATCCAAATCCAGATTATTTTATCTATACGATCTACATTATTTTACAGCTCCATACTATAAAGTTTTTGTCTTCATTTTTCCTTGAGAACTCGATCAAATCTCCTGAGCTACAAAAGAGCCAATTCTGAGCCTATACATTTTTCATATCTCATAGAGATGAAATATAATTAGTTGTATAAGATTATTAAATATCATACAAAATTGAAGTCATCATCAAAATAAAATACAATTCATGTTTCTCATAACGTCTCCAACACAAATCACTGACTGATCAGTTCTCTTTTCAACTCTTTCTTTGTTGTGAATGTTCCATAATCAACAGCAAAGGATATAAATGAGACTAGTCTATCTCTGAGGCGTAAATGTTCATTTCCACTAAACACCTCATCAGAGGCATTCAACTGCCTTTTGTTTGTCACACACACACCTGGCTTCCTCTCCTTTAATTATTCACCAGCCGAGCGTCTGATCGGTAGCCAAGCCTGAAATATGACTGGCATAATCCAAAGGAAATCATACAGGCCTCAAACCAATTCAATTACAGAACAATCAAAGTAAAAAGACCTCTAATTGCTCTAAAAGGGGGCTGAGAGTGGGCGGCCATTGAATGCTGATGGCATTCAGAACAGGACACAAAGAACAACTGCAGGGGGTGCTAAGCTCAAGCTAATAAAGATGGTTTGTCCAAAAGACTTGAAACCCTTCATGAGTATTCTCTGATCTTCAGTCAGCATTAGGGCTCTGAATGGAGGCGGTGCTTCTTATAAAAAGTTCAAACCTATATGGTTGATAGTCATATTCTAAACAAGTGCGACTTAACATTTATTATTTTCATCAGTCTTGTTACTCTTTAAACTCCAGAAATAAAAGTGTTATTGCTCAGGAAAAATACAGGAAAATTCCTACCTTTGCAAAATTCCACCTTTGGATAAAATGTCTCGCAATATCTCTCGCAGCTTTCCCATGAACCACCACCCCGACGTCATGCCAGGGCATCCGTGGTGTCTTATACCTATCAATGAAATCTTAGCAAGAGAAAAATAAACAACACACATCCAAGAACATTAGCCATGTTATCATTCAGAAATGACCTACAGCCCTTTTGAAGCCATCACAGAGCGGCCTTTCTCTTTCACAAGCTTTGACAATCCACACCATCGTATTCATATCTATCAGTCTTCTCCATTCCTGCTGTGTCCCACCCTGTTGACACTACTGTATGTGTGGCAACAGGACTTCAGTTTTACAAAGCAGAGTTGCAAAAATAGAGTTATCTCCCACTCGAGAAAGAATAGAGATGGAGAAATAACCCCATACCGACTGCCCGAATGAGAGAAACAACTTCAATGTTGTTTGTTCCTCAGTCCTGCGCTACAGAGTTATGATTCATTTGATGGTTGGGCTGAAGACACCAGAGTGTGTGGTATAGCTGTCAGTTTTTGTCTTGTTTTTTCGTCTTTTTTTGTTAGTTTGTATTAAGGAATTTAACAAAGAAAAATGGCAAAAATATGAATGTGTGTACACTAAAAAAAAAGGAAAATGTGCTGGTAATTTTCTGCCATTACACAATCCGTTCATTTTTTTCCCGACATTTATGTTAATGATACAATACAATGCAATGCAGTGCCAAATTTATAATACATTTATAATACTTAATTATAAAATTAAATTTTCGAAATTCCTTGAAGTCGTCATGAAATGGAAGTAATGTTCATATTCTTTTCCATATCGTGACATACAGCCGCGGTACAAAAATAAAAGACCATTTCAGAGACTGAACAATAGTACAATGTACTAGTATGTGTTTAGGAAAAATCATAATTTTTGTTTGAGTTCTACCACACTGGAGAAAAACTGGAGAAAAAACTGGAGAGACAGGTCAAAATAACAGAAAAGATGCTCAGACCTCAAATACTGCAAAGAAAAAACATTGATATCCACCTTTAAGCAATACAACAGTAATATTCCTACATGTATTTAGGAAAAGTTCAAAAATGATTGTTTTATGTGATAACCTTAATTGATTCCTGTCACATTTTCATGTGTCTTGTCATGCTGTCAGTCTTTCACATTGCTGTTGGATGACTTTATGTCACTCCTGAGGTTTGATTTTGTTGAACACTGGACTGGAATGACCGCAACACATCTAGAAATGCTGATTTGAAATGAAAATTTGCCAAGTAAACGGCTTCTGAATTGAGAGAAAATGTAGGGCGTAACTTGATTTCCCAGAAGATGGGCGTTGCTAACAGGATTTGAATGCAGGTCTGCAGTCAATCGTGAATTATTTCCCACCGGTCTCACCATCGGCACCCTCCCATGAAAAAGCTCTGCCCTCGCACCATTCCTCGTGACAGGAAGTGATGAGAAGTCGTTTCGAGGGGGGGAAGGAGATCAACATTTTTGATTAAAGATTACGAGAGCGCATGAATAAAAAACACCAATGAAGTGCACAGATAAGTCACTTATAAAAAACACTACAGTATTCCTCAAAAATATTTTTTTTTCAATTTTGATTTTATGCCGTTTTTTGTAAAATAATCAAAATTCAGCTGTGGTTTGTCATACTGCAGCAATGCTTAGAATGGTGTTTAATTCAGTGTGAATGTAAAGTGCGACATACCGTCAAAAGGTTTGTTGAGTTTGACCCAGTCTTTAAGAATGAAGTTGCAATAGTCTTTGCCATGCCAGAAACGAGTTTCTCCACAGAGTTCAGCACTGCCGAAGTAACTTCTGAGGGAACTGGTCTCTAAAACAGATGCGAAATATATTCTAATATATCAGTTTCAAATAGCAATCTTAAGAGATCTTCAGACACCTCTAAGATAAGACTGTCACAACATAATTAGTCTTTTAGTCAAATCGTAATGAAAGTGATGGGTTTGGCTGTGTGAGTATGAATGGTTTCATGTGTCAAACAAATTTGTCTGTTTCTATGTACTGACCGTAAGGCAGAGGGAGAGAGTGATGCAGCCCAAGATAATATGAGTCACTTGAATGGAGGGACAAACTCTTGGTGTAACATTCCCGAGCCAGTTGTGTCCTGGAATTAAGACTATTCCTGCTACTGTAATATTCTAAACACAGAACACACACAAACACAGTTTCTGTATGTATGCATCAGTTCAAAGATTTTTTTTCTGGACAAATGCATTTAGACAGTAGCAAAATCAATGAGTATCAAACATGCTACTTGTTCTTTTTTTTTACAAACCCAACATATGCAAAACGTCTGTACGTCATTGAATTAGACAACAAACTATCTGCCAACAAAGGTTGCAAAACCTTTTCTCAGAACAAATGTCACTGGGCAATTTTAACAAATCATTTGAACAAAATGGTTGCCAGATTTTCCATCTTCAAGTTCAGACAGGGCCCTGCTCTGTCTATGTTAGTTACACATAATAAAAAGAGGTTGTGTATATAAAATGCAAACATATCTCCCAACCTGACATCACATTTATTCAGCTAAATTTCTCTTACTGTACTCAGATCCATCAGGACTATTGCGACTCTTCTCCTCTGAGGGGATTTTTAGTCTTTCTGTGGGCAGGGTGAGGCTCGTGTTGGTCTCTCCCTGTTCCTCCATCATGGGAAGGTTGAAGCTCCCACTGCTCTCCTGTGGATCCCCCACCGAGCCTAAATCTCCTACTTTTCCCCCTTCACCCACCGCGCTAAACTTCATCTCCTCATCCTCATCCACTGTGGCCACTGACTGCTACAGGATCACAAAAAACACAATGATTTTAAAAAAGATGTCAAACAGGTCCAGGAGATTATAAAGTAGATAAAATGTTTAACTTTACTCTTTACATTGCTGAAAAAGTCAACCGAGAATTGCAAGTCATTTAGCTCTGTAGTGCAAAGGATTGTGGGTAATATCATCCAAAAAGCATGGATACACACTCTGACAATCCAAACACAGAAAATGTACTATGTAGTATACTTGTATGTTATTTTTAATGAAGTACATACTACGAACACCATGACAGTAAATGTTTATAGCTGATATACTGAGCTGTCAGTCTAACGTACGCAGCGAGTGGTAATGGCATCTGCCTTAGGAAACCACAACCTAAACGTTAGTGTAAGTGACTCTGCGTGTTGCGTGGATTCATAAAGAGGGTAAAATTCCCTCTGATGCGTGCGAGTTAATGGCTCACGGAGATCATAGCGGCCAAGACTTGACAAATGGCAAACGTCAGAGCCCTATTCTCCTGGTGGGCATAATTTTATTAAGTGCAAATATCACCGTGCTCCTAAGGAGACGTTTTGAAAGGTTAGACCAACAGCTGTAACAGTTTCATGTATATTAGCAAAGATTTTACAGTTGAGAAACCCCGCATTGATAGATACAGTCAGTCAAGCATGCTAAGGGAAGCCCCTTAGTACAAACGCAATAAGTGCCTTCATCTGAAGGGTTGAAATCATGTTTATTTAAAAGCTCGGACCCATATTTAATGACACAAAGGCAGGCAGGTAGGCAGCGGGACGGGAGAGGTGGCATACAGGAGAAATAAAGCTCCCATTTAGTGGCCCGTCATTTGTTGACTCACTCATCCATGCAGAGCCTTTATGTTTAATGCAAGTCTCTGGGGGCCAGAAAGGAAGGACCCGGAGAGGAGGGCTGGAATTATCAACCACGGGCCCTTCAAAGTGCCCCAGATGCTCCATAATTGCAATTTTACGTTTGCCCCAAATCATCAGCCACAAAATCAATCCCTGCAACTCTACAGCTGAAAAGCAGTCTGTCTTTTTATCACTATTGTTAAGACAGATAGAACATTTAAAATGTTCAAATTTAGGTTAGCTACCAATGTTTGTATCATTCACTATACACTCTGATCCCTTTACAACACATAAAGGCACAGTTCACCCAAAAATGACAATTCTGTTATCATTTACTCACCTGCTTGTCATTTCTTCCGAAGAACACAAAAGAAGATATTTGGAATAATGTTGGTAAACGAACAACGGCGCTACCCATTTATTTTATTGTATGGACACAAAACCAATGCAAGCCAATGGGTACCGCCGTTGTTGGTTACCAACATTCTTCAAAATATCTTCTTTTGTGTTCTGCAGAAGAAAGAAAGTCATACAGGTTTGAAATTACAGGAGGGTGAGTGAATGGTGACAGAATATCCCTTTAACATGCTAAGCATATACGTATATAAGTGTATCTTTAACAGTGGACACTTGACTTGTTAGCTAACAATGTCCGGCAGTGTGTCTATATCATTACATGAGAATTCTGTCATGTTTATTCCATTTTCAGGAAAAAACAAATGTCACTTCCACATCTTAAATAATGATAATTACAACAATTTCAATGCAGAAGTCATATGTTTGGATCCCAGGGTATACCTTGGAAGTGACTTTGGATAAAAGCTTCTGCCTTCATAAATGTACAGTGTGCATATAAAAAACGTATGAATGTATGTGACACATTCAGTAGTGACATTCAGTATATTGATAGTACTGTTGTACTGTAATGTATCGGTGCACATGACCTGATGAAGCTTTTGTGGGCAGCTGTCTGGTGCGTGTCAGCTTCCCCCATTGAGATCTTTGACAGATATCAGAAACACTCAGCTGGCAATAGCATGGCAAACACTGATGTTGACAAACATCGCAAGGCCACTGTGGACCACCGCTCTCCATGGGTCACATTTACAAGAAGTTTTTCCTGTCCAATTCACTTACGCATCAGTGAAGGAGTCTGACTTAACAGCCAGTGATATCATCTATTTCTGATCCACACTCTACTCTCTCTTTTTATCCCTCAAGGAATACAAAAATTCTGGGATTTGTTAGGATCTAAGACATGGAAGCTTCTTTTGCTAACTGAATACAACTAATAATGACTAGGTTGATGATCACACATTTCTTACTTTGCAAAAAGACAAAAATGTTACTCTGCATTTCCGTATGAACTGTAAAACTTTATCAGTTTATATGGGCATTGTGTTGCTGTAGAACTCAATTAATAAATGATAATAATGACAGTGTTGATCTTACATGAGTAAAACTGGGAGACAGAGCAGGACTGGGCTGTGGGCTTCTTCTGACACTTCCCACATCAGTCAGCCTGTGTTGAGAGTCGTCCCATCTTCCATAGGCCAGGTCAATGCCTCCCAGGAAAGCCAGCGACTGGTCAATCACCACTGACTTCTCATGGTGAGCCCAGAGCAGTGCTGTGGACGGCATGTGATCGGGGTGTCGGATGACCTGTCAGTCAATAGAGACGGGCAGCTCATCAGGTGCGTATTCCTCAATCTCACAAGACACATTTTTATTAATAAAAATGAAAATGGAGGGTTTTTTTCTGCCGTTCTGTTTCTACTATTGCTGCAGAAGCAAGTATGTTCTACTGTATATGCTTGGGATGCCCAAATAAACTACTGAATTTACCAAATGTACTTTATAAAATGACAGCACACCACAGTATCTCGCACTCTAAAAAGTGCTGGGTTATTTTTCAACACAGCACTGGGTCAAAAAGTGACCAACTATTATTTAACCTATGCTGGGTTGTTTTTCAACACAGCACTGGGTCAAAAAGTGACCAACTATTATTTAACCTATGCTGGGTTGTTTTTCAACACAGCACTGGGTCAAAAAGTGACCAACTATTATTTAACCTATGCTGGGTTGTTTCAACCTGAAATGGTGGGTTATTTCAACCCATTGTTGGGTCAAATATATTGTAACCATTTTCTGGGTTACTTTAACACAATGGTTGGGTTTTACAAGGCAATGCACCCGACTTCCTTTTGAACAAATGAACTGAAAGAAACAAAATAACAGTACTTAATTCTCAACTGATAACAAGATGTTTCATTTTACACTGAGGAAAAGTGATAACAGTGTAGCGTATTAGTGTTTAAAGTGTTTATTGTTATGTAAAAAAGGGTAGGCAGTATAGACCACTTCACCAGATGTAAACACTGGTCCAGAAGCACTTCCAGTTTCAATTTTTATTTTTTTAATCTTACGTATATAATTAAATCCAAAACCTCAGATGTCCAAATTAGCAGTTTTTCACGAAATGGAAAAAACCCTGTACTTTTTAAAGGATTAAATACTGTGTTGTCGGAGTTGACAAGCACTTTTTAATCCTTTTTATTGGTAAGATATTTGCAAAACCCAGTGACAAACACAAAAGGTGACTAATAATAATGGCAAAAAACGAAAAATCACAAAATATGGAGATACAAGGTTTCAGAAGAACAGCAGCGATATATTCAACATTTTGAGATTTATAAATTTTCTCGATTTATTTTGTTTAAACATTTGTGTAGTGTTAAACTGAAACAGGAAGTTCTTTTGAACCAGCATTGTTTACGTCTTTTCGTAGTGCTTCTATACTGGATTGCATAGAATTCTATAAGCAGTACACTAACTAGTTTCTAAAATCACCCTGAAAGTTAAGTAACTCATATTTTAATGAAGCCTAACAAACAATTTTGGTGAATAATAATAATGTCCTAAAAATGACATATTTAAATACAACTCAAACAGGAAGTTCTTTTGAACCAGCATTGTTTACATCTTTTCGTAGTGCTTCTATACTGGATTGCATAGAATTCTATAAGCAGTACACTAACTAGTTTCTAAAATCACCCTGAAAGTTAAGTAACTCATATTTTAATGAAGCCTAATATACAATTTTGGTGAATAATAATAATGTCCTAAAAATTACATATTTAAATACAACTCAACGTAGACCAAGAATAGCATCACAACGTAGATACAGAGTGTCAACCTTTGTCGAGGTTCAAACATCTACAGCTGTGTCTCTGCCAGTTTTGGTGGAGCCTCCAGAGGACACTGCCCCCAGCAGAAATTTTACACCACCAGGGCCCAGGAATACCTCCATCCAGCTGCTCTACCGCTCGTGTCCTTGGGGTGTGGATCCCGAGCCACTTCCCAGTGTCACTCCACTGCCCCAGACTCAACCATCACTCCAATAAAATAATGTGACTGTGCGTCAATCCCTCGCTGCCCAGAGGTGCTATGGTGATGAATACCGCAGCGCTGTGTTGCCATATAAGCTCCATGGCACCAGGGGAGGAGGCAAACTCACAGCCCAGGGCTCTTACAAAGACGATCAGCGAGGAACAACCTGACCAACTCTGTAGGGTTACAGATCCTTCTCATGAAACCAGAGAGGATTTTGGCAAACATGATCTAAGTAACATGCTATTCCTGTCACTGGAGGTTGTGGGTATGCCGGGCACCCCTGTGTTATGCGTGATGTGTTTTGATGGAACGTTAGACATGAGTAGATGTACTAGTCAACCACCTGTGGTGGGGTATTGAGAAGCTGATGTGGAAAGACAGGTCCCCTCTGTAATTCAGTCAATTTTGTCTATGATTCTGTGTTTTACAATGTTTGACATAATGTTTGACTCACCTTGATGTTTGAATGAAGCCCAATGAGTGTCTTCTTCGTGTATTCACTATTGAGACCCATCACTACCTCCACTTCTTTGTAAAGCAGGACAAAGATCTTCACTCCTTGTTGCTGAACAAAAGCCAAATGTTGTTAAACTACTGTTGGTACCAGAAAACATGAGATATAGAACTGGATGACAATGTGGTGAGAGGCAAAATGAAACTGGCTGAAGTCCAGATCCAAGCAGATGTTCATACTCACTGCTTTGCGCTTGAGGACATGATCCAATCTCCACATGTTCCCATCCACCACCGGTCGCTTGAGGAAGATTTCTGGACTCAACCTGAGGATCACATCAAAACCAATGCCAGTGAACCCGTTTTAAAAAAGAAAATCTCAATAGATTTCATTAAACCAACTGACAAAACCAAATTACAAAACATTATATTACATAAATTATTATACACAAAATTTATATACACCACCGGTCAGTGGCGTAGCGTCTGAGTAAGCAGGTGCATATGGGCCCGGGGGATTGGGGGCCCGCATCCAAGTTTTATTCATGGCCGTCTAATACTGTAGAAAATTACTAGATGACTGATCTCAGATCTGATCTACCCATGGGTAGATGTGAGTGCGTCCTCCCCAGAACAAAAATTTGAGTGTAAAACAAAAAAAGTGAGTAAGAAGCTTGATAAGTAGTTCTGACACTACATATGAACGGAAGATCGAATTCGCCTTTTGCCGAACTACATTTTCACATCACCAATCAGATCATCCAGGCATTTATTTTAAACAGAATGAAAATATTTTAAAATGGCTAACAGGTATATAATAATAAAGTACATGGTAAGGTTAGGCGTAGTAGAAAGGTCTTTATTGTCCCAATTAGTTGGCATCCATTTAATACATGTATGGATAATCCATTTAATACATACTGTATAATCATTTACACTCTATTGTTATTGTATAATGTTTAAAGTACAACATTACTTTGTTTACCTTGCTGGGTCGAATCGGACTGAATTTTAATTTATATAGACTCTGAATGAGCTCGTCAATCTGATTGAGGTGGCCACTGTCCAATCAAATGAAAGAAGGCAGGATTTGCTGTATTGTCAGAAGCCGAGGTTGGAAGAGTGAAAGCGCCAGATGTAAGTAGCTAAATGTTTAATGTTTGACAACTGTATTATCATATAAATGTTAGGGCCGTTCACATGTCCCCTGTAAAAGCACTAATTGTGCAAATATAAACTAAAATTTTATTTTGTAAAAATGTTTTTGAAACGGACGACTGAATAAAAACATCCAATAAGAGCTCGGAATAGATGGGATGGTGTATTTGAAAGATTGAATATATTTGGAAGTGACTTGGATAGTAGATATACCGTACATCATATAAATTATACATATTCTCTGGGTTCGAACCCACAACTTGGCAGTGCACTAAAAAAAATGGTGCGCTTTTCCTGTACTGTAGATTCTTATATTACAAAACATCTTTATACTCGAGGTCCATTCTTACTGTTTGCAAAAAATCGCGCTGCCATCAAATGAATTGCAATAGAACACAAAATGAATAATCACTGACACATTGACACAATGGGTGCGAAATAAACACTTGCGGAATTTGAAATGATAGATACATGATGCTGATTCTATTCTGTACCACCAGGCCGTGATGAAGATTTCTTCCTTTGCACCTTCAAGGGCATCTGCTATAGCATCAAAGTATCCAGCTGCGTTGACAAACCTTCAAAAGATGCACAGTGTGCCTCATTTAAGAAGTGTGACAGAATACTTCACGGAGATTTATAACAAAATGTTCTGGCTCGTGCTGATTGCATGCTGACAAGAAAAGTCACCAAATATTAAAAATATTATGCAAAAGAAATTGAGAAAAATATAAAGAAAAATGGTTCTTAACTTAAGTATTACTGTATATTTAAAGGTCCAGTGAATTAAGTTTAGTGACATCTAGCGGTGAGGTTGCAAAGATTTTTTGAAGACACGTTTTTGCTTCTTTGCTGAAGATAACGTATTATGAAACGCGGTCTGTAGAGCAATTTGTCTGTTTAGGGCTACTGTAGTGGTGAATTCCATGGAAGGGGACCCGCGGTGTATGTAGATAGAAATAGCTCATTCTAAGGTAATAAAAACATAACGCTTCATTATGTAAGGCCGTGTTCACACTTGACTTCTTTTTTGAAGCTGATAGCATCTGTCTTTGTGTTTTCACAAAAAGAGCGCTTTTTAAATGCCATCGCCGTTCACATCGCTTTTTCTGCAGCTCAGAGCGTCAAGCACCTTTTTCACAGCTAACCAATGACAGAGACCTGTCGTTTCCACAACAACATGCGAGGAACGTGATTGGTCGAGAAGGCTCAAGCTGGAAAAAAAATCGTCCGAAACGCCTGTTGGAGCATAGTTTTGTATAAATGTAAGTTAAATTTTCCCTTTCAATAACTTTTGATTGCATTTCTAGGGAGAAATTAGTATTGTAGTTTTTAAATATGTGATTGGTTATAGCAAAGACGCTCTCTGTTTATAATTCAAATAGAATTCCTTTAGCCTACCTATGAGGCCTGTCTCTCTAAGCTGCCTTCGTGCACAAATGCTATCTTTGAACATTGCTGCTATTTGTAACCACAACGTTGCAAGCGTTTTTTTCTTTTCCTAAAAAAGAGCCATTGTCAACTTTTCCTTGTCAAAAAAGAAGTCAAATGTGAACACGGCCTAAGGTCTTTATACACCTCTGAAGACAAAGACATGTACTGTATATTATTGCATTGCTGTTAATAGATCCTCCAAAAAATTACACACTGGACCTTTAAATGTTCATGTGATAACATCATTTCTCACCATTTTGATGTAGTGTTTTCTCTCACAGGTGTGAATGACCCATGGCGGTTTTCTCTCAGATAGTCCTGCCCAAACATTTGAGCAAACTCATCTATGGAGTGACCCCACCAGCGAGCCTGTCTATATGTGGAGCACTTAATAGTAAGTGCCCTGTTAAAAATAATCAAAATAATAACATTAATTGATACTTTGCATCATGTCAATGTTGCAAAATATCATTATATTTCATAGACTGTGTTTGATACTAACATTTGTTGTCAAAGGATGTATCTTAAAATAAAGTTTATTTTTATTCGCCTATTGGCAAAACCTTACTTTAAAAGACATTGGAGTAGAGAATTTTCATTAACAATGATGAAATTGAATGAAATCATTTCAACCTGCCTGCATAAATTCTCAACAGTGACTCCGTGTCTGACTCCGGTCTCTCTGGTCCCTATTTTGATGTGAAATCCCTTATCGTACATCATCACGGTACCTACTTGGCCATCCTTCGGCCTCATGTAGAGAACAAAGGAGTCTTTTACCACCAGCCATCTGAAACATGAAGCGGTCACCACATGAGAGCTGAAACAAGGAGGAGAACCGTTCCATCGGCTGTGGGAAAACATAATCATAACCTAAATAAGTAAATAAGCGCAGCAGAAGACACGCCTCGACCTGATGGCCCAGAAAGGTCGCAACCTGAGCAGCGAAATTCAATTGGAGCCGAATCGTCAGTGTTTGCTTTTAAGGGCAGTGCAAATTATGCAAGCGAAACGTTAGCTGTTTGGAAAAGAAAAAAACAATAACTTTCCCGTCTGCACAACATCAGAATCTGTTATTCGCCAATATTCATTTCAGGGCTTGGTGTCTTTTCTTCACCATCGCATGTGAAACCGTGAAATGAAGATCATGTGCTGTTCAGCGAAGCAGTTTTCTCAGAAAGATTGTTTGTCTAAAAAATGTGATTAGGAGCTTTATGGAAAATCCCCAAAAAGTTCTCACCTTTTGGACCAACGGTAACAGACGCTGTTGGATCCACACCAGTAACACACAGGGAACGTGTTTCCTCCTGATTTCTTTAGGATTAGACCTTCACTTTTGTCAATGCAAATAAAAATATAAACAAACTTTCACAGCACAGGTATAAAATAAGCCTCTGGTCTTCATATGAAATAAAGATAATAATTATTCTCTTACATTCCCTTTGGTCCCAGGTCCTGGATAAATGAGATCCGACTCACTTCCAGGAACTCAAGCTGAAATGAAATTCAAACACACTATGTAGTTAATTAGCATCAATAAGCCTTTAACCAGCTTTAAGGCAAATGCTTATGAGCCAGGCACCAGTTCATTACAAATATGCTTATCAATATTTTAGTTACCCGTGGTACCTCGCAGTTATTGTGGCTAAAATGGAAAAAAAAAGAAAATTGCTGAGAAATGTACGGTCCAGCTCGAAGTGGAAACTGAAGCACGGTGCGAATGTTTCCGGGTACATGTTCTCTTAAATTAGCCGTCCAAACGAATATTAATTATGTGACTGTCAGAGTATTAGCCTGTGAATCACTGAATTAAGTGTGGAATCACCTCTTAGAGGCTTTTTCTACAAAAGAGCCTGTTTTAATGAGTAGAGACACAGTAGGTAGAGTTCCAGACTGAACCTTCATTCTGCCACCTTGTGAACGATGCATATTTTCAACAAAAACAAAAAAATGAGTACTGTATATAAGGTAAACTTAGACAATAATTTGTTTTACCTTTATACAGACAAATTACAATAAACGTCATATTTTGTAGTATTTCATTAATATAGTATTATGAAAGAATCATTGTATTATTTGAAGCACCTTGGAATACTATGTACTGTAAATACAATTGTTAATATGGTAATGATTTAGTTTCGGCTTCAAGATTACTATTTGATACTGTTCAATGGTACTGCCAGCGTAATGCATCAAAAAGGGACAGGGTCAATTTTGTATCTGTGACTTACCGTTGAAGGATGTGTTCTGTACAAAGGCCTTTTTAATATATTCCTCAGATAGTCTTCAAGTTGCATCTGTTACAACAAAAGAAAGACCGGAAGAAACATGTTGTGTAGTGTATAGATGCTTTATCAATATAAATTCTTAATATAAACAAATTTACACCATCTTAACTTCCAAACAGAAATTGTATAGCATTAAAGTTACTTAAAGAGATTAAAAAAACAAACATTTAATCAATAAAATAATCAAATAAAAGAATAAATTGGTGGGTAGAACGGTTAACAGGCCATGACAATTAATTTTTTTGTTAAAACGAGAATCAACATAAAAGATCTAACTTTTCTGTTCATGAGCTGTTCCTCCTTGACTAGGGCATCAGGTCTCCGTGGTAACGTAGGTATGTGTTCTCCATGAAATCTTCTGCGACCCTTGAATGACCTCCTTTTGACAGAGTGCCTGTCAAAATGAGAAAATATTCACAGATTTAACTAAATTTGGGTCTTGTTTGCATGAAACCACCACTGATTTGATTATCTGAGAGGTTCTTCAGCGCCCATCAGATGGAACAGTGCAGTGAAGTTGAGAAAAGGATTTTGGTAGGGTTCAGAGCGCGCTAACAAGAATACATCTGGGACAAATTGAGCACACCCAACTGAAAAATGAAAACATTTAGTGATACAGAGAGCAGTGGGGTGGATTGTGTTTTCGGGGGCTGTGTTGCATCTGTGAGAGTGTTTGGCATGTAGAGATGAAATTAACAGAGCTTACATTCGACTTGGCAGGGGAATTTTTAAGAGGGCCTTGAATTTGAGCAGGTCCTGATGAAGCCCCTGAAAGTGCTTGAAACGCCGCTTGATTTTCCATTTGAAGTCTCCGTGGCTCAACTCTATAGTGTACAGGTTGGGATTCAGCACCTATGGATTCATTTTAAGAAACAAGAACTTGAATTTAATGTTTTCATTTAATTATCCTAAGATTTTCATGAATAGAGACATAATACATATGGAGACAAGTATTGTACAGTATGTATCATTATTTGTTATTAAAAATATATTCTGTATAGAGAAAATAGATTTGTACCCTTGTGGATGTGAATCTTTCCACTTCTGTCACCTGCACCACGATCGGCACATCTTCAAGAAATATAACACCATCCATCGATTTAAATGGAAGAAAGTTGTATATTGCTTGAAAGGAGATGGCCCTTGCTTCTAAAAACAATCATATAATTTCAATGGTAGAGTCATTATTGTGATTATGAGAGGTCAGCCGTCCTATGAGGTCACTGATTAAAGAGAAGACACACTGACCCAGGGGTTTACTGCCACAGAGGTCAGTATGACAGCCCATGTCCAGCTCTTCTGGGTCGTCCTGTAGTTCATCTTGGTCCAGGCTGCCAGAGAACTGGCTCATGACTGACTCCAGGCGCTACAGTTTAGGAGGCCTCCTAAAAAAAGATTTACATTTATTCATTAGCTCTCATCCAAAGCGAATTACAAAGGAAGAAGTTTTTAAAATTTTGTCCTATAATAAGCATAGTCTGCAAAACTAGGTTTATAAGAGAAACAGGGTTAACGCTATAGGGAGAGATTAACAACATTAAAGGAGTTTTTAATGTTAAACAGTGGGAGGGGTTATGGATTGGTCAAGTTGATGTGGAACTTGTGTATTCAGTTAAATAAAATAGTAAAATGACAATATAATAGTCGACATATTTATATATAAAATATGTCATTTTATATAGAAATATGACAGTTTTCTAATTCATTTAATTTCTACATAATAATATTTTTGTTCAAGATATTTTTTTTGAAACTCCTCAGTACAATGGTATAAAGCTCCATATTAGTAATAATAATATACAGGAACACTATTAATTTATACGATCAAATCTTGTCAACAGACTTGACAGTACGAGTAAAGTCAGTTTACTAAATAAAATCATAATTTTTCATGATTTATTCACATAATTTCAACCTTTTTTTCTCCTGCAAAACACAAAAGAAGATATTTTAAAGAACGTTGGTAACCAAACAACAACGAGAGCGTTTTACGTGTTTACATTACGTTAGCAGCTTATTATGTATAACCGGAGTAAGGCTGTGCATGTAAACGCACTCATAAATAACTTGCATTCTGATTTTCGGTCACTGATAATTGCCCCCATATGCAAAATGCATGAAATATGGATTTAACAGCTGAATGCTGGTTACAGCTCTCTGGTATTTATATGAGGGGGCAATCAGTTAATGAGGGGCTTCTGTCCTCTCTTCTGACCAGCCCCAAAGCCACTGGCCCAAATGCAAAGTGACAGACCCGTCATCAGAGAACACGGGGACGTAATGTCTTGTGATCCCAGAAAGGATGACAGACATTGATTTTTTTCTGATCTGACGGTACATGTAATGATAACAGAAAGGAAAGGTCAGGGTCAAATGGCATGAAAGTGAGGAGATGGCTGGATATCACACAATGTCATGGCCCTTAAACAATTCCTAAACTAAACAATGTGAAACTTGATTTAATGAAATCAGGTTGGTCAGTAAAAACAGTGTGATCTGTGAGAGTTTATTAAAGAGATGGTTCACTAAAGAATTTAAATTCTGTCATCACTTACTCACCCTCAGATTTTTTCAAACCTGTACATTTCTTTGTTCTGCTGAACACAAAGGAAGATATTTTGAAGAATGACAGTAACCAAACAGATCTCATCCCTAATTATTTCCCCTACTATGGCAGTAAATAGGGGATGAGATCTGTTTGGTTACTGACAATTTTTCCAAATATCTTTCTTTGTGTTCAGCAGAACAAAGAAATGTATAAAGGTTTAGTACAATCTGAGGGTGAGTAAATGATGACCGAATTTTCATTATTGGGTGAATTATCCCTTTAATGATTCACTTATTTAAAAATAGTTTGTGCTAATTTGAGAAATACTTTCTATTTCTCTCACAAAATAAAATAACTCAGAGGATACAGTATATAAATTCACGTTTAGATTAGCTTGTTGTATGTAATGTAATTTTACACCTACAAGATATTTTTACACATACTTTTTTCTTTTCAGTGTGCGTGTGACTGTGTGTGCGTGTTTGTGTGTGTGTGTGTGAGAGAGAGAGAGAGAGAGAGAGAGAGAGAGAGAGAGAGAATTTTGTGCTTCATTTCACCTGTCACTGCTCCCTACGACCGAGAATCTTCCTAATGGCCAAGGCAAGGGGCCACAGACTACTGTACAATGAGGGGCGGAGTTAAACACATGTGCAATTTTCCCAACCAACAATGAAGTGTGTCATTTCTGCATCCCTTATGTTGCCAACAAAATTGAAAAAATATTGATTTCAAACTGGAATAGACTGAACCCCAAACTTGTGCGGGAATCTATTCAGCCGATCTCCGGGTCTCCGACGCTCCTTGTGCAAGCAGTCACGTTGGATATGTTGATGGAAGTTAGCCTATTTCCACATGCGCTGCGTGATATCACTGATTATTACGCCGGAATGTGAGTATAGTTCCTAATCATATCGGCCCAGAAAATCGCAACTTTTCATTTTCCGCCGGTCTTAGCACACGATAAGAGTCAAGTTTTAAATAGGAAAAACATCGAAACTCTTTGGTCATTTTTGAACGCAATGCTACTTGTCTAATTGGATTCAATGATCTATGCTAAGCTATGCTAAAAATGCTATCGCCAGACCCGGAGATCGGCTGAATAGATTCCAAAACGGTAAAACACAACTTATTAACTCTGGGGGAGTTGGAGAATGAGCCTATTTCCAAAAAAAGTGGAGTGTTCCTTTAAAATAGTTTTGTCTCTGTAGCTGTGATAAAAACAATAAATGCACTTCTTACTGGATAAAATTAATACTGTATGTCCACCCCCAGTTTACAACACAATGGTAGGGTCAATGTAAAATAAATAAACACAAGTAACTTGTGTGTAACTCGCTATACATTTTCTGCCACACTCTTCAGAATTCTATACATTTTCCTGTACAGATTAGCAAGAAAGTCTTACCATCGAGTGGAAGAAATGCTGCTCACAATGACAGAGCACTGTAAATTTGGGGCTTGAGTATGAGCATGGCACACGGCTTTCATGGGAATTATTTAAAAATTCTTGTTTACCTTTGCTTTAAACATGCCATAAAAATGACAGTTACTAACACTTTACAACATTTTGTTTGTGTACATTATTGTCTGTGTTTCGAAAATGACTTGAGTCTACATTTTCTCTCCATACAAACAGACAATGCGAATTAAGTTATGCGAATCACTTTTTTATCAGTGAGTCTTCAATTTAAAATTATATTTTTGTGAAATAACCTGTTTAAAATAAAGGTGTTATTTGATGCTATATACAGCCACTGAAAAATTAAGAGATTCAATTCTGTTTCATTTTGTTTCATTCTGTGAACTACTAAGAAATTTTATACCAAATAAAAAAATGCTTTCTATTTGGATTTGTTTGCAGAAAATAGAAACTGGATAAACAGGTCAAAATAACAGAAAGAAATTCTATGTATTTTTTCACACCTCATATACAATTTCAATTTTGTTGAAATTCAACAGACTCTGGACTGGAATGGAAACCATTTCTAGAATAATATATCTAGAAATGGTGATTAAATGAAAAATTGGAATGTCTCAAATTTTTTTCAGTGGCTGTGTATATAGTCTGTTTGTGTCCAGAGGTGTATTCCAGAAAGCAGGGTCAACTAACTTACCGTCAGCTAAACCCTGAACTCTGGGTTGGTTAACCCAAACCTTGCTTACTCGGGGTATGTCAGTTCCAGAACACGTTTGAAGGGTAAGCTTAATCAACCTCCCACAAGTTACCCAGAGTTAGCGTGCACTCACAGGAACAACATGAAGACATTGCCAATGGATCACAGATTTCACGAGTCACCATGGAAACGGCTAAGAAGCATATGCCCGGTTTCACAGTCAAGTCAGTCCCAGACTAAAATTAATGTTTGAACTGTTTTACCTGAAAATAACTTGCCCTGTCATATCTTAAAACATATCAGCGCCATTGTTGTGTCTCAAGATGCTACCGTAATGTTTTTTTCTAAGGCATTTTTATAAAAGTGAATTAAGTCCCCTAATTAAACAAAGGTATAGTCCTGGCTTAAGCTAAACCCTGTCTGTGAAACCGGGCCTTAAAGTTTTTGACTGTGAAACAACGTTATAAATCAGGGGTTTTTGGATTTAAATCTGCAACGGTGTGTATAAAGTGCTAAATTACATAAATATTGTGCAATTGAATTTATACATTTATAAAACTATAAATGATATTAAATATAGGATAGTTTAGAGCAGGAGTCTTCAACTAAAATCGCTTGAGGTCCAGTAAACGAACCCTCCTTACCAGCCGAGGTCCAGACAATTAAATACCTAAAAACATGATTTGATGGTTTTTGGCAGACCAAAGAAATAAACATGTCTTTTTATATCTATACGATGGCATAACAATGTCTGACAACAATATAATGAAGGAAAATGTGCAAAATGCCCTAATCTCTAAACCTGAACTGAATATACATTCATTTCAACATTAACTACTTTAAAAGAAGACTAAAGTGTTGTTTTTGCTGAAATGAGATTAACAAATAGCAGATATAACATCCTCTGATAACATTTCAGCTCTTCTTGTGGCTGTTGCAGCTGAAACAGCCACAAGAAGAGCTGAAATGTTATCAGAGGATGTTATAAAGTTAATATTTTCATTTAGTTCATGTCTTTATTTTCCTTCTACAGTAAACGTGTATCACACGCAGCCTTCATGCACTCTTTTACTATTTTCCCATCAGTAAAGGGCTTGTTATGTTTTCCTAACATCCACTGTATTCTTAGTGAACGTTCATTTATGCTGGTTGTTGGGCGGTAAGTGAGTGAGGGAGGACCCGTGTAGATCGCTACTACTGGGCTTTGAGCTAATATATTTTCCGCGTCCTTACCTCGGACTGCTGCGGGTAAGTTTCTTCATAGTGTCTGTCTAGTTTCATAATGCTGTTTAATGTTTCCACTTTTGACAACCGCAACAGATCCGAGCAAATGAGACAAACCGTGACTCGTTCGTTCACGACGTGACAGCTTCGTAAGCTAAACCAATGCAGTCAGAGCCGGAAAGAGAATTGATTAGTTCACCTCTCGAGTCTTCGGGTTTGACTCCTTCGTTCATCACGTGACAGCGTCGTAAACTAAACCAATGCAGTCAGAGCCGGAAAGAGAATTGATTAGTTCATCTCCCGAGTCTTCGGGTTTGAGTCATTCGTTCATCAAGTGACAGCCCTCTACGCTTTACCAATGCAGTCTGAGCCGGAAAGAGAATTGATTAGTTCACCTCTCGAGTCTTCGGGTTCGAGTCGTTCGTTCATCATGTGACAGCCCCCTACGCTTTACCAATGCAGTCTGAGCCGGAAAGAGAATTGATTAATTCACCTCCCGAGTCTTCGGGTTTGAGTCGTTCGTTCTTTTGTCACAGGACTATGGAGGACTAAACCTGCAAAAATTATAAATAAATAAATGTATAAATATATAAACGAATAAATGTAATAATATGAAAATGAATAAAGGAATGAATGGTTTGATGAAACAAAATAATTCGTTTTAGCTATTATTGATCTTAGCTTTAACTTTTTTTAACTTTTTTAAATTGATTTATTATTTTTGTGTCCATTTTTTAATTATTATTATTATTATTATTTTTAGATTATTTTATTTATCATTTCCTTTTATTTTTTACATTTATTTATTTATACGTTTATTTATTTTTATATTTATTTATTATCGCATGTATTTATTTCCACTTTTATTTATTTATTCTTGAATTTATTCTTACTTTTCTGTATCTTGTATGATAATTAGATGGGTTGGTCTTGCCTATTATTGGTTCAGCGTAGATTGAAGCGTTTGATCGATTACTCTTGACTTGTTTTGGACTAACGTCACGTCACTCACTGATCGTTTGCTTCATGTATAACGTTAAGTAACAATGGCGGGCCTCCATACAGGACCCATAGAATGTTGCGCAATGCGCATGCGCGACTGGACGAATCACTCCCCGAGATGACTCGTTCTTCCCGAGTCACATTAAAGATTCGTTCAAAATGAACGAATCGTTCAAGAATGACCCATCACTACTTTGGGTCTGGACGGACACATCTCGCGGTCCGCATTCGGACTGGAGTCCGCTAGTTGGTGACCCCTGGTTTAGAGGCTACTAAATATACGTATTTTTATACTAAGATATTTAAAATATATGTTCATCATAGCTTTCTCTTTTAGATTTGTTGAGATGTTTGTAACCATTATTTTACCATGTGAATGTTTTTTTACCAGTGTATTTTACATGTATTTAATTACATTGCTAATTGTGTAGACTGTATATTGAACCTCTATTTTGTTCCTTAAAAAAAATACTTTTATTTGGTTTTGTGAAAACTGACTTTGCAATGTATCCGCTTTATTTTGAACAGTTGCTGATGTAGTCATATTTATGGAGACTCCTTTAATTGTAGAAACTGCTGTCATATACCACACTAACCATGCACAGTAAAATCGCCAGTGTTAAAAAGGTGTCATGGCTCTGCTTCCTTAGTCATGTTTTTCTTGGTCCTGTAGCAGAGCCATGGCAAAGCTTTTGGTTATGTGTGGAGAGAAACAAATTATTGTCCTTTTGACAATAATATACGTTCTCTCCAGTGTCTTGTCATTGGCCCCATTCCTCTCGTTTCCTCGTTATCCTTCCCTAAGTGTTTGATTACCCACACCTGCCCCGTGTCGTTATCCCTCGTTTGTCTTCCCTTTAAATACCTTCTTGTTTCTTTGTCTTGTGCTCGTGGATTGTACTGTGTTACATACGTTGTGGTCGTGTACATACGTTGTGGTCGTGTACATACGTTGTGGTCGTGTACATACGTTGTGGTCGTGTACATACGTTGTGGTCATTGTGTTTTGCTGCGTCCTGTGTAAGTGTACTTATGTGCTTACCTGGTTGTTTAGTGTCTGAGTTTGCCCGTGTTCCTGTTGCTTTGCCCTATCTGTGGATTTTAGTTTTATTTTGATCCTGTCTGTATGTTTTGCCCCCTAGTGGGAAGTTTTTATTTTGTATTTATCCTTAGTTGATTTTCCCCCATCGTGGGTTTTTGTTTTGTCTTGTTATTTGTTAAAGTGTTTTGTTAACCCCTTCACCGCCTGCCTGCATTTGGGTTCTTCACACCGCAATTCGTGACAAAAGGTCAAATTAACACTAACAGTGTATATATAATCCACACTCTCAAAGTGTGGATTATATAAACACTGTGAGAGTTAATTTGACCCTTTCTAACACTGGCGATTTTGCTGTGTGATAATTCATTTGCATTAAAGGATACAGGTCTGCTGTGACAGAGGTAGAGAATGAAACGTTAGGCCCACAGTTACATGTCCAATACGTCATGTAATATATCCCTTTTAAATTAATGTATTTCAAACCAAATTTTTTTGGTTTGACTTTGTTAGCTAAAAGGCCACGGCTTTCCAAATGTTAAAAGAGATGGAAAAGGCCTATCCTGAAAGGCTGGTTGTAATTTGGAAAAAGGCCTTTCAATACTAAACTGTAGGCAGAGGATCAGAACGACATTTTGAAGGAATACAGTCAGTATGAAAAACCTTAAGTCTTTTGATGTATTTTATTATGTAAATCGGTTTAAATTTATAAGAATTTATGTGAACAGTATGCCATAGATCAGGGCTAGTCAACTGGCGGCCCGCGGGCCAAATGCGGCCCGTCAATCATCTTTACCTGGCCCGCCTTAACATTTTAAATAAGTGGAGAGACTTTCAGAACGGTGTGCTTTAAACGCCACCTCTTTAAAAGTCCAAAACGCAGCTGCATTCAATAAGTAATGCTGCATTCAAAAGTAATTCCCGCGGCTCATAATGATTTACGACTTATAAAGCGATTTGATCGGTCAGTCCAAGAAACTTAATGTTATTTACAACGTTATAATCAGCAATGCATTTCACAGCCACAGGCAATCGGTTTGCGCACACGATAGGTCGCGTTCTAAAACGCTTTTTGTGCCTTTGAAAGAAGGCTAACTGTAGGAAGGGTACACCACGTGAACGGTTGTCTCAGATAAGGGAAACACGGTGTTGTTTTTATTACTGCATTCATTGTGTATAACGGCTATATATATGAAAAACAGCTGTTCATCTACCCCAGAACTCGCACTATAGCCTACAAAGGATCTGCCCTATAAGTCCGTGGGGCACATGAATGCGATTGGAATTCACCCGAAAATGTGATAATAGCGTTCAGTTTCTTGCACAGATCAATTGACTCGCTTTATAAGACGCTAATTTAACGTCACAGGGGGCAGGGATTACTTTTGTGTTGAATGCATTTGCGTTTTTTACTTTTATTGATTTAACTTTAATTAATTCAACAAAATATCTTCATGAATATCTTCTTGAAAAAACAATGCCACCCACATCTTGGATGTACTGGAGGACTAAATTAGTAGCAATTTTGGGGTAAAGTAACGCATTAAGGAATATAAAATACAATTAAAAAGACAATATCCCTTTTAATTTAATATCATAAAAAGGCACAAATACTGGATGCAATATTTGTGTGCATGTTTTAATCATGGCCTATAAGTAACAGCAACAAAAACAGTATAAAAGGAACAAAACGCAATAAATAACAGAAATACAAAATAGCAGAAGAAAGGTAAAAAAACTGGCCCGCAACCTATTTATACTTTTGGAATCTGGCCCTCAAAGAAAAGTAGTTGAAGACCCCTGCCATAGATGATCCCATTGGGGTCACCTAATAAAGCTTTGGAAACCTGCCAGCCTGGGAATTACGAAAATTTACCATGGTTTTACTACAGTTAAAACAAAAAAACATGGTTACTGTAGTAAAACAATGGTTATCATAAGATAACCATGGTTTTGAAAAACATGTTTTTTGTAAAAACCATAGTAAACGATGGTTACTGTAGTAAAACCATGGTTTTGCCCTAAGTAATCAATGCACCAAAAAACCATGGTTACTACACTTGTACCACAAAAAAAACATAGTTAATTTTCGTAAGGGAATCGAACTTGCAACCTTTGAATTTTAAGTCTGGCTCTTCGCACACATGCGCAGACAATCCCTGAAGCTTAGTAACGTTTCCTTAAAATGAACTAACAGTGAGTCACTTCAGAGAGTGAGTTGCTATGGTTACTTACATACCCAGAAAGTTATCTCTGTTTTCGGAACCAAAAGTTGAGGTTATCAGCTAACCTACCCTTAAACTTACCCGGGTATGTCACATAACCAGATACCCCACAGGATAAGAAGGTATACACAAACAGTGTTTTCACAAACATAGTTGAAATTTAAATTATACCGTTACTTTTCTCAATTCTCTTGATTACTTTAGAATTCTTAGTAAGTCTGACTTGATAAATTAATCACTAACAATAGTTGGGAATGACAACTGAATTTTAATCTTTCTTCTTTTAGTTTAATATCCTTGGTTATCATTAGTCATGGCTCATATTGTCATTGTAGAAAGATGGCATCTACTGCTATCTGTATCAATTTAGTCATTTAGGTAATATAATAGAGTTACGCATATTCAATACTCTCAATATTAGTACACAGCACAACGTTTTACAGTATTAGATTGGATCTGTGGGAGATCTAAGTTCATAAATTTACTTAGGCCTCAAATTGTCATTATAATAAAAATTGTCATACAACTGCAATTTAATTAAGGTTATTAGTTTGTGGTGTAATTAGACATGATGTGTGTCTCCATTCTGCGACAGTAGAAACGGAATAGAGGCGATTCATTAAGCAGGTAATAGAGCACATTATTGAGCAAATGCTCTCGATAAGATTAAATCAACCACTACTACAACTGCACATTCTTTCATTAAAGGGAATCATACTGTCGGAAGTGGGGCAAAACTGACACTTTGAACAGCGGGAAGACAAACTAAGGAAATATAAAGAGTTCTTACCTTGTCTTTGAAGCAATTGAAGGAAGAACACGCTGACAAACTTCCTAACTCGGCTCGACGAGATATTACAACAGGTTGTCACTTTTTTACTTCTAAACTCTATATCAGTGACCTGTCTCTGTCTGTCGCAGCACAGAAAACTGCTTTCCATTAATTTGAGGAGTTTTGAGCCTGTTTTCCTTGTTGAATTATGTCAGCAATACGACTGGCCAGTTCCATTCAGAGCTCTTACAATGTATCATAGGGAAACAAGGGAATGGTTTCAGTGTACGCTCAAAGCCTCTATTGATAGTGTAAAGCTCTGCTACTGGTGTGAGTGTTTGTGTTTGAAATGTTTGTACCAGGACAGCTACAGCTAATCTCTGTGATGTCATCCCTCATGAGATGGGACTGGTGGAGGACTGGCTGCTGGAATGCTACAGTATTTGTGTTGCTAGTGATGTGTCAGCAGATGGACAATCATCATTACAACACAGTGACACCACATTTCAAATATCTGACCATCTGTGCATTCGAGAAGACAATATCATTGGTGCTGTAAGACACACCTTTTGTAATGTACACCTTTATATAATAATAAAACAAACCAGCCAAAAACAAATTAAACAGATCAAGTAAACACTTCATATGCTTAAACTATGAACTGTTGAGTTAAGAAAAAAACGGAACAGTTCCATCATTATCATTCATTATCAAAAAGATACAGTTCTTTAAACACACATTGACCTTTTGTACTATAGCCTTAAATGTGACTTTAAGGCACTGCCCTAAAATCTTTGTTTTTAAAATACCATGTAGTCTCTCAAATAACAAAGTAATTTCTTAAAACATACAAATATTGTTTACAATATATTTAGATAAAGTGAAACCGCGCAGGACTACCCAACGTTGTATTTTTATAAGTTTAATGACTGTTTAAATCATCACTGTTAATGTGTATTTAATTGTTGTACATCAACAAAAGGCCTTACATACTTACAATTCAGCTGCGAGGAGAAAATAAAATAAATGTACTTTCAGTGCTTTTCAAGAATTTCAGCGATTTTCGTTTTTACTTTCTTTCAAATGGTTAATGTATCATTTAAAGTCTTACGTTATCATATAAGTCTTAAATTAAACAATGTGAAAATTTTGGTTTGGACTGCTAGACTGTATCCACTCTGCTGGCACAGGTCACGTGACGTCACGCCGTCTATTCTTCTCCGAGCGCAAGCAGGAAGTACATGCGGAATACAGGGATCCCATCGTTTAGCTACGTTTGTAACCTTTTAATGTTTTTAATTCGTGGCGTTTAAACAATATGTTCGTCGTATTTATGTGACATCGGTATTATTGTATTGCTCGCGCACCGAAGCTTGTCGTCCTGGTCAGTGGTCCGACAGTTATTGATGCCAGAGCCGTTTATACATCATGTTTTGATTGTGTATTAAGCGGGATTTCTAGTAGAAAACGTCAAAGCTGTGAATGCTCGATTCCGGTTCACACAGCCGGTTGCTACTATGCATGCCACGCGTTTGTGTATGCAGCCCGTGCAGCAATAGTGTGCAAGTGTGTTGAGACGGCGCTCTGCCCTTGTGCATAGGTATGCTTCTGTTTTATGTACCCTTATTGTTAGTGCTTAGGGGGATTTGGGGTTACTGTTCTAACCATTCGCCTGTCTTCTTTATTCTGCAAGTTCATGGTGAGTCAGGATGAGCAGAAACCACAGGAAAGATGGTGCTTTCTGAGCCTCACTGGGATCAGCACATCCCTCTGCCGAAACTGGGACTCTTTCACTCCCGGCTGGTCACTGCCTTTGTTGCCCTGATCTGTTTTATAAACAGCTATGATGGGGACTTTGTCTTCGATGATTCAGAAGCCATCATCAATAACAAGGTGCCTCCTGCGTCGTCTTATAGCTGTTTATTTGGGTGTATATTGTTACAGAATAATCACTGTTGTTATGTTCAGTTTTGATTCTGACAGTAAAACATGTCTTGGTGATGATCAGTGTTGGGTGTAACTAGTTACTAAGTAAACAGTTACTGCAATTTAATTACTTTTCCATTGAAAAGTAAAGTAAGGGATTACTCTTATTTTTCTGTAATTTAATTACAGTTACTTCTGATGTAATTGAACTAAATACAGTGTAATATATTCAATAGTGGAAATTACATCAAAATTATAAGTCTAACTTTAAAATGTATGCTTTAATGTATCCTTCTCACATTTCTAAACTTTGGTCAGTTAATAAGAATTATTTATGTAGTTATTTATTATTTATTTGATGAATGAATTAAATTAGTCGTTTCATGTCTATCCTTGAATCATTTCTAATCAAGGTTGATGTAGGATATAGAAAGTAATTAGTAATAAGTAATTAAATACTTTTTGGAGAGAGTAATTTGTACAGTAATCTAATTACACTATTGAATATGTAATTAGTAACTAGTAATTAATTACTTTTTCAGAGTAACTTACCCAACACTGGTGATGATGATGATGTTTTATTGTGAAAAGGATGGGTGAACATCAACATCAGTATTTTCAGAGAATTAAATATTGTAAAGTCTCTATTGCAAACTTGTGTGTCTTTTCTCTTTGTAGGATTTGAACCCTGGTTCTCCTCTGGGCAACATCTGGAAAAATGACTTTTGGGGAAGTAACTTGAGTAGCAATTCCAGTCACAAATCGTATCGGCCGCTAACCGTCCTGACCTTCAGGTATGTTCAACACAAAGACAAAAGCGTCCTTCAATTACTGCTGTGTGACTGATGATTAAGGCTCCAACCTGCGTATGGTGAATATTTTCAGACATCTTTGCATATATTAAATGTGTGGACTTGTAATTTTATTCTCAGTGGGAAATCAAAAGAGGTCCCCCAAGAGCTTCCTGACCGAACGCTACAATAATTGACATTAAAATTGGATGCATATATTGCCTTTTTTCAAATTCATTTCAACATTGTCTTTGGCATTTGACTGCTACTGTGAAGAATCTATATGGGGGCATAATTCATGTCCTACGTGCTGCTAATGAGAATGACATCGTTTTGCATTAGTAATGGCCTGTTATCTCAACTTGACCATAAATATTATGAATTTGTAATACAGCATGTCTGTAAGTCATTTTTTATTGCGGCATCATATATTTGCTATTTTATTGTTACACCTTTGCTTGCCGAGCAGCATGTTTGGAAATGCACCAAAGTTTGCGATCATCACAGAAACGTCCGTTTTGGTAAATTGAATTGGTTACTTTGTTTCCTCAGGATAAACTACCTCTTGGCTGGTGGACTGTATCCAGTTGGCTTCCACCTGCTCAACGTTGGCCTCCACTGTGTTATTTCTGCGTTAATGATTGATGTGTTTTCAATATTAATCGGAGGCCTGTCTCACGACGGACGAGGGTCAAAAGTCAATATCTCTCCGAAAGCCTCGTTCCTCGCTGCGCTCTTCTTCGCCGCGCACCCGGTTCACACGGAAAGTGTAAGTAGTGCAGGAAGGTGTGATTCAGCAGGCCGTCTGTGCCCAGTAAACAATATCCCACTACATTGTTCTGCATCACAATGTTCACTGATGTTGCATGAAATATACATTACAAGGCCTGTGGAGAAGAAAGCTTTACGCAGCTGGTATGCCTCGCATAGGTGGGCTCTTCGGTCAGGCACGGCTATTAACAGCAACCCAACGCTTGTTCTGACCTGGCACGGATGCATCAGAGCATTGTAGAGGCTGCCGATGCTCCGGATCTGCTCTTTAATCAGGTTCAGAAAGACCGGCATTGGACCTGGAGGGGGTTAGGTTCAGAGAGACCACTGACTCGGGCCTACGGGATGTATCAAAGAAGGTGGCCCCCAGGACTCCAGCCAGGGCTGACCGCAGTTCTGTAATGAGTGCTGCCTCCTGCCTTCGCTTTTAATTTGGCCAGAAATACGGGCAATTTCAAAGACGAAAGGAAGGCGCGGGATGTTTTTATGCAGCTCATTTTTGTCTTTTTATTGTACGAGGAGGATTTAATTTGGTTCGGTGTAAATTGTGTAACTGCTATTCAAATAGATTTCGTGACTGTAACATGCTAGACGATGCATTGATTTTGGTGTTTTTTCGTTAGAGGTGGGTCACAATGATCGACCTGTTTTTGCCCCATCCTATTTTCTAGACAACGAAACAGTGTCCTTGAGCTCTCCAAAGTATTTAGTTGGAATCAATCTTGGAAATAATCTGTTGTGTTGGCTTTCTCTGTTGTAGGTGGCTGGCATTGTTGGCAGGGCAGATTTGTTGTGTGCCCTCTTTTTTCAGCTCTCTTTTCTAGTTTACTGTAAAGCATTTCAAGGTCAGTTGATAAACTAAAACATTATTTATTATGGCTCTATGTGAAATTTAATTTGCATTTTTTTACATTTGCAGTACAAATGACTTACTTTAGAATTTCTCTTTGTAGGTAGCGATAAAAAGTTCTCTGTGTCATGGATGATGGGTAGCATTCTTCTGTGTGCTGTAGCCATGCTCTGCAAGGAACAAGGCATCACGGTTTTGGTGAGTGAAAATGTGCTTGAACCTCAGAAAACAGATAATAAGCAGTATTTCAGTGTGTGACTGTGTGAAAACCATGAATAATGATTGTTTACCGAACACGTTTGCCATGGTTTGCACAAACAACATCGCCCCACATCACTGATAAAAGTGATAATTCACCCAAAAATAACTCACCCTCTTGTCATTTCAAACCTGTTTGACTTTATTCTGCAGAACACAAAAAAAAGATATTTTGAAGAATGTTGGTGACCGAACAACGGCGGTACCCATTTACTTCTTTTGAATTGACACAAAACCTATGCAATGCTATGTCAATGGGTACCGCTGTTTCTTGGTTACCAGCATTCTTCAAAATATCTTCTTTTGTGTTGTGCAGATGATGATGACAGAGTTTTCATTTTTGTGTGAACTATCGCTTTAAGCCAGAATTTACCTTGAACAAACGGATTGATATTTAGAAAGTGCGACAGGGTTTTACACTCTTGGAAATTGTAACATCAAACTGGTTTAGAAGAAACTATCATACAAATTACTGGTTACCTTTAACATCTTCTTTGGAACCAAAAATAAAAACTTTTGTAGAGTTGAGTTTTGTAGAGGTACTGCTGGTAAGTCAAATATAGTAATATTATAAAGATGCTAATTTTCTTTTCTGTCTAACTGATGTTTACTATACAGTAATTGCCTTTGATCATCCATAAAAGCCTCATTCATTTCCATCTCAGGGAGTGAATGCTGCTTATGATATTCTCATAGTCTGTAATCTGAACATCTGTGAGCTTGTTCAGCGGCTGCTATTCAGGAGAAAATCAGCTGACGTAAGTGTCTTTTGTTACTTTTGCCCTCTTCTATAAGTAAGCGATAAAATCTGTGGATTGATAATTATCTTCCTATTTCCATTCAGATTGGGGAGTTGGTGAGGAACGGTTTGCTTGTGAGGTTGGCTATTCTCTTTTTTGGAGGATCCTTTCTGTTATATGCAAGATGGAGGATCATGGGAACTGGGCCTCCTTCCTTCACTGAAGTGGATAACCCAGCATCCTTTGCTGAAAATGTCATCCTGAGGGTAAGCATACTGCTCGCTTGGGGATTTTCTACTCTTTGAGCCATAGTCTTTTTCTCATACTCTCTAAATAACCTTCTTTCTTTGATTGGCAGATTGTGAACTATAATTACTACTACTCGTTGAATGCCTGGCTGCTGCTGTGTCCCTGGTGGCTGTGTTTTGATTGGTCAATGGGCTGTGTGCCTCTGATTAAATCAGCCAGTGATTGGAGGATCGTCTGGCCTCTTGTGCTTTGGTGCTGTCTGTTAGGCTTGGTAAGCCAAGCTCTGTGCTCACTGGACAGCAGTAAAAGAAGGTAACAGAAGCAGTATCATAGTAAAACAACATATGCTTTGTGTAAACATAAATGAAGAGTGATGATTCGAAAAATGGCCAGTAGAGATTCCAAAAACACAATGCTGACATTGTTTCACGGTATTCAGCTTGAGGTGCATTAAAAGTTACATATATCTGCATTTTCATGCTAATGATAAGACTGTTGTTTAATATACTAAATCGGGGTTGAGCCTATACAAATGATGCTTCCTGTTATTTTAGGACTCTGACATTTGGCCTGGTACTGCTGGTAATTCCTTTTCTGCCAGCCAGTAATCTGTTCTTCAGGGTGGGCTTTGTGATAGCCGAGCGGGTGCTGTACCTCTCCTCCGCTGGGTACTGCCTCATTCTGGCCTACGCCGTGGGCTACTGTAGCTGCCGCTGGAGGAAACACAGGGTATGTGTCCTGTATTACACCAATTTCTCTATTTATCACCTCCTAATATTCACCATCAGACCATAATTCACTGTTACTAATGTTACGTTGAGTATGTGTGTGTTCACGTCTCGTGTAAATGTGTGTGTGGGCTGACCGCAGAGGCTGCTGAGAGCGGTCACGTTGATGCTGCTGTGTGTGAACGTGGCTCGCTCTGCACAGCGCAGTCAACAGTGGAGGTCTGAGCAGAGTCTCTTCACCAGCGCCCTGTCTGTCTGCCCTCTCAACGCCAAGGTGAGACTGCACGGCTATCCTGTGGAGAACACAACCACTAACTATAACTCACCAGCGTTTCATTGTTAAAATGCATTACAGTAACTACAGCCTAACCATCAACGCATACAGTGCCTATGAGTGAATAGCTGTGAGTTATATTTGTATAATCTGCATAGTGTTTATTATTTTATTATATTATTGAATAATAGATGGATTAGATGGATGAGTATTCTAATGTTTTCTTTTGTTGAACAGGTACATTACAATGTTGGCAAAAACCTTGCTGACAAAGGCAACCAGAGCGCTGCAGTCAAATACTACAAGGAAGCTGTGAGGTAAAAAAACATTTCATCATATTCTTTTTGCCAAAAATACTAAATTTAGTCTTTCAGCACTTTTAAACAGTGCAGCTTTATCATCTGTGATTTCAGGGTGCACTGTGGGAACTCTTTTTTTTCTGTCTCACATGGAATATACATTTACTCCAAAGCTCTTTTCCAAAATCCAAAAAGTGACTGGTTTGAAATGCTCTTCATAGGCAAAAGCTTCACGTGTATTACTCCTCACAAATATTATTTCTCAATACAGATTACACCCCAAGTATGTTCATGCTATGAACAATCTTGGTAACATATTAAAGGAAAGAAATGAGCTACATGAAGCTGAGGAGCTCCTGTCAGCTGCCGTTCATATCCAGTAAGGCATGAGGATTATTTGAAACACACGTAGCAGTATTTATTTACCTTTAATATAATAAGTAATTTGTAACCTTTGTTATATTTATTGATTCATATAGGCCTGATTTTGCTGCAGCTTGGATGAATTTAGGTATTGTGCAGAACAGTCTGAAGAAGTTTGATGAGGCTGAACTGAGCTATTGGAACGCAATTAAATTCAGGAAGAAATACCCAGACTGTTACTACAACTTGGGACGTCTGGTAAGCGACGTTTTTTCGATGCTATTTTTAATCCCACTGTTATTACACCTAAAACATGGTCGGAATATGAGAAAACATGTTGGGAGTCTATTTCACATTTTTTCATGGGCTATTCTGTGAACATTCATTCTGCCTGTGTAAGTACAAACCAACATGGGGCAATTTATTATTAATTATAGCACGAAATTGCCCATTCTGGTGTGTAATGACATGCTATTTTGTGTCTGTGAAATTCAGATGCTTCCTGTATTTCAAGTACTATGATTGATTTGAAATTATTTTTATTAAAGCTGTGGTCTAGCAGTTAGTGCACATACTACAGATGTTGAACCTTGCTGTTCAAATCTGGATTGTTTTTTGTTTTAAATGCCTCTTAAATACAATAATATACAATATGTTAAGTCTCAGGAAGTTTCGGGTTGTACAGATATGACAGATGTGACGGTTGGTGTTTGATGGTTTTGTATGATCTGTAGCTTTGTCCAAAGATATACCCATTGCCTGAAACACAGGACTAATGTTAAAGCACTGTTATGGGGCTACTTTGGCAACACTGGCATGTTTTGACTCTACTGGTTAGGGATGCAACGAAATGAAAATTCTTGGCCGAAGCCGAACATGATGTGAAACACTTGGCCGAAGGCCGAATAATACCGAACATGGTTTTTTGCATTTCTTCTATTTATTAAGCTATTTTTTTCACTATTGCACAAACTGAATAGTCAAAATGTGCTTTTTATAATTTGTCTTGCTTTTCAATAAAATACAATACAACTTAATATAAAATTGAGCAAAACAAAGTAAATTCAAACAAAAAACTGAGCCCTCTCCCTTCATGAATAGCCTATATTAATTAGGCCTATAACTGACTGCTAAACGAATGTAATGTAAGTTACTCTGTACCCCTACAACAAAACAGTTCATTAAAAACTGTCATTCCACATTAGGCCTATAAACTAAAAATACGAATAAACTAAAACTGTTGGATTATTATAGGCTACATTGCAAAATGATTTGAGAAAAAAAAACATCCAATGCAAGCAATTCTGACTGATGCTGACTGACAACCATTTCAGTTCACATCTCCCCCAAACTCCGCCCACAAAAGATGACTGTTCTCTCAGAAGGTACACTCGTGGCCAGGATGCACAGAACATACTTTGACAAGTTGTTTAGTACAGGGAACTGTGTGCATGCGACCACTGTATGATGTCAAAGGATGTCACGGGGGGACAGCCCGCTTCCGTCTGAAGTAAAGTTACCGACCGGTAAAGACGCTTTCATTTGGAAATTTACTTCCGTGCGGCAAGTCCCGTGCTGTGTCTTTCTCTGACACTTTAAAATGCTCCGCGCACATGCACACGCACACGCACTGCCAAAATGTTTGCGGCAGTAATAAAGCGCACGCATGTCTCTGTCTCTGTCTCTCTCTCTCTGCGCTGGTTGCTGCTTGATCGTATCACGAGTCATGTTCGGTAAAATTTATTTGGCCATTTCACATTTTCGGCCGAACATTTTCGGTGGCCGAACATTCGGTGCATCCCTGCTACTGGTGAGTAGTTTGTGACTGCAATTTGTTTCCTGTATCTCCAGTATGCAGACCTGAACCGCAGCATAGACGCGCTGAACGCCTGGAGGAACGCCACCATGCTGAAGCCCGACCACAGCCTGGCCTGGAACAACATGGTCATACTATTGGACAACACTGGTAAAAAACGTATTTCATTAGATCAAACAAAAACAGTAGATTAATAAATGCCGTCACTAACACAATTCATAAATATAATACATTTAGTGATTTAGTGGTTACGTTTCTATTCGTATTCTTGTGGATGTTATACAGTCTGGAATTCTTGATTCTGATTGGTCAATTATATGGTCAGTTTTATATAATGGTTGCTAATCTGTATGATGCTTGTCCCAAATAACAAATCTCCCACACAGCTGTGCTAAGTCTCTGGTAGCACTCCGCATTCTTCTTGAAGAAAACAATTTCAAATCAATATCTCATGTCCTTTATTTATTTGGTAAATAGCTGTATAAGTAAGATAATGTATAGATAATACTGCACGTTGGGGCCCTGGTCGGCCTGTTGGGGTTTATTTTGCAATGATAGCTGGCTGTACGTTATTCCTTTTGCATTTCAGTTTAGCCATTCAGTATAGATCTGTGTTCGTCCAGACAGGCGCAGTCATGTATGCATAAACTGAGCGAGTGTTCTCATTAAACGTGACCTTGACCCTGCCCTTGGGGGTAAACAGATGATCTTGGCCTCTTCCCAAATCTTCCGCCTTCTCATTTTTGTCTGGTGTCGCAAGTATAGCAGTGTGTGAGTGAGTGAGAGAGAGAGAGAGAGAGAGAGAGAGAGGTGTGAACTTCCACTCTGCAGATGCTGAGCGTCAGGTGCACACTGCCACATGGGGCCATGCTGCATAATTAGTTCACCCTTTACAACAATTAACTCCTGCATCCCATCCTCTCACCCCCTTATCTCTTCACAGACCTCACAGGGACGGGTAACTTAATATATATATTATATAATAATATTTTTAAATGCTGACCCTTGATTATTTTTTTGTGTGTGTTAAGAGCGAATTGCATAAGGAAAAATGTTTTTCCTTTGGTGATATTCAATATATTTCCAGCAATCTATCACAAATATATTGTGGATATATATTTGTTTAGGGTCTATTAAGGATTAGAGCTGTTTATTTAGGGCATTAAAATGTACGTAGATGCATACTTGCTTGTTTACTCATAATACAAAAAGTTTCCGTTCTGACGATATGTTACAGGATTAACAGAGGATGTCCTTTCTGGTAAATGCCGGCATAAGATCCCAACATGATTAGACCGGAAGAGCAAGAATCAGCAATGCTTGAAATTTATGTATTAAAAGCTTTGTGTGTTGTTTTAAAGCCACTCTTCCCTGCCGTGTGGAGAATGGTGCGATTCCCCGACAGAAGTCGTTTATTCAGAAACGTCTCCCAGGCAGGTTGGCCCTCCCTTGAGAGTCCTGGCACGGTCCATTTTCCCTGCCAAAAATAAATAAATAAAAACCTTCTCCCCCTGCGTGTTTCAAGCCCCACTCAATCCCAAAATTACACTTGAGAAAAATATTACCTACTATCGTTTTCCTGTAAAATTAAACCGATGGATTCGGGAAAGTGTGAAAATGTTGGGTTTCACCACATGTTTAGGTTTCAGCGGTGAAGAAAAATCCTCTGCAGCTCATGAATTTGATAAGGGTCAGCCGGTGAGAGTAGATTTGTGTGAGTCTGTGGTTACAGGGAGTTTTGACATCCCGATCAATAAGTCAGTAGCCCTTGTGTTGGCCTCTAATTAGGAAACTAAAAGAATCAGCCATGTGTGAAGGGGGAAAAACTACTCTGGAGAGCACTGCCACACCAGAGAAATCCACCCTGCACAGTCAACAAACATTTAGTGAATTATACTATATATGCTTGTTCTTTTGATGATCTATAGAACCAAAAGTTAAAATCATTTGGATTTTTTTTATATAACTCACCAGCTTAGTTTGTAACATTTCTCCCACCTGAGAGTAACGGGAGCTAATGGTGAGATGTGCTGACCACCAGGCCGTGGCTCCAGCATGTTCCACAGTTCTAAATCGCAACAATTTTTGATTGCATGCCCATTCAAAATGTGATACTGTAATTCTTGATGGTTGTTCAGGATGGTTGCTAGGGAATTGCTATGCAGTTGCTAAGGTGTCATGGATGGCTACTGTACAGTAGGTGTTACTCGCAGGCTCAAATAAAAAGTTCACCCCAAAGTCTCGATGAATCTCTCATCCCTAAATATATATTGACACCCTCCTTCAATATAATACTATGAAATGGTACTGTATTAAAAATAGTTTGCATTATAACCAGGGTGTGTACAGACATTTTCAGGATTTTCAAGGACTTTTCAAACACAACGTTTGGATTTTCAAGGACTACAATTGGACAGGGTTCATACAAGTTGCTTGAAGTACTTAAATTTGCCTTTTTAAATTCCAGTCCTGGAGTAAAAGTAGTTAAGTAAACCACAGTTTTATTTTTTCGTGTTTTTACAAATATTTGTGAATAATCAAAAAGATGAATGATTTAAGCACTTTTCAAGCACCTTTTCATCATTTCATTTATATTGCCTTCAATAATTTAAGCACGTTTCAAGTACCTCTTCATAAATATGGCGTTTTTCAAGGGTTTTCCACGACCTTAAAAGGCAAGTTCAAGAACTTCAAGCACTTTGTGTACGAACCTCTATTACTCCCTTTAGGCATTACTAAATTTACAAAAAAGCACATCCTGTCATACTTAATTTCTTAAGTAATAGGGATGCCTACTATTGCAAGCACCACAGACTACTTCACAGTTAATGCAATATTTCATGTTTGTTTTTTATTACAGGCAACCTGGCTCAGGCTGAGCTGATTGGAAAGGAAGCATTAAAGATATTGCCAAAAGATCACACCATCATGTTCTCTCTCGCTAATGTCCTTGGGAAACAGGAGAAATACAAGGTTACATTTGTTTCTTGCGCTACAATATACTTGTCAGTGTTTCTCATCCAGACACACATTTCAGAGACCTTTTCACATACACAGATCTATTACAGACAAAAAACAACACATGTTCTATTATTCACTCAGGAGTCCGAAGGATTCTTTCTCAGCGCTCTGAAGATCAACCCAAACGTTGCCAGTTGCCATGGCAATCTTGGTAAGTCTTCCAGGGATCCCACTGGCAATTCTGTATTGTCACAAAAACAGTTGTTCAGGTTCGACTTCTGCAATGTTACGCGATACAGGCATAAATCGGTATGTTTTGAATCAATAAACAAAGCAAAGAAGCTGTGATTCTTTTTCCATTCACACAAGACCATCACTGTGTTACTGTGAGGTGTGTTGATTTAAGTGACGAGACTCTTTGTGCCGTTGCAGCTGTTCTTTATCACCGTTGGGGAAAACTAGACTTAGCAAAGAAGCACTATGAACTGGCTCTTCTGCTGGACGCCAGCACTCCAGGAACCAAGGAGAACTACAACATGCTGAAGCGTAAACTGGAACAGAGGCACAGGACTGTTGGATAACACCGCTTTTGATAACTGCATGCCACAGATGTTATCTTTGTATGTTATCTACATAACTTAATTAAAATTGATCTTACTAATGTTCACCTTTGTCTTTAATGAACACACACAGATGACACGGTGGCACGGTAAGTCATCGCTCGATGACTTGACCAGCAAATTGGGCACTATTTTCTCTAATACATTAGAAGCTGTCGCACCTATGAAGTCAAAAAAGATTAATGAGAAAAACGCAGCACCATGGTACAATAGCACCACTCGCGCCCTTAAAAGAGAAACACGTAAACTGGAGCGCAAATGGAAACAAACCCAATTAGAGGTCTTTAAAATTGCGTGGAAAGAGAGTGCAAACTGTTATAAAAAGGCACTAAAAGCAGCAAAGGCCGAGCACCTCCGTAACCTCATAGAAACTAACAAAAACAATCCAAGGTTTTTATTTAGTACAGTTGCTAAACTAACAAATAAACAGACTTCACCTGACCTGGGTATTCCGCCGCACCTTGGTAGCAATGATTTCATGAACTTTTTTACAGAGAAAATCGAAAACATACGAGACAAAATAGTAAAATCTCAACCTCCAAGTCTGTCCTATAAATTAGTACCAACCATCGCCCCAAAAGAAAGGCTACAGTGTTTTTCACCTATAAAACAGGAAGATTTAATTAAACTTATTGCAACATCTAAACCTACAACTTGCTTATTAGACCCCATACCAACTAAATTATTAAAAGAGTTATTACCCGTTGCAATTGAGCCCATTTATAACATTATCAACTCGTCAATTAATCTAGGCCATGTCCCAGGAGCCTTTAAACTGGCCGTCATTAAGCCTCTTATCAAGAAACCAAACTTAGACCCCAATGAACTAGGAAACTATAGACCGATTTCAAATCTCCCTTTCCTGTCTAAAATACTAGAAAAAGTAGTGTCCACTCAGTTGTGCTCTTTCTTACAAAATAATGACATACACGAAAAATTCCAGTCAGGTTTTAGACCGCATCATAGTACTGAAACTGCACTCGTTAAAATTACAAACGACCTGCTCATAGCATCAGATAAAGGTAACATCTCACTCCTAGTCCTGCTCGACCTTAGTGCTGCGTTCGATACTGTAGACCATAAAATACTTCTAGATCGCTTACACAATTATACCGGTATTCAGGGACAGGCACTACAATGGTTCAGATCTTACTTATCAGACCGACATCAATTTGTCCATTTAAATGGGGAATCATCAAATCTAACGCAAGTAAATTATGGATTACCTCAGGGATCGGTTTTAGGACCCTTGCTATTCTCCATATACATGCTGCCCCTTGGAAACATTATTAGAAAACATGGAATTAGCTTCCACTGTTATGCAGATGATACTCAGCTATATATCTCATCAAGACCAGATGATTCCTTCCAGCTATCCAAATTGGCAGAGTGCATCGAAGATATAAAACATTGGATGACTTGTAATTTCCTTCTTTTAAATTCTAATAAAACAGAAATATTACTTATCGGACCAAAGACACGTGAGCAGAATATTTCGGATTATGACCTGCAAATTGAAGGCTGCACTGTTACTCCAACAAATACAGTTAAAGACCTTGGCGTTATATTAGACAGCAACCTGTCATTTAAAAATCACATCTCAAATGTCACAAAAACAGCCTTCTTCCACCTTAGAAATGTTGCCAAATTGCGAAATATTTTATGTGTGGCTGATGCAGAGAAGCTTATTCATGCATTTGTGACCTCAAGACTTGACTACTGTAATGCACTGCTTAGTGGTTGTCCTGCAGCATCAATAAACAAACTACAGTTAGTTCAGAATGCAGCTGCCAGAGTTCTAACCAGGTCCAGAAAATACGATCACATAACCCCAATGTTATCAACCCTTCACTGGTTACCCATTAAGTATCGTATTGACTTTAAAGTTCTTTTAATTACTTATAAAGCCTTAAACGGTTTAGCCCCTACCTACATAACAGAGCTTCTACCACACTACAACCCATCACGCTCTCTAAGATCTCAAAACTCCAGACTTTTGATAACACCTAGAATAACTAAATCCACCAAAGGGGGTAGAGCTTTCTCATACGTAGCACCTAAACTCTGGAATAGCCTCCCCGATACTATTCGAGGGTCAGACACACTCTCCCAATTTAAATCTAGATTAAAGACACATCTTTTCAGCCAAGCATTCACTAATACATAGCTAATGAACAGCAGCTACGCTAATTATTCTCTTTCTGTTTCTGCCCTCGCCTCGGGATGCCCATCCCGAGGTAGGGAGAGATTCCGCCAGGCCCAGATGAACGTCATATGCCCATCCACAACTAGAGATTACGCCAGCTACATCGGAAAATCCCGTGCCATCCTCCTGCGAGAGCCTGCGGACTGACTGACCATCCAGCTCCATCCAAGGCAATTCCATCACCACCCAAGAAAAAGGCGACCATCTGGCCGGCCCAGCTCAGACAATTCCATCCCCAGCCGAGAGCAAAGACGGACTACCTGTCACATAAATGCTAAATTTACAATACTTGGTATTTAATGCTAAACTTACATCACACGACAGCAGTTTGAAGTTATGGCTGCACTCAGTGACTTTGATTGGAGGTAGCTGGGTGGGTGTTGTGGGGAGTGGGGGGGCTTGTTGGTTGTGGTTCGGGGCGTTTCATTTGTTGGGACTGTGTGGATCTGGTCTGGTTGGTCTTGTTTTGTGGTCGATGTCGGACAACAGAGGAATAAAGTTAATTATGCCATTACTACTTTTCCCTGGTTGTTCCTCTGTTGTCTGTTGTTGATCGCGGAATGAGACCGGGTTGGACCTGCACGGTTTCGGCGGGTGGGGCTTCCTGGGTCGCGGCTCGTGGGCTCTCCCTGTTCTTCGTGGACGTTGCTCGGTGGCTTTGGTCGGGGTCACTGAGTGCAGCCATGACACGTCAGAGGAGATCTGGCCCTCCCGGCTGAGCCTGGTTTCTCCCGAGGTTTTTTTTTCTCCATTATTCAGCATTGGAGTTTGGGTTCCTCGCCACAGCAGAGCAGTGCAGTGTTGGCTTGCTCACCGGGAGACTGCATTTATTTATTTATTTATTTATTTATTTATTAGATATTATTTATTATAATGATCTTGCTTGGTCTATAAACACCATGCACTGTGCTGTGTTTTACCTTTCTGTGTTTTTCTTATTTGCTCCTGTAAAGCTGCTTTGGAACAATGCACATTGTGAAAAGCGCTATATAAATAAAATTGAATTGAATTGAATTGAATTAATAAAGGTTTAAGCGTCTCAAATGATTTTGTCACGTGTAATTGTAGTCTCAAGACATATGGAACGTATCCACCATCTTCACTTTCATCTTTGACCTCATGTTATGTCAGCTGGGCCTCTATTTATTAGTCTGTTACACTTTGTAATTGGAAAGTATGTTTTCGTTGGCCGTCCACCGAGTATGTATCCAACTATGGACATCTTAACAAATCACGTTTAAAAAAAGTTGAGTTACTATAAGTGAGACGCACCAGTATCTGACATTACAAGGCCAGCGGTTTCTGTTAGAGTGTTTGTTTACATACCTTTCACAGTATCCATCATATGTGTCTTCTGGAATGGATTGTGGCCTTTCGTTCCTTCAAAGTCTCTGTAGTTAATGTTGGAAAGAGTCAATGTTCTGATGTGCCTATGTCAGGGGCTGAAGGGTCACCCCAAGTAGGAAGTCAGCAGCCATGACTGCAAAGAAAACAGTGAAGTGCAGAATGAGGGCTTCAAAGGAGCTGGAACATAGTCCCTGGGGGCATCACGCACACGCTGGCTGTTCTTGAAAGTTAGTGGGCTGACCTCAAGACACAATTTCAGTCAACAAGTCATCTTGGTTGAAAGTGCATGGTGGTTGTATTTGTTCACCTGCTTCCTTCATCCGTCTGGAAATGTGAAGACCTGGATCGCACGTGTAGTGCTGGGATGACAGGGGTTATGGTTGTGGTGATACCGGCTTCACATCTAAATGACCAGTTATAATATATTGCTATCATAAAAACGCACTGGTTCAGTTATTATGCGAACGGTGCAGAGAGGCATTACAAGAATCTACTCGAAAGAAATGAGAAAAAACTGAGTTGTCTGTACATATAACATTTGCTCTGAATTCCTCTGAGCAGTTATGAGCATGTAGGTCTAGAGGTTTTGTAAGGGAGGATCAAAGCAGATGCTACCATGTGACAAATAGAAAAACTGCATACTTTAGTCTGACAAGAATCAACAACTGCAATACATGGTGTTAACTTAGTGTAATTAAATAATTCATGTGTTTGTACTGTCAAGGCAGAAACCATACATTTTATTTGGAAAAAGATGTGATTTTCAATTTAATGTTCTTATGGATAGTTTGTGTTTGCAGCACATTCTCAGAACACACATATTGAAATCTTTTCTCTAATAATGAACTTCGTTTTTAAACAGTTAAAAGTGTTTATCTTGGAGCTGGTTAAAAATATGATAAATTAGTTTTTGTTTAAAATAATGAAATCTACATGGTGTAAAAATAAAAGACAGAAATACGTAACTTTTGCATTTATATCGCCATCTCTGTTTGAAACGTAAATTGCAGGTTACTTTACGTGGGTTGTAGTGAAATGACGTCAAACTGACATTTCCCACTCCTACTGACAACTTATAAATCAATAGACCAATTTTTTGTTTGCAAACAGTGTGATGCGATTCTGTGGGCGGAGCCGAACTGGTGGCAGAAAGCATCTAAATTATCGTTCTTAACTAACGTAACATAATTTATTTTGCATTTGTGTGTGATGAACAGTATAGAAAACCTTACCTGAAATAAAATAAACACAGAGAAACGAGTATTCCGGATGATTTCTTCAGTCCTTACCTGTTCGTTTAATGGCTTGTTTAGCCTAAAATGTCATATTCAACGACGGTATTCCATAGGAAATAACACCATAATTTTTGCCATTCCTATTCTGACATTCACTAACACAAAAACACATTTTTGAAGGAACTGTATCCTACGTTTCATTCATTGCTGCTTTGTTTCCACTGTTTTTCTGCCACCAGTATGCGCGCGCAGCTGGCAGTGAGGTAACCGTGATGTCGACTCCAAATTGGTCTATAGCTTATCGTTGCAAATCAGGGAAATTTAAGTAGGTTACACACCTTACTGTTTTTATGTAGGCTACTTGCCAGATTTTAAAAAAGTTGCGATTTGTACCTATAAGGCAACCTTTTCATGTCTTCATTTGAGGTATCTATTTTGCAACAAATAATGGCCTAATAAGCGTATACACCGTCCCTGTTTTATTAACTAGCATAAACCGTATTGCTATTCTAGATTGAAGATGAAACATGTTCAGTTACAGTTCTCCCTACGGTTCAAAGCACCAACAATTAAACGTGGCGTTTCCACTCCAGCAATTCTAGGAATCGTCCGCGATTCTTTGTTTGAACCCTTGAGCCGGTGAAATTAATCTCGAGCAAAAACAAGAACACTTTTTACAGTCAGTGAACTGAGGTTTATTTAAGCTTCATCACTTTGGCCGGATCGTGCAGCTCTTTGTGGACGGTAGCCGCCAGGCTCCACAGTGTTTAGATGAACAAGCCCTGAATCACATTTTACAGCTCGCAGCTCCTGTGACAGACTGCTAATCAATCTGACAGGATGTTGTCAATGTTTCTCCTCTAAAATGCTCACTGGCTCACCCTCCAGTCCCTTAAACAAAACTAATAGGTTGTGATGTTGGCTCTACGATTTCGAGTCTAATTGATGTACATTTTGCAGATCTTACCAGAACTGTAGCCGCTGACATCCGGCACGGGACATCCGCTCTTCTGACACCGGGTCAGGATTCACGCGCACGCGTGATTATCAGACTGGCACTCATTAGGGAGCATCTTGCCTGTCGCCTTGCTTTGAGGAGCGCCATGAATTACAGCCATACCCTCCCCGGCATTTTAAAAAGGCATGTTGTCATACGATATGCCGCCACCAGCCTCGATGTCCACCTCTGCCTCGCAATATGATTAATCGTTCGCGATGGGCAAGTAGAGGCCACCGATGCCAGCTGTTGGTCTGGGTTTGTTAAATTAATATCATGGCCATATTCCGCCATCCCTGCCCTGTCATTCACAAGTCCTTGAGACATGAAACAAGTTTAGACATTTGTTCAGGTTTTTTTCATGATGTTATTGTATTTCCTTTATGTAATCTACGTTTCTGCATTAAATAAAGTACAATTAAATTGACTTGACAAATCATTTATATTTTTACCAAACCTTTTAAATGTTGACTTGACCAGTCATTTATATAACCTTTTAAATGTTTACATGACCTTACTTCATTAAATAATCACAACTGTTCAACATTTAAAATATTAAGTTGAAATGACTTACAAAGCCAATTTTTGTACTTAAAAATTTAAGGCAAAAATATATTAAGATTTTTATTAAAATAGTTTATTAGTAGTTTGTGTTAACTAATGTAGTAGTGTAGAAGAGACTGTTACTGCAGCCTATAGTTTTTCTAATTATTTTTCATTTTCTCTGTTTCACTTCATCTTATTTGGAAAAAATGGTGCACTGAGATGGAAATGTATTAACTGGCATCAGTTAATGTGCTCATTATTCATTTTTGGTGAGCATGAAAAATGATTTAAAGAGGTCTGAAATTGCAACTGTAAAGCCTGATTGCACCGAGCCAAACTTGTTCATTTTATCCTTTAGAGGTGCAGAAGGGTGTAAGCTGCTCTCTGGACAGGGTATACAGTAACAGCTGTGCTCCTCTCACAAGGGGGGCGGCCACTCGGCCGGGCTGCGGGCCACTCGGAACAGATGGAAAAATACATCAGAGCTCGCTCACTGTTATTAAAACACACAATATCCTCTGCTTTTTAGGGTTTATGGTGGCTGGGGGTTAGGAGGGCGGGTCGGTATTGAATGAAACGGGTGTCAGGTAATTTCTTATCATCTGGTTTTCCAGAAATCAGAGAAGGGGAAAAAACCTGAGACATTGTATTTGTTTGCATCAGTTTGCAACGGGCTTCTTGTGTTTCATTTTACCTCTCTCTTTCTCTCCCTGCGCCACCCCTCTTTAGCTCAGTGAGGGCAGCGAGAAGGAAACTGTGCCAGTGGCATATGGCCTGCCACTGCGCTAAACATCCATACTAAAGACAGGTCCATCAGTCACAGCTCTGGCCGTGTGAGAGGCGAGTATGGGTGCCTGATAGATGGTGTTTAGAGCTTACCTGCTGTTACGACATCACCACTGAAACACTGTGCTCCCCCCAAAAGCCCACGTCGACAGTGGAAACTGCAAAGCGTGAAATACCACGTCTGGAAGTGCCCACCGAGCCGGCCGAGTTACGACAAATAATAGATAAGCTATTTAAACCCTCAGTTAGGGACCCTGGGTCAGAGCCATACACACCAATTAATGCACAACATCTGCCACGGAGGGAACATATAAGGGCAAGCACGTGCGATTCTGGCAATTTAAGGCAAAATGTTTCCATTGCAAGATTGGACACCAAATTGGTTGGAAGATTGAGTCAAATTGGGCCATTCTTTGCAAAACCTTTCCTGTGTCTATGCCGAAAGGTTGGTCTTTGTTCTTCCGTGGGCCTGGTGTTTTTCTGCCAAATTTAACAGAAGGCTCTGAGGGTAAAGGGGGTCCAGCCCACCATTGCCTTCTGCTGCCGAGCAACAACGCAGCAAAGACAATTGCTTAGATCCCCGCTGTCTATGCCACAAAGTGAAAATCCTTTAATTAGACCTTTATATTTTACATCTGACATTTTTCATCAGAGTTGCTGGATTGTAAAGAAATGAGACTTTTAAGCTTTGAGGGGAATTTATTTTCAGCAGCATCCTAAAAACATCTGACCTGTTTTTTTAATTATAATATTCAGAATTACTTTACTTAGCAAAATTTAATAATTGAATATATAAAAAGCCCTTTAAGAAATTCTTTTATCATCAATAGAATAGAACAGTTAAATAAAAAGACTACTAGACTACACAGAGAATGAACAGAACACAATTCTGCAGTTCTATAATAGGCCACTGGGGGCGGTGGTGTCCAAGAAAATGAACCCCCTTGCAAAATCTCTCCTGTGTGGTATGAAAGGCACAAAATCTCTCTCGTTTGATATTGCACAAAAATTCTTATTACTCATTGATGCAGACAAATGTATAATTTTTGTGTGATTTCTAACAGAAAAAAATCATCTGAATATTAGGGAAGAATTTCAATTTTTCGATTTACAATTTTAAAGACAAAATAAGCAAAATTAAGTTAACTTTAGACTACTGGATATTATCATGAATGTATGACTATTTCAATGTATAACAAAATCTAAAACAAAACGAAAAATATAATAAAACTGAACCTCCTACTCTGACTCAAACATTCATCTATATCAGAGAGGAAGGATACAAGCAAAGGAAGTGTGTGATATAGTTAACACTATCTAAATAAATAAACTCACCAATGCCAAGGAGGCATTAGATTTATAAACATTTAAATGGGTCTAATTAATGCCTCACTCACTGTTTTCTTTTTACTAAAAAGGCTAATTATGCAGATGGATAACATCAAAGAAGGAGCATTTACATGGAAAATCAGAAAGCCTTTACTAAATGAGTATTCTTTCCATCTGTTGGGAGAATATTATAATTCTGTGCCCCTGCATGTTTGAAGATATAACATGAAATGATGCTTCTGAAATGAGCAAATGAATGATTCCGATTTGATCCCATAATGCTATTTTATATTACATAGCTGGGGAAAATGTGTTACATTGCTCATAATAATACATTTTTTAAAATAAAAATTAGCTTACAAAAGGAACAATACACAGGCATTGTCAATAACAAACATAAATGTTAAAAATCTTTCAGAAATTAAAGCAGTTTATGTTCAAATAATTTTATGTAAATGTGAATTTACTTAAATGTGCTCTGACATTTGTTCTTCAAACCCCTGTGAAAGATTTCCTTGTTTGTTTCTCTGTTCACTTCACTGGCTAATCTCTTCATTAATAAGTCATAATTACAGACATTAGATAACCACAACAGATTCTCCTCCAACTGAAGGCTAAGCATTGCTAGCCAAGCGCTTAACTACCTCATATCTGCCCCTGTTCCACCCAGTGGAATCCATAGATTGTAAATTAGGTCTGATAATATACTCCACGCTGCCTGGGCCCCTGCGTCAGAGCAGAGAGAGGCCACAGGGCACATCATCCTCTTGACTTTCCGCGCACCCTTTGTATTTTTTCACTCAACAAAGCGATCAAGTGGCATATCGCACATGACAGGATGTAAAATACATTCATTTGCATGAATTTAGAGATCGCTTTGACTTTGCTTTATGTGTGTGACTGACCGACGACTCCATAAAATTCACTTTAGCAGCAGGGGTTCAGAGACCTCGCTAAATACTGCACCAATACTCCTGTCAACAGCCTGTCAATCATCAGAGGGCAAGTGAGTTCTGTCATTCTATAGAATCTTAAAAGCACCTAAAAATTTAATTACTTTGATTTCAATATATGTTTGTGTGTGCACAAACATTTCAAATAAGTATGTAAAAGTAAGTATTAAACACCTAGATACACATAATAATGAGTCGTTTGATAGACAGACCTTTAAAACAGAAATGAGACAAATGAAGCGATTCTGTGTTAGAAGGGATGTAACCAGAATCAAAGATGTCTGTCTCACAATAAAAGAACAGATCAGTGTCACTCCTTCAGTTGTCTTCGTTTCACAGCCCATTAAATTATTAACAACAGAGGGAAAACACAAAGGTCCATAGAAAAAGAAAGAAGGGACATAACAATTAAATTGAGGGATTCTCAAAGACGTTGAGGGGCCGAGATACTTTAGTGCTGAATTTTCTGCTTAAAAAACTCTGATGAGATGCTGTTTTTATAGAGCATTAAGGACAGGGTAAAATAAAGATGATAGAAGAGATGAAAACAAGAGAATTGTGAGTACATAGAGGTATGAAAACACAAGAAGATTATATGGTTGTCTGGATGTACAGTATATAAAAAAATATTTTTTAATAAAATATTTTATAGACTTACAAACAGAACATCTCTCATTTGTTAGTCACTTTAAAAAAAGCGCCTGCTGAATAAATAAATATAAAATGTAAACATTTACCTTTCTATAGTGTAGCATAGAGTTATCAAATTAGTTGAGAAGTCTGGTTCCTATGCACATACAACAAATAGCAATTGTAAAAAAAAACATGATGAATTAAAATATGCTAGAAGTTTGTGAATTTTTATTCCAAATCATAACAAATCATGTCACATTTTTTTTCAATTCAATTTTAGACACATTAGGCATACATAATATAATTGTTAAAATTAGTTTTCATCTCTCTTTGAGGAGCACAGTTTTTTGTTTCAATGCTTTAAGTTGTTTCAGTGGCTCTGTGGGCCATTTTTCTGCCTACACTTTTAAGGACTCTCATAACTACAGTACCAAAGAAACAATATCTACCAGACCCCCCCCCCCCCCCATACACGCACAAATATATGTAAGCAGGCGGGGTTCGGTGTAGCCTATTGATGGGTAAAATGATGAAAACAATGTAACACTTCCCATCTTGGGGTGCAGGCAGAAAAAAGGAGGCCTCCCTACCCCTCGGCTCAGCTATATTTTAGAAGCTCAAAGGTGCTCTGCTCGCCTGGTAGCCCAGTCAGAAGCAAGCGAGCAGGGGCCAGAGGGCTCTTGTTTTCCCTGCATCTCCCAGCCTGATGGACACCACCACCACAGCGCCGAGCGTGAGAGAGGACGCCAGCGTTATCTTCTGGCACTTCCTGGGGCCTGTGCCGACTCAGCGTGGCGGCAGACTTACTCAACAACCGCACCTTTACACCACACTCGCTCACATGGAAACGCAGGCGTGCATCCGCAGAACCTGGACTGCTACTCTGGTCACCGACTGACGACTGCACTCCACAGTCATTTCAACACGACTGATGCTAATTAAAGTCTGCCCACAGCATGATTCACAGACCTGAGAACAAAACCCGACAGCAAAATATTATTCACTCTGTGTTGGTTCCTGCGTTTGGCCTTTCTAATTTGATTATTTTAGGTAAATACTCACCTTGCTGTCAAAACATTCATTTACAGGACATGTAAGGAAATGACGGACGTGTTATGAGCAGGTCTGGTGAAGTTTTGCAGAGAATCCAGAAGATGGCAACCTATCTCTGATTCACATGTCTGATCATTTGTTTATGTGTTTGTCAAAGCGTCAGTCTGTTTTTTATGGTTTATGTTGATACTGTGGAAAAAGATCAGGAATAATGTATGCAATTAATAATGTATGCAAATTATATTGCACAACATGTATTGTCATAGAAAAGTCCCTTTGGTCTACTTTTTGGAACAGGCCTGTGGGAACGGCATGATTTGACAGCTATTTTAGACAGAATTCAATCTCTACACAGGTGCTAGTGTTACATAAGCCTTAAAAATGTCTGAATAATATCCAGATCAACAAAGGTTTCAAAATGCTAGAGTAGGAAAAACAAAGCAAAAGTTCAATTGATCCACAGCTGGACACATACAGCACGATCACAGTGACTTCAATATTAGGCATGTAAATATTTTGGTATTTGGTAAATTTGTACCTATTTAGTAGATTACTTAATATTGATATAGACAAAAATCTTCCTGCATTTTTAGCATATTCAGTCACTGACATAAAGGGGATAGTTTACACTAAAATGAAAATTCTTTCATCAGTTAATCACCCTCATGTCATTCCAAAACTGTAGGACTTTCTTCTGCAGAACACAAAATAAGATATTTTAAAGAGCATAAGTAACCAAACAACATCAGACCCAATTGACTTTCATTGTGGACACAAAACCACGGAGTCATTTCTCAAAATATCTTCTTTTGTGTTCCACAGGTAAAAGAGTTCAGGTTTTAGTAGACACAAAGGTGAATAAATTATGACAAAAACTTCTCTTTAACAGGATAAGAATGTGTTGGATACCCCAAGAATTTTATGTTTCGGGATTACTGACCACATAAAAGCCACTCCCTTGTAAACTTGGACTACATTGATTGAACGAATGAATTGAGACTTCGACCAGCCACCTTCATTTTTTCACTAAACCATTTCCAAGCCAAACTCAATAGCTGTAATTGCAAAGAGATTGCAAGTGTGTATAATTACACTAGATTGGACCATTTATGGCATTCAGGTTCACGTCTAACTAACATATGCTGGTGTTGTGCGCACTCATGTGCACCTAGCTTTCAAAAATAGGCACAATAATGTATTTACGGCTGACAAAAGGAATGCTCTCTTCACGGTCTTCTTCCGAAGAAAAAAGACATGGAGGATCGAGGCAGAGATGGACGGTGGTTTTCTCCACACTACTGAAAAGCCACGTGTGAGCACAGACCAGTGGAAACCCAATGCCATGAGACGTGACCAAATTAGACTGAAGCTTTTCTCTGCTGGACTCTTTCTGCATCAAGACGCTCTGGATTAAAAGCACGCTGGAGATGCAGCTTGCCAGGAACGGAGTGCTAGAAGAAAAGCGGATCCCATTAAAATAACCTCAAGGAGGACATGATTGTGAAAAATGGGACTACCAGTTTAGACCACCCATGGTGGTCCAGACTGGTTTATGCTGGTGGACCAAAGTAAAACTGGCGAAGAATATGATTCCAACATCCATGAAAGCTCATCTCCATTCAGTAATTGAATGTGCTCATAACACGAAGAAAACATCATCAAGAGTGGCACATTACTCTCTGGAGACAAGAGACGACAACCGATGCCGTTCAGGATCAAAAACCTGATCACAAAACGACATTGTATGTCAGATCCAACAGTGTTAAATCATTTGTGTTCAGAAACATTTACCGAACTTTCGATTGATCAGTCATTCTCATTGGTGCTTTAACTTTTCCTGAGATAAAATGTGCTCATCAAAGCCAGAACACCTCGGGATCGCGGTACAAACATTATCTCCAGGGCATCTGTACGTGTTTGTGTCCACAGCTGAGAGCGCAGCGCGTCCCGGCCTGGTCCGTAAGTTCTGGCCTGCGCTGCCACCCCCGGAGTGTCATGTTTGATGCTCGTGGTTTGATCCATCATGTGGTTGGCAGGCTGGCTGACAAACAGACCCGTCCCGTGGGAGAACGTGTGTGTATATATGTATGTGTGTGTGTGTGTAGGCTCTCCAACAGCTGGGTGGAGGAGCTGAAGAGTGGTGGAGCTTGCAGATGTGAATCTGGAAGCGACAGAAGGTATCGTCGTACACATATTTGTTTTTTTACCTCTCCTGGAGGAAAAGGAGGCCCTTGATCTGGAGCGGAGCAAAACAGTTAGCTTTTGTTTCAAGAGATGAAAACCACTGTCGCTGTGAGGAGGGGTCAGCAAATGAAAGAAGGAGAAGGGGGGGTTTGAAGTCAGGAAACTGAATGTGAAGTTTGGGTGGTCACTCGCAGCCTGCCATGACCCTTGACCTGGTATACACATGATCAAGGGTGGAAAAGCCAGAGACTCGAAATGCTGTTACACAACTAGAAGTTAGCATGAAAGCCACTGCATCAGATGTAGCAAAAGGATTTCACACCTTGTCTATTGATTTCTTGTTTTTATCCCTGCTTTCTAGCTTCTCTCTTTTGGTACGTGACCAGTGAAAAGAGAAGTTGACTTGTACTGTAAGAGGGAAACTGAGATGCTGAACATTCTCCTAGTCTTTGCTATTTTGCATATGAAACAGTGTTTCGTATGATTTTGAAATCCTTCACGAAGGTTGTGGGACCAGAAGCAGTATTCAGTTACTAAAGCAAATCTTTCTCTTCTAGTTATACAGTATACTGCATTTTGGTGAAGCACCAATCGTCTACATACAGTCGTGGAAAAAATTAAGAGACCATTCTAAATTTTCATTTAATCAGCATTTCTAGATGCATTGTGGCCATTTCAATCCTGTGTCTGTTGAATTTGAACAAAATCATCCAACAGCAATGTGAAAGACTCACAGCATGACAAGACACAGGAAAACCGTGATAAAAAAAATATTTTTCTGAAAACATGTCTACACATATTACTGTTGTAAAAAAGTGAAAAACTTATTGTCTTTGCAGTATTTGAGGTCTGAAAAAATACAGCATCTTTTCTGTATTTTCACCTGTTTCTCCAGTTTTAATTTTCTCCAAATAAATGCAAATAGAAACAATGTTTTATTTGGGAGAAATATTGTTAATAGGTCACAGAATGAAATAAAAATGATGATTTTACCAAAACACATACCTAGAAGTAGTACATTTAGAAAAACTGAAAACAATTTTGAAATGGCCTCTTAATTATTTCCGCGGTGTACATAAATAAATCTTGTGCTGGATTATAGATGATTCTTTTTATTACATGCATATGTAAAATTTCCAAAGAGGACACTTCATAAAATATTTAATTTACATAAAATACTCAAACAACTGCATAACGTCGTCAAATCCCCCTGGTGTCTTTTGCAATAAGAATGATTTACTAAAGAAATGCAAATCAGATCCGGTTATGAATGGTATTTCGGAGGATGCAGCAAACTACAGTAGTATAATCTGATATACTTTAGGACAGTACAGCATCACTCCAACTCTACAATCTAGGAAGCTGAACTGGGTCTTTCATCAACTGATGAAAAACAGCTCCCATGATCAATAGATAATGTATACAAATATCTCTTTTAATTAAAAAGCTGTTAATTGTGCCAGGCATATAGTGCAGCGGGTTGTGAATCTATAATGAACCTAATATACATAGAATTAAGGCATGTCTGCACTGAAAAGAATCACAATGACTTCATTTAAATACGCAGCTTTTCATAATTTTTTGGATTTTTGGATTCAAAGCATAAATATTATGTATAGAAATACAGTGTATAAAAAAACATGTAGTGACTTTGGCCAGCTGTGGGATTTGTTTACAGCCTTACAAAATGTAGTTTGGCAGTATAGTGATAGTATGAAAGTGACATTATAAAAAATACAGCATATACTGTATATCAAGGTACCGATGTACGATCATCTTCATGGCACTTCAAGCTCTTTTCATTTCTTAAAGGGATAGTTCACCCAAAAATAAAAATTCCATCATTTATTCACCGTCATATCACTCAGACCTCTATATGACTCTTTTTTTAGTGGAACACAAGTCGTCGTCTTAGTGATTCTATACAACAGAAGTCAAGGGCTATAGTGTTATTGGTTACCAACGTTTCTTTAAAATCTTCTTTTGTGTTCTGTAGAAAGAAAGAAATTCATACAGGTTTGGATTTTTTTTTTGACTGAACTAGCCCTTTAACTTTCACACATACACCCTAGCACTTTTCAAGCATGCCGTATATTCTGTGATTACACGTGCCCACAAGTGCTTCTGTTAAAAATGTGCACACCAGCAGCCGGAGCGGTGGCAGCCCGTTAGCATTCTGCCTTGACGACTCCATCAGTCCAGTCTCAAGGTAGCTGTCAATCAGAATGCATCATTTAATTCACCAGTACTCCAAGGACTTTTCCTCCTGCAAAGCCCATGACAGCACAGCTACGGCTCTATTCGCTGATGTGCACAGTTGTATTTGCAACGTTGTGATAATTAGAGCGAGCGAGAAAGAGAGACAATGGGTGAAGGCAGAAAAAAAGCAACAAGTCTGAAGACGGTTCGACAGCGGCTTTCCATGCTCTTCGAAGGGACCTGAATTCATTCGCAGCTCGCTCTAATTAGATTAATGGTGTTGTGGCATACAAAGCGGGCCCACTTCACATTAGATGGCATACGAATTAAGACAAACACTTATTTCAGTTCCAGGCAGAGAAAAGCAGTGGCCAGGATAGTTAGCGTAGGCCTTCATGGTGCAATGAGATGTTAATTGTCGGCCATTACCTCTAAACTGCTTGCTTGTTGTATTAATCACGGTGCTAATTGATGCAGAGATAGAAATGTAGCCACGGGCAAGAACGTGGAGGAGAGAGAGTTGCAGATAGTATATTTATCGAGTGAACCATATGGAGATGGCGTGGCTTTGAAAAGCCCTCAACAAATTCTGCGCCGGTGAAGTATTAATTTTTTTTTTAACATTTTTTTTTAATTTAAGAGAAAGACACTTCAAAAGATTGGTGAAGCATGAATACCAGATGCAGTGTGTATGTGTGTGTGTATGTGCACAATAGTTAACATGCAGTAGTTGTTTACAACAGAGAAATGAAAGAAACAAAAAGCAGTCTGTGGTTATCATATAACATTCTTCACAAAATTTAATCAAAGACATTTAATTGCAGCAGTAACAGCAGTTGTCATGGGTGTGATATGTCATATTTCATCTCAAACTATTTCAAATAAAAAATTTCTAAACGTTGTACACTTAGACTGCAAATTAATTGCTAAACAACATGAAATATATTATCACTGCACAGTACATGTCTCATTTCAGGGCTATTCAAATTGCAAGCAACCTTTCATGCATGAACTATGATAACCTCATTGAGGAGTTTGATGTTTTTTGGGTGTTTTGTATTTACCTTTAGGGAACATGTAAAATGAGATTTGAACCTTCTTTACACCTATTTAAAAAATCAGATGTCCACAGTATGCAGTTAGTTTTTGTTGTAATACTTTAGTTGTCTACTGTAGTGATCTCTTTGAATGAAAGGGGAAAAAATCAAAATATGATATAAAAAACTTACAATGGTCACCAGACAAGGTTCACATGGTCCACAATGAAAATCTGGCACTCCAATGTAATATAAACCTGCAAAAAAAGAAGTTGTAGAATTTTGAGAAATGTAAAAAAAGCATTAAATTAAATAAGAATTGTTGAAGGTAAACAAGAGCTCACAATAAGCCATAAAATCATAACTTTAGCAAGCTGTTGCAAGATGTACACGTACAAGAGAACAGAGGCAGATTTGTCAGTGGAACAGAGGGGACACCAGCGGTTCCCCCACATTTGGGACGTGGGATCCAGCACCTCTGTGACTCCCTCCTGTCCTCCTGTATTCACTAAAAGCTTGAATGAAGACATTTTCTAGAGAAATACTAAACATCTATAAAGAAAAGAGGCAATATTAATCATGGAAAAACATTAATGTTGGGCAAAGTTGAAATCTATACAGTAAAAGGTCTTACTGGACATTGGACTTCAGATAATTAAAAAGAAGCAATTCAGCAAGTCTGACCCGGTCAGCACGCTCGTATTTCGTTTTCTACGATTCTAAAAATTTTCAAGTGGGCTATCTAAAACATTGCTGCCTCATACTTCGGTGAAAGTGAGAAATAAAGCGTACTGGTGTGTCATAATCAATTTAAAGCACACTGTAAAAAGAATACTGTGAAATTTACAGCAACTTGCTGGCAGCAATTGGCAAGTATGTTGCTGTAAAACATTCCACAGTATGCTGACTGTAAGTTTAATAACAGTAACTATTAAATACTGTAATTCTTTATTACAGTAATAATCACAGTTCTGTAATTGCAATTAGAGTATTAGAAAGCTGTGTTCTTTATCACAGCAATTATTACACTAGTGTAACATGCATTACTGCATTCATTTTTGTGTACTGTGAAATAAAGACACCACTTTTACCACAAAAATGACATTTATTGACTTACAACATTTCAAAACAATGCTTAAAGGCATAAAAATAGATTGTAAACACGTAAACATTTTTTTATTTTGTAAAATTAAAATTAGAAATGTATAAAACACAATCATTTTAAAATGATATAATACATATAAACTACATTGTAAGATCTATACAATATATAATTGAAAAAAAACATTATTTGTAACTGACTTTGGTCCTGTATGTTTTTCCTGAACTGGAGTCATCCTCCTGGACTGAAGTCTTCTTCCTTGCAGTAAAAGACAAAAGACATATGACTCATCTGGCTTATTACACAGACTACCAGTATTTAACTGTTTTTACACCACAACTCAATAATGTTATAAGATTTATGGTACCACTTTAGTATAAGGACCAATTCTCACTATCAACTAGTTGCATATTAGCATGCCTATTATTAGCATATTGGCTGTTTATAAGCACTTATAAAGCACATATTCTGCATGACCATATTCTACATCCCTAATCCTACCCAATACCTAAACCTAACAACTACCTTACTAACTATTATTAAGCAACAAATTAAGAGTTAACTAAGCAAAAGTCATAGTTAATAGTTTACTAAAACCGAGAACTGCGACCTTAAAATATAAACTGTGACCGATTAATGTAATTTTAAATGCATGTGTATACATTATGAAAAGATAAAAGATAAAGACAAAAACAAAGTTTAAGGCTGATGCTGTCTTTGAACTGCGTTAGAGGAGCATATCACATGTAATAAATATAAGAAACAGGCACTCTTTACAGTGGACTGAAATATTAAAAACATCATCTTAATATTACTGTTGATATTTTAATCATGATTATTGTCAAATAATAGAATATGTTAAAAATGTTTAGCATGCCATTTTTACAGTTCATTCTTATTAACTATAAAGACAATAGTTCATGCGTGATATTTCTGTTTTTGCATTAATACTTCTTCTTTTAGTAGCATAAAACGTTTTTTTTTTCAAACTGGGAATAAACAAAACTTAAAAACTCATAACTGAAAAAGTAAATGGCTGCAGTTATAATCTCGTGTTACAATGAATGAAGTTGACTGCATTAAACTTCCATTATAATACATGAATCTGACTTGCATCGTATCTGCAACCTGTTGTTTTTATAAGCAAGCGGTGACTCATCTAAACTTCTGATTGGCTATTACGTTCATGCGCCGAGACTAGGACAGGTTCTCACCGCTGTAAATAACACATGTAAAAGAAATATGCACAGTGATCAGATTAATAAGACACGTTATTCACATTTAATTTTAATCGTAACAGTTTTAACACTTTTAGGTGTATTATTCAAGGGCATTTTTTGGCATTTTATGTTGAATTTTAAGGGCATTTTTTGCACAAAGCCCCCGTTATTCTCAGACATTGCTGCAGCTTGCCCTGCAATGGATCTTATAAAGAATATGAAATGTCTAACCATTAAAATTCTTTAAAAGTCTTACCTGTTATTGCGTTTTCTTTCAGCTCAGCACAATTCAGTAACTTGTCGGTTTCCTTCACATGGCTAACTTACGCACAAACACGCACATAATATACACACGGAGACAATTCCGGGTTATTTTTTATCCAGCAGCATTACTCCTTCGACCAACTGAAGATGTTATCAATCAAATCTTGCCAAATGAGAAAACATATAATTATATGCGCAAAGCGTTTATTTTTGTAGTAGCCTAATATGCACACGCTAGCATACCAGCTAAGCTCCCTGGCCTGTTGTTCTGTTGCTCTCTCCCAGCAGCCAGAGCACTCGTAAAGATACCAACGCACAGACAACTTGACAAGAGGAAACTGCGCTAAATGAACAATTATGGAAACAAATAATATATGTGGAGTCTCTTCAGATTTGTACTGATAAAAAATCCGTTAAAAATTACTGTATAATGATTCACAGGATAAATATGTTTACTGTAAATTACACAATTCCGGTTTATTTTTTTATCCAGCAGCATGAATCCTTTGCCAAACTGAAGATGTTATCAATAAAATCTTGCCAGGTAAAAAATATCATTATGAGCAAAACGTTTATTTTTGTAATAATATGCACAGGCTATCATACCAGCTCATGTCTGTGTTGTTCTCTCGCTATCTCTCCCAGTGCACTCATATACAACGCACTGATAACCTGACAAGAGCAAACTGCGCTAAATAAACAATAATAGCAACAAATAATGATAGTTGAATGCTGTGGTCAAGATTTTGAAGAATCTGTGGAGTCTCTTCAGATTTGTACTGACAAAAAAATCAGTTAAAAATGACTGTATGATGATTCACAGCATAAACATATTTACTGTAGAATTGTCCCGCCACCAAAATTTCCCCAATATGCTTTGCAGATCTACAGCAACCTGCTGTATACAGGTTCTACAGTAAGGATTTGACCATTTTACAGTAATAATGCTGTAAAAACTACAGAAATTTGTTACCGTGCAACCAAAAGTTTCACGGCTAATCCTGGACACGAGAACTAAAGCGTGTTCACCAGGCCTTGTTTTTAAAGCAACCTGATACAAGCTGAGGCTAAACACCATGAAAACACACAAAGTCTTACACATTTAACCCACCAAGTCCAGTACACTTAATAAAATCCTATTTTTCTACGTCAGGATAGATCCTCTAAGGCATTTCTCTTAAACAAAATAAATGAGATTAAAATACATTCACTAGAAAAAAACAGCACATCCACAGTGTCACTGTTAAGCTACACAGATGTCTGGAGTTTCCTGGACCAGTCTACAATATGTCTTTTTGTCCCCATCAAATCACCCTGAATCCACTGCTGTTAATGATAATAATAGTCTTGGGTATCCATTGATTTGCTGTGGCCCCTTATTGTGAGCTAACGCCAGAAGACACTCATCTCTCCCTTTAATTAGGCCCTGGACCGGTTTCTTTTTGATGTAGTTACTCGGTGGATATAGGCAGCTATCCACCAGCTAATGCATTTGTTAGAGCCCTTGGCTTTGGCCTTACAAAAGACAGGTTTTAACAACTTATCTGGAAAGAAACTCAAAGTTCTCAAAGGTGCTTTACAGAGCTTTTCCTCATTATCCACTTTGTAAAGTCATGAAAAAAAATAAACATGTTCTTTCTTCGGTTAATCTCCAGGTGAGAATATATGAAGTGTTGTTTTAGCTTCTGCTTAACACTGATAATAGCAAAAGGAAACAAAACAGATACAGTGATTGCCAAAAAAGAAATTATACCAAATTACAAAGACTAAAAAGAAGGTAGAGCCATCCACCAAAAGAGAGAAAAACGTGCGGCCAGCATGCAGTGTCTTCATGAGTTCCTAGTCCTTTTTTTCTTTATCCACAGGAGTCTAATTACCTAAGCACTGCTGCCCGCTTTCAATCAGAGTTAGCGAAAATGACACACTTCTTTGTTCCTTTCTCGTATCACACATGATACACTGTCATTCGTCCTGCCATCCAGCCTGGAGTAGAATCTTTCCCAGGCTGCCATCTGTCTCCGGCGTGGCCCACTCTGCTGTGGGAGATGGCGCAGAGGGGCTACCATAATTCTCCTCTGTCATGGTGGCTGCACATATTTCATGCTTGCTCCTGGGTTTCTTTATGCCAACCATTAGCAGCTTTGAGGACTTCGGGTCAGCTTAATAATCATTTAAAGGTTTGTTAGGCACTGACCCTGCAAAACGGCCCCCCAGATTGAAAAGTTATTCACCATGTCCTTCATCAAGTGAATCTTCACAGCGCCTTTGTTCTCAAAAAATAGAACTTTTCATCAGCCAATCACCAGCCGGCGTTTTTTTAAAGATGCTGTCAGTTGTGGCGTTTTTTTAAAGATGCTGTCAGTTGTGGGATGCTCAAAACGAAATTGAACTCGTTAAGATTGACGTATAATGACCTAAACAGTGTACAAAGTACATTAAACTTAAATAAATAAATTATACATTTAAGTCACTAATTCTGTCTTGCAAAAGCTATAGGGAACCTCAGAGATGACGTATTTTTGTATGCAAACCCCGGAAGCGAGTTAGCATTTTAGGACTTCCTGTTCCATCGCTCCAAAGTCTATGGGTTTTGAATGGGTTTTTGGTAAATCGCCCAAAATAAGGTCTGTGGTAAACAAAACCTCTAAATATTTTCACGTTCATTCTATGACATAAAACACACAACTAATAACCCGCTTGTGATTTTTTAAAGCCTTATTGTATCTTAAAAACGGCGGTTGCTAACAAGTTGCTAAATGCGACTACTTACTTTGGCGGGGTTAGACGTCATCGCGCATATAAAGCTACATATATTGCAACAAAAAAAAGTAATTACTTACCAGGGAACACATTTTTAATAAAGTTCGAAAGAGTTGTCGGAGGCTCGGTGGTGGTATCGAGTGACCCTAAATGTAGTCTGTTTATAGCATCTTGTTAGCTTTTTACTTCTGCCGATTGTATTTCGGCTTCAAAAGTTACAAATGTTGTGTTAAATTGTAAAGATTATATTTCAAGACAAAACATGTAAACACCATAAACCTTTATTAATCACAGAGCATATTCTTTTGCGATTTTACAAAAGTCTATGGGAAAAATGCATAGGCTTTTGGTCGAGGGAAAAAGCGTGGCACTTACTTCTGGGTTAGCCTACAAAATACGTCATCTCTGGGCCTCTCCATTAGTTCATTTTAGTGGAGTAGCCTACTGCACATATTCAACGTGCTTCATATGATCTGTGGTTGAGTGACACTGTCCATCACTGTTACTTGGTACACGTCAGGACAGATTAGCATTAACACATGTGTTTTCAATTTCCAAATGTTGTTTAAGTGATCAGTTTACACCTGTATTTCCCACTGTCCACCTGTGATTGGATCACAAGAGACAGATCTTAATATCACTGCGGTTAAAAGTCAATTTCAATGTGGGATGAACTATGATTAGGGTTTCAACAAAAGCTCACTCAGTTGGACTCTAAACACATTATTGAAAACATCATGCTTATATTTATTTAGTGATAGTTCACCCAAAAATGATATTTTTTACTAACCCCTTTTGTCATTTTAAACCTGTATGACTTTCTTTCTTATGTAGAGCACAAAATAATATATTTTGAATGTACAAGTCTATTGTATAGAGTCAATGGGTACCGCCATTGTTCAGTTACCAACATTCTTCAAAATATCTTCTTTTTGTGTTTTTCTGCAGAAGGAAGCCGTACAGGTTTGATCTGACAAGAGGGTGAGTAAATGTCGACAGAATTTTCATCTTTGGGTAAACTGCCCTTTTAACTCTTATACGCTTAAACAAAATCCCAAGATCACATATTTTACAATCAACTGATTCTGAGAAATGCCTACCAGGGGGTGGCAGCATGTGATCCATGTTAGACGACTCTGTTTGCGTGCATGCGAGCGGGAGAAAGTCACCGTCTTATGATTTCCTATCATAACTCATTAAATGCAAGGAAGGGTGAGAGTTCAGACCTCATCCTCATTACATGGACCTCCTGACCTTTAGCATGTTGCCCATCACTCTTGGACATTGCATCATCTTTCCCTGCTACCGTGTTATTTTATATTTGGCTGGTCGGATACCCCTCGCACAATCAGGAGAAGCCTAGGAATTTCCATCATAAAACCAATCAGGGAAAACGTAAATCACAGATTTTTGGGGGGCACTTGAAGGTCTGGGAAGTGCACATTTCCCCAAAATACTTCACAGGAAGTCCAATATTCTCATTCTGAACCCAGGTCACATGGTGTCATGACCTTGGGAGGGCTATTGTACACATGCAACCATGGCAACCAAGGCATACAAATACAGCAAAAGAGTAACATAGGTCAAGTAAAAAAAAATAAAAGTTAGATAATTCAAGCAACAAACACAAAGATTATGAGTTAAATTGTGTGCTAAACTGAATGGAGACATAGATCAATCTCAATTTTAAAATGTTAAAAAACATAGCTAAATTATTAATCATTATTAATCAACAGCCAGATTGTTAACCATAATTAACCAATGCCATTTAAAACATCAAATAATATTATTGAATTTAATCTGATTTCATTAAATTTTTCATCTTGAAATAATCTTGTAAAACCAAGTGAACAGGATCCTATAAACATTACAGAATCAGATTGACAGGCAAGCTGCTGGAAAGCTGAACAAGTGACACAACAAAAGCAACAGTAGGGTTGACAGGACTCAGTGTCCCATTCTTCACCCAATCTAAGATATCTAACACCTCTGACTACGGCCGGCTCTTGTATTCTTCCTACTTGGCAGCTGGGCTTGGTGCCATTGTAGTATCAGGCTGAGAGAGGTAAACATGTCACAACACTGGCTTCAAGAAACAGCATTTTGGCTTTTCTATTTGGAACTCATGGACGTGATCACAGCAGGCTGATTAGAACAAGAGGGGTGGGATAGAGAGCACCGGCCAGGGTGTGCTATAATATTATGCCATTTATCCAAAGGGATTTACAGTACACTAATGGCAGGGTCAGTCTTTCTAAAACAACCTGTGGGAAACCCAAAATCGACCAAACTACATTCAGTGCCTCAACTATTTAGACACACTTCAGTCTCATTTATAAAAGTTGTTGATCATATAAGGGCGGTTTTCTGGACAGGGATTATCTGAAAACCGGGACTAGGTTTAGATTAAATTGGCATACTTAAATCGTTTTTTAAAAACTTCTAACATTTAAGTAAGTCTGGGACTAGGTTTAAGACCTGTACGGGAAACCCAGCCCATAGTGATTAGTACTCTGCATTGTGCCCGCTGGAACCTCGTTTCGGAAAAAAAAATACAACAAATAACAAATTAATTTTAAATAATATATGAACTGCTTTATAGTAAGAAACATGTTTAAAATAAATGCCACCTGGTTAGATTTAGAATTTGTTAAATGCAATATTTAAAATATGACAAATTCTTTTTGGTCCAAAGTTTATCATTATTTAGATATGCATTTTGACATAAACAGTATCATATAAATAGCTTTATAAAACGGTCAGTTCTGGTCCTTGATTCTGATTGGCTGAGCGGAGTTCTAAGCCGTTATAAAATACCTCAATATATAACGGCTGACCGCACCACATAGCCTCAATATCATTTCATTTACTTTATTTTATGAAACCTTGCTAAGCATATGGAATAACCGTTTTATAAAACTCCGCTTCGCGTCATGCCACAACGCCCTTAGCTGTTATAAAATGCACTGTAACCCACTGCTTCTTGGGGCTTATTGCTTTATTATACCATGGTCTTTTTGAATACTCGATTCTGATTGGCTGGAAGGTGTGCATTAAAACCCTTTAACGCACAGGTAGCTCCAGTAAATTTGATTACATTTGAAATTTAACTGACAAAATCACTGTAATTTTCACCTGTTTGATCTAAAATTTCACCGTAAACATCAATAAAAGATTCAACTTGGCAAATGACCATGGTATAAGCGGAATAATCCACAGCTAGCCGTGCGTTAAAGGATTTTAATGCACTTCGCAGAGTCCGCTTTGCATCGGGTAGTTCTTGGCCTCCACGTCGTGCATTAAAACCCTTTAACGCACGGCTAGCTGTGGATTATCCCTTACTTAGTACAGTGATTATGCTTATAACATTGAAAAGTTAAATACCTAAGTTAAAAAACAAAACTATTATTTTGCAAATAGTTTGTTGCCTGTGTGTTCTTTTATCTTATTCTATATGCTCTTTAAACATATTTTTCATTCTCTCTTAATTTTTTTCATCAATACATGACACAGTATCACAAGTAGGTTTTTGATGCCTTCTGTTCCAGTTTGAGAGGGCTAACAGCCATGGAGGCCATGCCAAATGTGCCTAGAAATAACGCCGGGCCTCCCTACTGTCACCGAGATTGCCCACCTAGGTGCCTGGCACACACCGTGGCGCACGCTAAAACCCTGGCGGATTACACTCATGTGCCATATTTCATAATGCAACGCTGACTTCCAACTTTCCTCCACTATCTGCCCTCATTGTCCCAGCCGGCTGCTGCGAATAATTGCTCAGGCTACCTCTGCGGCCCATCTCACCCGTGTGTATATCCGAAACATGAGTCATAAATAACACTGACACAAAGCGTTACTACATAAACATTCAGTGAATGGCGGGCCCTGCGCGCCACACACCTCCTCCACTCTCCTGTTCCCCTGTAATCAGAGCAGTGAGGTAATGAATGTGGAAGATAACCCCTCTATTGGGCGAAAGGGGAGATAAAGTCGAAAGTGATTAAGGGGAGGCGGGCAGTGAAGAGGAGGGGGGTGGTTAGACACTGCTATGGGGTCCTGACAAAAGGTGCAGGTGTAGCAGCACAACCTGGACAGAAGCTTGTCTGACAGGTGACCACAAAACTACAGAACAAGCAGGTAATTACACCACCAAGGTAATTTACTAGACTAAGTGCCACTTTTGTCTCCCTGTTGGTGCGACTGTGTGCAATTATGCGCAGAGGACTAACAATGGAACATGTGTGTCATTCACGAGGTGGGCTGAACCCGGCCAGAGACCACCAAAGACACACAAACCACAATGACCATGGACATAAAGAGTGACAGCCATAAACAAATGCCGAAATGAATGGTAAGTGACTCCTTAACAGTATTTTGATGTCTTTAATAACAACCATTTTAAAATAAGGACAACAGGGGAAGCTACATCTGTTATTGGCTAAAGATGATTGACACTTCAGACAACTGCATTGACCGAATGCATCTCACATAATTTTGACTTGAAGTGAGATATGTGGACACTGATTATTTCATTATTGGTTATACATTATGTTTGGGCTTCAGCCCCAAAACAAGTAAAATCATCATATATTAATCCATAAAAGATGAAAAAGAAAAGATATTAAATGTACAGTACTGTATGTATAAAATGTGTAAAATCACATAATACTGTAAAGTGCATGCCAATATACAATTAGTTATGTACATATACTAACAAACAGATTTTAAATAGTTTATTAACTAAAAAAAGTTAGAACTTTATTACAGAATTAGCACATGCTTATGAAATATTATTTACAGATTGAAACACTAGCAGATCAGGTCAAAGATAGACTACGTAAATATTTAATTTAATATAATAATTGAATATTTAATAATAAGATTATAATTTTTTATAATTACATTTTACAATTAAAAAACACTCACACTAAAAATTGCTTTTGCACTGCTGCCTCCGTCCATGTGTTCTTCAGCCCCAAATTTCCTGCCCTCTGCATGCATACAGTATTTTCTTTTAATAGCAATCAGGACACAATCAAGATCTATTTTCCAAAAACCAACATTAATATCTGTTTGATGTCAATGATTCAAATAATACATTTAAAATCATTTCCAACAGCACAGCGAGGGCAAATGATAAAAGCTTGTGTGAAATAACGCACCTCCCTGCTCATACAATCATTTCAGCAATAATGTAATATTGAGATATAAAAGGCCCTAATAAATGAGCTGGAGTTGTCTGCTTGGTGACGCAGTCTCTACCCCGCGCGCTAAGACATTATTATGCCCAGACAAATGAGTGTGTGTGTTGCGTGTGTGCGCACGATTGTGTTTGCGCGGATGGAGGCCTTAAGAGCTCACTCAGAATTCACATCCATCTAGACGAGCGGCGGGCTGATAATAAACGCCCCTCAGCCTGATGATGGCTTAATTACCAGTGTAAAGAAAGTGTTTAATCTCTGACCCGTTTCATGTTCTCTCCACTCTCTTTCTCTGGGAGCGCGTGTGTGCGCGTGTAAAAGACTCTGCTGCGTCCCACTCGTAGAGAGACCCCTGCCGTCTGCCGGGGGCCTGTAGGGTGCAATTAGGACCCACTAAATGAAGTTGACTATACGGTTTCATTTTTCGTTTTCTCTCTCTCTCCACCCCCTCCTCCTCTTCAGCCTGCGTAATTAACATGGAAATCGATGCACTGTGCCAGAGACAAAAGTCCTCATAAAAAAATGCTTTTACTCTATTTCCGTGTTCATGGAAGGTGCGATTCATGCTACGTTACAGGTTTCGTGGACGTTTTTATGTGCTGTCCAATTCGCTTGCTTGTTGATAAATGACGCAGCGCTAACAAGCCACCCGACCCCGTCAACAGACGTCTGGAGGCACCGAGGACCACTAAATCCCTGCGTCTCAGCTACACAAACAAAGTCAATCCACCTGAGACAGCAGGGAACAGGATGCTCGGCTACTTATAGCAACCTGAGAGCAGCA